>NC_084486.1:135075316-135427816 GCF_030035675.1 Rhineura floridana | reverse complement strand
AGTATACCTCTAAATAACAGTTACTGGGAATCACAAGTAGGGTGCTGCTGCTGAGCTCAGGTCTTCCTTGTGGACTTCCCATATGCATCTGCTTAGCCAGTTAGCCACAGGATGCTGGACTAGATCAGAGCTTGGAAAAGTTACTTTTTTGAACTACAACTCCCATCAGCCCCATCCAGCAATGCCACTGGTTTGGGATGATGGGAGTTGTAGTTCAAAAAAGTGACTTTTCCAAGCTCTGGACTAGATGGACTACTGGCCTCATCCAGCAGGCTCTCCTTTGGTTCTTATATTAGATCCATCACATCACCAGTTCATTTTGGGTCACTTCCACCTGACTTGAGCAGTCATCCTAGTTTGCTTGCACGAAGTGTACAGGGAGGCTATATGATAGCCACTGTTTAGTGAACATTCATTCTGGTTTTTCCTTTAAACATAAACATAGCGGACATATATACAGCATTTCTCCACGCAGGGTCAGACAAATTCATGGAGGATAAGGCTATTGGTGGCCAATGGCTATGATGACAATCCTCTGTCTTCACCATCGGAGGCAGATGCCTCTGAATACCAGTTGCTGCAAATAATAAGTGGGGAGAGTCATTGTTGCACTCAGGTCCTGCATGTGGGCTTTTCACTGGCATCTGGTTAGCCATGGTGGTATGGTAGCATGAAGAGCCTTGCTGGAACAAACCTAAGGCCCGTCTAGTCCAGCACTCTGTTCTCATAGTGGCCAATCAGATGTCTGTGGGAAGCCCACAAGCAGAACCTGAATGCAACACCACTGGCCATAGACAGTTTGCAGCATCGAAACGGTGAGCCTCTCAGAGAGTTTTGCTATGGAGCTCTTTGGAAATTTAATATTTTTTAAAATAAAGAAATGATATTAATCAAATGGGAGTTTGATGCAGAGAAGAGTCCAAGAGATATATAGGTGACCGAGGCTGCCATCATCATCTGTACCAGTGACTGCAGAGTAAGTCCTGAGTGCATAGAATTGCACTTCTGAAGGCATAGTGCTTCATACAATGAAACTGCCACACTATCCAGCTGCTATGTAAAAGTTGCATTTATTACACAAATTACATAATCATCTGATCCCACTCTCCCTTCTGTGTCAGTGAGAACTCATGGACATCCAACGGAACTGAATGTTGGGCGATTCAGGACAGACAAAAGAAAGGACTTCTTCAAGCAGCACATAGTAAAACGATGGAATCTGCTCCCACAAGAGGCAGTGATGGCCACCAACTTGGATGGATTTAAAAGAAGATTAGACAAATCCATGGAGGATAAAGCTATCAATGGCTACTAGCCATGATGGCTATGCTCTCCCTCCACGTTCAGAGGCAGCATGCTTCTGAATACCAGTTGCTAGAAACTGCAGGAGAGGAGAGTCCTCTTGCACTCAGGTCCTGCTTACGGGCTTCTCATGGGCATCTGGTTGGCCAATGTGAGAACACGATGCTGGACTAGATTGGCCACTGGCCTGATCCAGCAGTTTCCTCTTATGTTCTTATGAGTATGGGGCAGTTGCTGTTGGAATGTTTCATTTCAAATCTATTGCAAAGGTTCTGCTTGCCTTAGAAGCGTAAAACCGACTGACTCTCTGCTGTTCCAGTTGTGGTTCAACAGGCAAAGCAAGTGTGAGGCACCCAGGAACTCTAGATGTCTACCTCCAGGACTTTTGCTCCTTCACACAGTGAGTAAACGTTGTCATAATAAAATTAGAAGAGCCCCGCTGGATCAGGCCAGTGGCCCATTTAGTCCAGAAGCCTGTGCTCACCGTGGCCAACCAGATAGATACCTGTGGGAACCCTTCACACTTGTGATTTCTACCAGCTGGTATTCAGAGGCATACTTCCTCCAAAGGTTGAGGTAGGACACAGCTATCATGGCTAGTAGCCACTGTCAGTTCGGGAGGCTGTGAATTCATGATTTGATTCATTAATTTAATCTTTGTCCCACTGTTCGACCAGAGATCTAGAAGCAGTCTACAATCTTCATAAAATGCAACGGTTTCATTAAAAAGCTTGACATCTAGAATAATTAAATCTAAAAAATGCTCTGCTGGGACCTTGGGATCCATGAAGAAAGAGATGGATGGGGTGGGGGTGGAGGTTAGAGAGAGGAGAGGAGAGAGAGGAATACAGGTTGGGAAAAAGCAGAATTTAAAAACGAAACTCCAAAAAAGAGCAAGTATGGTGTTGCATTCTTAGAGTGTTGAACTGCAGCTACACAGATGTGAGGACAAATCCCCGCCAAGTCACAAGGCTCTTTGGGTAATCTTGGGCCAGTCACAGGGCTCATCCAAACGGAGAGGGATAATCCATGTTTTCCATATTCGGTTTGTCATCTGACAGTCCTCACTATGCCTGTTTGTTCGCTCTTTCCAGATTAAAAAAATTCTGTTTTTGCACCCGCACCCGCAGCGTGAAGATCCGTACATTCTTTTTGCTCTTTCCCAGCCTCGCCTGTAAAACAACCCCCTATCAGCCAATTGGTCCACAAAATATGACTTTTTCTCCTCTCCCCCTTTGCAACGAAGCACAATAACATGCATGCGCTTGAACGTAAGAGCACAAAAGTTTGAATTTCCTGTGGCTGTAATGGAGTTCCTTGCCGCTCACCACTCTGGAGCAGGGCCAGCGGGGGGTGTGTGTCTCCAGGTGCTTATATGCCAATAATTCCTGTATTTTTGTTTGCTTCTATTTGCGATATTACGCAAAAATGTATGTATGTGTTGTTGCCTTTATGCATACTAAACATTCTGGAGATACATGGCTGGCAATTCTACTTATTTCTCCAGAACTGCATGTCATGTCTAGGAAGGAAGCGGGCAGCGCTGTGGGTGGATCCCCATCCAGCACCCCATCACTTCCGATTGTAAATGCTGCTTCTAGGGATGGGGGAAGAGAGGGGGGTGAGGGAGCCACTCGCTGCGATTCAGCCCCCTTGCGCAGCAAAAGGCAAAAATGGCAGAAGAGCCTCTCCCCCCTCTCCTCTCTGTCTGAGCGAAACCCCCCCCCCCCCCGGAGCATTGTTTGGAGGCAGCCACAGCGGCAGCTGCAGCCAGCCAGCAAAGCCAGCTGGTCGGTGGTGAAATTGACAAGATCACAGAGGAGCCTATGGAGGAAGGGGAGGCCTCCGTGGGGCAGTGTTTGAGGGGTGCGGGGGGTGCCGAGGACAATGAGGGAAGCCACCCAAGGCAAGGGGGTGCCAAAGGGGAGCCACTCGTGAAAGCAGGGTGCTCCAAAGGGCAAAAAAGGCTGCTGAACCCCCCGTTTGTGGCTGCTACCCGCACTGAGTTGGTCCAGGGAGAGACAGAGAAGGGGGGAGGCCCCCTTCCTGAGCATCCCCAAAGTGACCTGCTGGGGGGGAGCCATTGGAGAGGTGGCAGGAGGGAAAGGGGAGCCCTGCGGGGCATGAGGGGCAGCCTGTTGCCCCATCTCCTCAAGCCGCTGGCAGCATGTCAGTTTCAGAAGGTCTGCAAGGGAGGGAGCCCCTTTGCAACGAAACACAATTACGCCCCTGGGTCATGCTGTATTTGCAATATTTCGCAAAACCGACTGTATGCTTTTCTACTTTATGCATATGAATGTTTCTGGAGATACACACGGCTGGCAATTTCACTTATTCCTCCAGAAACGCAGGTAATGATGTGTCATATCTAGGAGCTTTTCTAGAGTGCAGCACTCGGCGGCGGCTCCCAACTCCTCCACATTCTCTCTCTCACTCTGCCTGCCTCTCTCTCTCCGCTTAGGTGGCAGAGGCTTCCCAGCAGCTTCCCAACCACTTTGGGCAAAACTTGATGCTCCGTTGCCTTCACCCACCCCTTCTTTTCCCTTTCCTTCCCATGGCCCTTTGCAAAGTGCCAGGCTCTCCTTTTCTCCCCTGTGTGTGTGCCTGTGCGTGTCTTTCTGTCTCCAAGTGAGGCGGAAAGAGCAAAGCGAGCTCCCTGCACCAACCAGCTGCACTTGAGTTAGAGCAGCCAGGAAAAGGGGGCTTTACACACAACCACAATTGCAGATCTCATCCAGAGCGGCCGCCCAGTTCGCAGGCTGGCTAAAAATAAACTGCTATTGCTGCTTCTGCGCAACTGCAGTTTTTTGCATCTGCGCAGTAGAAGTTGCAACACCACACCATTGCTCTGATTGGTTCCGTTTTCCCGGGCTTTCCCCGGACATTCACGCACATGCGCAAAAGTGGAAATTGATTGGCTGAGAATGAGGGAAGGGGTATGGGGAAACGCCCAAGAACTGCCCATCACACGCCCACAGCTGTTAAGTCTGTGGTATTCCATCCCAGCGCCTGAAGGCACAGCGGATGATTTCCAATTTTAAAAAGCAAATAGCATTTTTTGCAGTAATGCAACAGCGGATTTAACCGCGCGAAAATGAGCAAAAGCGCATGACGTCATATGGACGACCGAAAAATAATGAATACATAAAGCGATCATGTCACACATTATACGGTCATCTGGATGAGCCCACAGTCTCTCAGCCTAACCTACCTTATAAGGTTGTTGTAAAGATCATGTGGAGAGGAGATACATTTGTACAGTACTCTGAGAGGAAGAGCAGGATTAAAACAGAACGGATTGAAATGTAAAAAATCAAAAATCAAACAAACGAAAACAGTAGCAAAGCAAACAGAAAATTTCTGCACATTGAAACTCCTTTGAACATGCTAGAGGAGAGCAGTAAAAAGGGCTACTCCAAGCTGATCAAGGAAGCAGGTGTGCAAGGGGCCTTTGCCACCTGCTTGCCTCCCTCTTCAGATTCTTTCTCACAAGGTAGCTGGTCTATGTCAGGGGTGGGGAACCTCAGGTCTGGGGATCAAATACGGCCCTTCTGGATTTTCTACCTGGTCCTCGGAATGCTCCACAGCCACACCTCTTCACTGCCCCTCTTCCCAGGCTTCAGAAAGGAGTCTTTTCCAGCCCTATCTGGAGATACCAGGATAGTGAGAGGTCTGGAAACCCAAGTTCTAAGACAAACAGTTGAAAGAGTTTGCATATTTTAGCACGGGGAAGAGCAGATTGCGGGGAGACATTATAGCTGTCTTCAAATTGATAACTGGGGCTGGTTTCCTGTGTACCCTCATCCTGCAACTCAAAGAGTCTTACTTCTTAGTATAGACATACAATAGGATTGTGGTGTAAGACTGATAAAAATAATTGCCTTAAGGCCACAAGCGGAGAATCTGACCATCCAGGTGTCCTGGAGAATCCATGCACTACTCTAGCCACTGGATCACAATGTCAACATTCTACCCATATTAATAGACAGAGAAAGAATATTGGCTGCAAATCCATGCACAGGAAGATAAACCTCTCCCCATTTCTCCCCCTCCCCCGCCAAGAACTTTGATTTTTATATCCATAAATTTCCCTCTGCTAATTTAATAATATGTAACATATCTAATTATCCAGGCCATAGCTTGCTGGTCTCTTTTTATATTTGGAGAAATCATAGCTGAAGAAGAGGGAATTGCAACTACCCCGCAGTCAAAATTTTAGAACTTGTATGCCAATAAATTTTAAAATATTGCCACAGATTGTCATCTTGTTTACAGGAAGAAAAGGAAAAAAAAAACCCAATCACATTATAAAATCCTTTCCAGTAATCTCATCTTGAATTAGAAGAACAGATCTCTCTTGGACTAAGGAATGAAGATGTATGCTGTGTCTCAGAGTAAAGGCTCATTTACTGGTTGTTGTTTTCGTATGAACGGTGCAGCAGGAGGGGGCAGGACACGTCTTTAGGATTTAATGCTGCTAATACGATAGCTTCCCTGGGCATGACACATAAGATATATTTATTTCAGATCTCCTGTATTATTAATAATAATTATTATTATTTCTATCCCGCCGTTTCTCCCAAAGTAGCCCAGGGTGGTTAACAACAAAGCAGACAAACACAATCAAACATAAAATGTAAACATTGAAAAACGTTGGGGAAAAAACCCAGTAACATATCCTCACAGTCATGGCTAATAATTTCAAGGTCCTCACAGCTAATAATTTCAAGGTTGTGTACACATTGCACAGAATGAGATGGCAGAATGAGATGGAATATAATATTTTAAAAACATTCCCTGCATTAAAAAAAAACACTTTTATGTAAACAAAACCATCAGGAAGGAAATTTTAATGTAATTCTCTCCGATGCTGATGCTTTGGTAACATGCAAACTAATTTAAATACAATCAATGGTTTAATCACTTAATTTGTTAAAAAGCAGATGATTGATCACTGAAATTTTTTATATTGGTTGACAGTACCAATTACTCTACCATGTTGTTGCTGCCTCCTTTGTAAGAATAAGGAGGTTCTCACTATTCAGTTGACGCTACCAGATTCCATACTGTGTAGCTCATGGAGATGGGCCATCACTCAGTGGTAGAGGATCTGCTTTGCATGAAAAATGTCCCAGATTCAACCCCTAGCATCTCCAGATAGGGCTGAAGAGACTCCTGTCTGAAACCTTGGAGAGCCGCTGCCAGTCAGTGTAGACAATACTGAGCTAGATAGACACACTCTAAGGCAGCTTCCTATGCTTGTATGATGCAGATTCCCAGGCCCAAAGTAGACAATCCATCAGGCACTGATCCTACAAAGGTGCAACATAAAATTATATACCTGGGATAATAATATCTGTGGTGATCTGCAATGAGAAAATTAGTTCCATATCCATCTTGAAGACATCAGAGTTTGGAAAAGTTACTTTTTTGAACTACAACTCCCATCAGCCCAATCCAGTGGCCATGCTGGCTGGGGTTGATGGGAGTTGTAGTTCAAAAAAGTAACATTTCTAAGCTCTGGGGTAGCTGAGATGCCACCCCAAAGCTACAGATGTAGCTTCTGCTCAGGTGACTCCAGGAGTTTGAGTCACCTTGCTGTACATTGAAATTCCTGTGACAGCATCTTGCACCCTTTCAGCCTTGTGGAATTTTCTTGGGAAGGTCATAAAATGAAACATTACCGCATGCTAACTTAAAGGTTACAGCATCATGGGCTAGAGCAGAAGCATTAGTCTGTGACAACGCTGGCGTCCTTCCAGCTGTCTGCAGGAGATGAAGGGAAGGGAAGGACTAAGGAGGAAGAATACTTAAGTGAACATCTGTGGCTGTGGACAAATGCTTTCCTTTAAAAAAAAACACTGAAGGCCATCTGTGACTGAGTCCTCATTCCTCCTCATTCCTCCTGAGTCCTTACAAGCATACTCGTAAGATCAGCTCTGCTGGATGAGACCAAATGCCCATTTAATCCATTAGTTAAGCTTTCCAATAGTGCTCAGTTGCATCTGGTTGACTGGAAACCTTCTTTCAGTTTTTGTCCCTGGCACCTTGGATTCAGAAATATACGGCCTCTGTACATAGACAGTCCATTTAGTTATCATGGGTAATAGCTGTTGAAAAGATTTATCATCCACAGATGTGTTTGTCTAATCTTTTACCAAAGCCACCTAGCTTGGTAGCCCCACACTGCGTCTTGGAATTGCAAAAGGTACATCCTTCAAAAAACCACATTGTAAAATTTCTGTGCGCAGGCATTGCAGGGTTGTAAGGGGGTAGTGCTTCAAAAACATGCAAAGCCTGTTTGACCTGAGATTTCAAAAGAAATTAGCAGGTTGTACCACAGGTAAGCATGCTTCTATCATGCCACCATCAACTCTTTCATGCAATTCTGACCTCTGTTGATCTCTAAAGTAACATACATGGTAGATCCTAGGTAGCAAATCCAGCAATTTAAAAAATGAATTTCAACCATCCTGTTGCCTTCACTAATAACAGATGACTTCAAGTGAGACTATGCTACACTGCAAATTGTTTTTAAAGTGGGCTATGTGAGCATAGCATCATCCACTTCTGAGTTTTTAGATGATGTTAAAGATATGTAACAGTTGCATACTTTTTGGTATATTCATTTACCCAGAGATAGCCAACATTGTGACCTCCAGATGTTGTCGGACTCTACCCCCCATCAACTCCAGCCAGCATGTCCATGGATTAGGCAAGAAAGATCTCACAGTGGCATACACAGATGCCCGTTTTCACCTTGGAGCAGCCCTGTGAGGTTGGTTAGACTAAGAAATAATAACTGAGCAAAGGTCACCCACTAAGCTTCATATTCAACCCTGCATTTACTGCATGGGTAAGCAACCTGGTGCCCTCTAGATCTTCTGAACTATAACTCCCATCAGCCCCCATCAACATGGCCAATGGTAGGGTTGCCTACCCCATATCTGCTGCATAGACCAGGGGAAGCCAACTTGGTGTCCTTCAGTTAGTATTAGACTTCAACTCCCATTACTGCAGACCATTTGCCATGCAGGCTTGGGTGACGGGAGTTGTAGTCCAGCAATATCTGGAGGGCCACAGGTTCCCCTTCCTTGCATTATGGCGAGGAATGCAGTAGCAGAGACAGCTTATGAGCTCACATTGGCTACCCCTGCCATAGACCCATTCCAGTTTGTTTGTTTCAGTTTCTTATGAAACTTCTCAAAACAATTTAGAAATAAAAACAATAAAAACTTATATTTTTAAAAAATCATATATAAAAACAATGGGCAGTATTCAACCAAATAACAGCACTAGTGCAAGGATTAGCGCTGGCATAATGGGACTTTCCCCCCCTTCCCCTCGTAACTCCCTCCATTTGTTCTGGGTTTCCCTCCAACCTTCCGAATAAGATTTGGGAATAGTATAGAGTGCACTGAGTGAGAGGAAAATCCTGTTGCACTAATGCTAATCCTTGTGCTAGCACTATTATTTAGTTTATTCTTTTATTTTTTTACATGTGTATCCTGTCTTTTCTCCAAGGACCTTAAGGTGGCGTACATGGTTCTCCCCCTCCCCATTTGATACTCACAACAACCCTATGAAGTAGGTTAGGCTGAGAGGCAGTGACTGGCCCAAGGTCACCCAGTGAGTTTCATGGCTGAGTGGAGATTCAAACCCTGGTCTCACAGGTCATAGTCCAACAACCTAGCCATTACACCACGCTGTATACCACCCAATGAAAACAACTTCATATACAAAAACAATTTCAAATCCAATACAGACTAGGATTAAAAAAAACCTCCATTTAAAAGACTTGTTGAAAAAAGGAAGGTCTTCAATAGGCACTGAGAAGGTAACATAGAAGGGACTTGTCATATATTAGAGGAAGGAGTTCCAAAAGGTTATGGACCTCCTGAGGAGATGGTCCTCTCCTAGAGTGATCAGCTGGGTATATCAAGGTAAGATTATCTTTTAGGCCAGGGGTGGGGGACCTTTGGCTCTCCAGATGCTTTGGACTGCAACTCCCATCAGCCTTGACTATTGGCCATGCTGGCTGGAGATGATGGGAGATGTAGTTCAGCAGCATCTGAAGGGCCAAAGGTTCCCTACACCTGTTTTAGGTATCCTGGTCCCAAGCTGTAGAGGGATTTGTACACCACTACACACTATTACCAGACCAAGTTCTGCTTCTTGGTCATGCTAGAATGTGATGGAATGTTGGGAACACTCTTTATACTCCCAGTGAGATAACTAAAAGTCATTTTGTAACTACCACTCACTAGCTAGCTTGCAGATGAATTCTGAAAATTTGGGGGACTTTTGTCCTTCTGTTTTCATGCCGCTGGGAAATTCCAAGGTGTGGGTGTGCATCTGGCAATTTTGAATGCGTGAATGCTTCAGTGCCCTCCCACTGGTTATCACTTAGATTCCTATTAGGCAGTGGAAGCCAAGCAGAAGAATTCCAATGCTACCTTTATGGATCACCTGAGCGGAAGCATCCAGAAAAATTATATTGTGCACAGCACCCTGGCGGTCTGTGCAGCTAACCCGTCAGAAAATTGCTTAATTCTGTTGGCTGAAGTGTAGAAGGATGATGAGGTGTGACATATGGCCCATCTATTCCTTTTCCCTCTCTTCAGAATGAACCTCTGATTGCAGGAATTGGCTTCTTGACACCCACAGAAATCGTATGCATCTTTCTTTTTGGAGAGTCCAAGCTTTCCGAAAGCAAAGCTCCAATGATGCTTTTCTCACCTTTCTATGTATTTGGTCTACTCTCACTTTCGTAACAGAATGTTCAAAGAGGGGAAAGCTGATGTGGTGCCCTCCAGATGCTACTGGACTACAACACCCAACATCCCTGACTATTAGCCACACTAGCTGGGGCTGATGGGAGGTAGAGTCCAAGAACATCCGGATGGCATGATGTCAGCTAACCCTAGTCTAAAGTTAGGCCATAGTTCAGTGGTAAAACTTGTTGTTCGAACCCAGAACTAATCCCTGGGATCAATCTCTGGTTCAAGGACTTCAGATACCAGTTCTAAAGTCCTTGAAGAGTTGCTGTCAGTTGCAAACTATACTTTGCTAAATGAATCAATGGTCTGATGCAGTATAAGGCTACTTCACATATCCATATAAAGATGCATCTACATAGGACTGGGGAGGGCATCTATGAGAAACTAGAAATGGTCCTCAAATGCAAAGATGGATCACTGAACACTAAAGTCAGGATCATTCAGACCATGGTATTCCCGATCTCTATGTATGGATGTGAAAATTGGACAGTGAAAAAAGTAGATAAGAAAAAAATCAACTCATTTGAAATGTAGTGTTGGAGGAGAGCTTTGCGCATACCATGGACTGCAAAAAAGACAAATAATTGGGTGTTAGAACAAATTAAACCAGAACTATCATTAGAATCTAAAATGATGAAACAGGTTATCATACTTTGGACACATCATGAGAAGACCTAATTCACTAGAAAAGACAATAATGTTGGGGAAAACAGAAGGAGTAGAAAAAGAGGAAAACCAAACAAGAGATGGATTGATTCCTTAAAGGAAGCTCTAGACCTGAACTTACAAGATCTGAACAGGGTGGTTTATAACAGATGCTATTGGGGGTCACTGATTTATAGGGTCACCACAAGCCGTAATCAACTTGAAGGCATATAACAACAACACATAGGGCATAAGATTGCTCAGGGCTTGCCATAGACAGACAGACAGACAGACAGACAGACAGACAGACACAGACAGACAGACAGACAGACAGATCATTTAACAACAAAAACCATTCTAAAAATAATTTAAAACATTCTAAAAACAGCTACAGACAAAATCATTTCCGGGTTGCCATGAACAGTGTCCTTCAGCCATCAAATACATGGGTATCGTCCCCCATAATCCCTGCTCGACCTGTACATTTTAAATAATTATTTTAGTGACACCATAAGCCTTTGAAGAAAGGAGCCGCCATCCTCCAGGTACCAGCATTGCTCCAGCTTACCTTGATGAGACTGAGTTAGGACAGGGCAGTAGCAAAAGTGGCGTTGCACAGATGTATTGGAGGAGCAAAGCTAGCACACCTGTTGGTTCATCCACACAGCCCTGACTTGACCATTGCCCTGCCTTGTCCTAGACCTGTCTAGCTAAGCTGTGTTGACCCAGTGCCAGAAGGGCTGGGGCAGGACAGAATTCCATGACTCTGCCTCACCACACCCTCCACTACTGGATGAATCCATGTGAATCCAGAGTACTCACTTCAAAAAGGATAGTGCAGAGTTGCAAAAAGTTCAGAAAAGGCAACCAGAATGATCAAGGGGATGGAACAACTCCCCTATGAGGAAAGGTTGCAACATTTGGGGCTTTTTAGTTTAAAGAAAAGGCAAGTCAGAGGTGACATGATAAATGTGCATAAAATTATGCATGGCATGGAGAAAGTGAACAGAGAAAAGATTTTCTCCCTCTCTCATAACATTAGAACTCGTGGACATCCAATGAAGGTGAATGTTGGAAGATTCAGGAAAGACAAACGAAAGTACTCCTTCACTCAGCACATAGTTAAACTGTGGCATTTGCTCCCACAAGAGGCAGGGATGGCCACCAAATTGGATGGCTTTAAAAGCAGATGAGACAAATTCATGGAAGATAAGGCTTTCAGTGGCTACAAGCCTTGATGGCTGTGCTGTGCCACTATAGCCAGAGGCAGTATGCTTCTGAAAATCAGTAGCCGTAAGCCATAGGAGGGGAGAATGCTCTTGCACTCCGGTCCTGCTTGCGGCCTTCCCATGGGCACCTGGCTGGCCACTTTGAGAACAGGGTTGTGGACTAGATGGGCCACTGACCTGATCCAGCAGGCTCTTCTTGTGTTCTTATGTTCTCAACGAAAGGCATTACAGAGTTAGAGCAGGTACAGAAACGGGTAATTAAAATGATTAAGATAGTAGAGTACTCTGCCTACAAAAAGCTTAATAAGTTTGGGCTTTTAAAGGTTAAGGGTGATAGTCAGTATTAGTCATACTTAGGGTTTCCAGTTTCATGCCCTGAGACTGATCCTGTATCTTTAGGAGAAGAGAAAGTCAGCCAAGTGCAGGTGTTCTTGCAACACTATAACGGGAAAAACCACAAGGTGGAATTCTCCCTTCCCCCTGCACAACTTTTAAAGATACAGAAGACCCCTTGGTTGCCAGACCCAGCCTCCAAGAGGTCTTCTGTATCTTTAAAAGTTGTGCAGGGGGAAGGGAGGATTCCACCTTGTGGTTTTTCCCATTACAGTGTTGCAAGAACACCTGCACTTGGCTGACTTTCTCTTCTCCTAAAGATACAGGATCAGTCTCAGGGCATGAAACTGGAAACCCTAGTCATGCTTAGCATAAACCTGTTGAAATCAACAGACTTAGGCAACAACTTAAGACTAAGCGGTTAATAATCAGACCCGTCCAAGACACTTTGCTGCCCGTGGTGGAGAGACGAATGGCTCACCTCTGCCCCCAGGGTACTATATATATTATATACTAAGGTGCTTAGGATCTAAGGTTGGTCAAGTTATTTTGGCACCTGAGACCAATAATCCCACAAGTGCCTTTTTCCTCTCCCTGACACTAAAAACGCAATAATAATAAAATAAAATTTGCTGCCCTTTCAGAACATCCAAAATCAGCTGCCTGAAGTATCCATCTCACTCTGTCTAATAGTTGGACTGGCCCTGTTTAGCAATAACTACTACTACAATTCCTTATTTAAGCACCTAGCTGTTATAAGATCTTCATGATAAAATGTATAAAATTCAGGGCTGGCCGCACCATTCAGTACGGTGAAGAGATGGCACCGTTGGGGAGGGTGAGAAGGGGATAAATAATGGTAAATTGGTATCTGACAATACATTTTAAAGCTGGGATGGGACATTTGGGCTCTGCTGTTATTGGACAGCACTGATAAAATTAACAGTCAAGGCTGTGAGTAGACATTCTCTCAAAAGAAAATCAGAACTCAATCAATTAAATTGATTGGCAGAAGGAATTAAAGCAAACAAATGTCAGCGGTTCTGGTGATGCAAAAGTAACAGATGAGATTCGTTTCCTCAAAATGTGGTGGTGGCTGATGGGGTAGATGGCTTTTTTAAAGTAAACAAGAGAATCATGAATTTGTCAAACGTTGACTGTTAGCCCAGATGGCTTATAAGGGAATATCCATGGTCAGTGCTAGGATCCATGTAGTTAACAGATGAAGAACTGGGATAAACATAAGTTGGAATGAACAGAACATTTTGGTTTCTCTCAATTTCTCATTTTACCAATCTTCCAATTTGCCACATTTCTGCATCAATTTATGATTTTTTTAAAAAAAATCCTCATGATTTTACACATTTTATATGCAATTTCTGCATATATACACATCGTATACAACTTCCTCTAATATAAACATGTTTGCAAGCAATTTTCCCCAAAGTAATCCATTTGTGTGTGTTACTTTCACAAGTTTTTTGAGCTGTACCCTTTTTTGCCCTGGACAACTGCAACACAAAATGCACAGAAGGGAGAATTTCAAAGGATAGCTGCACTTTGGTGCACGAATTGTATTGGAAAGTTCCAGTTAGGTAAATTTGCATTGGAATGCAAACCAAAATTAATTTCTCCCCCGTCCCTAGCCACCATCTTCAACTGCTTGTAGACCAACCCAGTGCCATGTGGCTGGCCAGTGCTGGAGACAGAGGACTCGGAGCAAATGACCCTTTAGTCTGATCCAGCAAAGCAACGTTTATGTTTCTTGTACTATAGCACAAACCTTTCTTTCTGCCATGCAGCTAGTGGTGGACAGCTGTGGATTAAATACCCTCTCATGCACCGCAGTTTGGGAAATGATGGCAGGGATGGAGACCTGTGGCCCTCCAGATGTTGTTGGACTACAGTTACCATCATCCCTGAACATTGCCCATGCTGGCTGCCGCTGATGGGAGTTGGAGTCTAACAATATCTAGAGCGCAATAAGTTCCCCATCTCTGTCTTAGGGTGTGGAGTGGACTATGAGTGAGTGAACTATATAAAAATGATGATCAAAATCTTCCAACTTTCTTTTTTTAAATACTGGCAACCTGCCTGCCTCAAATCCTGGCTTTGCACACATACAGACACATGAACACCTACGTGCACATGCCCACACGTATCAGGCAACTCGATGAGAGACTAAACAACAGCCAAAGTGGTTTCGTATGAGGTATTATTTCTGTTATAGTGTAACCCAGATCTTGGGAAAGTTACTTTTTTTGAACTACAATTCCCATCAGCCCAATCCAGTGGCCATGCTGGCTGGGGCTGATGGGAGTTGAAGTTTTAAAAAGTAACTTTCCCAAGCTCTGGTGTAACCACATTCGAGCCTTGTCTGCCCCAGGCTCCTATGACCTTATTCTCAATCCATCAGGGGAAGGGCCATAGCTTAGTGGCAGAGGATCTGCTTTGCATGCAGAAGGTCCCAGGTTCAATCCCTTGCATCTCCAGGTAAGACTGGGAAATACCCCTGTCCAAACCCTGGGTGGGGAACATCCAGCCTGCAAGCCTAATTAGGCCCACCAGATCTCCCCATTTGGCCCCTGAGGTCATTTTGGCCAAGCCACACTAATCTGCCCTACACCTGATGTCATATATGATGTCAGGTGCGGGACATCAGGTGCAGGGCAGGTAAAAACCAAGCAGGTGTTTGCAGGTACTGCCAGTCAGCTGACCTGGAATGCCTGTAACAAAATAGGGGCTTGAATGGGGCTTCCGAAGACCCTTTTGGTTACTTAACGTCACTGTGACATCAGATGATTGACAAGCGGACAGCTCCACCTACCTCTCAAAAAGGTCACTTAATGTCACTGTGACATCAGGTGATTGACAAGTGGGCAGCTCTGCCCACCTCTTAAACTTGGCTTGTGAGGGGAGGGTCAGATAACAATCAGGGTTGCCCACTGGACTCACATAGGCGGTACTGAGCTGGATGGGCCAATAGCCTGACTTGGTATATGCCAGCTTTCTATGTTCACATCTTTTCTAGTAATAGAAGCACTTTTATTTTTAATGCTTTAGATAAAAAAAGAAATAAAGGCCAAATTACAAAGACTGTGACAGGGTCACTCTTGATAGCCCAGTTTTACAACAGGGCCATCAGAAGTGTCAGGGTGACTTAGCTGGAGGTGCTCTTTTTAATGTGACCTGGTCTTTAGCGATAAGATATGTACTGAAAATAGAGCCACACTTGTGATTGACTAAAACAGCACACACACAAAAACCCCAAAGGGCCAGTATGCCAAGCGCAGACTGGAGTAGAAAAAATGCTTTATAAAGGACTCGTTTTCTTCTTAGATTTTTCTTCTACTGCTTCTTCACCCTGGCAAGAGTGGAGTGTGAAGAGAGTTAAAATTTGATGGTTTTAAAAGGCAGGAGTATGACAGTACCGTTTTCTCTCCCCTCCCCATGTAAAATGGGCCATTTATTTTTTAGTTGGGACTTTCCCATTTTGAAAGAGCTGCATGCCTTGCTGATGCATTTGTCAGTTTTGTGATCTATCATTGTCTGTCCAAGCAACAACAGCAAAAAAAAAAAAGTTAATTCCAAAAATACAAAGATCAGGATGCTTGGTTCCATCAGCCAAATAAAGGCACTTTGGGGAACATACACAGTCAATTTGGAAGAAATTGCTCTCTACAAATACTGTCTAGTAGCCCTCTCTTCCTTTCCATCCCTGTGCGTCTATCCATTATGACCCTTTTAGGTGAAAAGGAAGATCCTTTCATTCACTGTTTATGACTAGAATTGTGTTTTCAGTTGCAAAGCACTTGCAAGGAACACAGTTTTTACAGCAAACCTTTCCTGAAAGCATCAGCAATTTGATCAAAACAATCAGGAAAATATTATTCTGACAAAGATCATGATTGCTAGTAGTTGCTCTGTAAGGCTGTCAAGTGATCAGTTTGCCTATACAAATTGCATATGCAGAACAGCTACTCCAAATGCTCAGATTGGCACAGTGGGTCAGTTACTTAGGAGCAAAGCTCCTCTGCACATAGGGAAGAGTAAGCATCGATGCCACTGTGGTTGGGGGTCTATCATACGTCATACCAATGAATTTAGTTTCATTGGATTCCTACCACCCATGGGGAAGACAACCCACACATACACAAGTGAGTCCCTGTCAACATAGACAGGATGTGCATGACTATCCTGATGTGTGCTGAATATTGTGTATTGTGGTAGGTGTTGGAATACCATCCTTCATTAGGCTGTTGGGTAGGGTAGAAGTAGGTAGGAAACCTGTGGCCCTGCAGATGTTGCTGGATTACATCTCCCATCATCCGTGACTATTGGCTGTTCTAGCTGAGGCTGGTGGGAGATGGTGTCCGACAACACATGGAAGGCCATTAGGTTCCCCAGCCCTGACCTAGAGTGATTGGTTGGTGCTTTATCAATGAGAGCTAATGATGAGAGAAGCTCTCCTGATAGCTGGGAATCATTCTCTGCAGGAGCCCTCCACAATTGCCCCCCCTTCACTGCAACTGATATTCAGTGGCATATTTTGTTCCATTTTAGGACTGTCCACACAGTTGCTTCCATGCATTTGGCCTCTCTTTGTAGGCCCTTGATTATTTTGGTTGCCCTTTTTCTGCATCCTCTGTAGGTCTACGATACCCTTTGCTCAGGGTCAAGGGGAGATCATTTCTGTAAACTTCACATGTGTTTTGGCTTGTCATATAGGTGGCATTTATTTAGTGCCAGCTGTGTAAGAAACGCTGCACAGAACACTCAAATAATGTAGTCTCTGACCAAAGACCTTACAACAGGAATCTCCAACATGGTGCCTGCGGGTGCCAAAATGCCTGTCATTACTATCTTGGTTACCCCTGCCTTGGTGGTAATATTATTTAATATAAAAGGAGATGGGATGGGATGGGCCTACAACTTGGTTACATCATACACCATAATTATTTCACTGCCCAACTTGGCATGAGTCCCTCAGTCTCCGCCCACCCAGCCCCATATATTGTTGTTGTTGTTGTTAATAATAATTAGATTTTAGATATTATTATCTAATTTTAGACATTAATTAATTAGGTTTATATCACACCCTTCCTTCTAGTAGGAGCCCAGGGTGGCAAACAAAATGCTAAAAACATTCTAAGACATCTTAAAAACAGACTTTAAAATATATTAAACGAAACATCTTTTAAAAAATATTTAAAAGCCACTCCAACACAGACACAGACTGCTCTCAAGATAAGTTCATAGATTTCTAAAGCCTAAAATCCCCCCAAAATTAATTTTCTCTCCCATCCTTGCTCCAGAAGCTTCATAATGGCATACACAGAGCTTGGAAAAGTTACTTTTTTGAACTACAACTCCCATCAACCCAATCCAGTGGCCATGCTTGCTGGGGCTGATGGGAGTTGTAGTTCAAAAAAGTAACATACAATAGGTTTATTGCAATAGCTCTTCACAACAACCCTGTGAGGTAGGTTGTGATGAGGATGATGATTTATTTCATTTATGAATTGCTTCCCAGGAAGAAGCTCAACGGTATTTATTATTTATTTATTAGATTTATATCCCACCTTTCTTCCCAGTAGCAGTCCAGGGCAGCAAACAAAAGCACTAAAAACACTCTAAAACGTCACAAAAACAGTCTTTAAAATATATTAAAACAAAACATCTTTAAAAACATTTTCTAAAAAAGCTTTTAAAAAGTCTTTAAAAAAAAAAGGTTTTAAAAAGAAGGTTTAAAAGCACCTTAAAAAGCAATTCCAACACAGACACAGACTGGGATAAGGTCTCCACTTAAAAGGCTTATTGAAAGAGGAAGATCTTCAGTAGGTGCCAAAAAGATAACAGAGATGGCACCTATCTAATATTTAAGGGGAGGGAATTCCAAAGGGTAGGTGCCACCACACTAAAGATCCGCTTTCTATGTTTTGCAGGTCCTCCTGATAAGATGGTATTGGCAGGAGGCCATCACTTACAGAGCGTAGTGATCAACTGGGTATATAAGGGATAAGGCAGTCTTTCAGGTATCCTGGTCCCAAGCTGTATATGGCTTTGTACACCAAAAACCTTGAACTTAACCCAGTAG
Organism: Rhineura floridana; assembly: GCF_030035675.1. NCBI lineage: Eukaryota > Metazoa > Chordata > Lepidosauria > Squamata > Rhineuridae > Rhineura > Rhineura floridana. The sequence continues at coordinate 135,409,430 of NC_084486.1, read as the reverse complement.
CTAATAGGTAGCCAGTAGGCTAAGAGATGATCACACAGCAAGCTCCATGACTACACAGCACTTTGAACTCAGCAAGTCCAACAGGCTACTTACTGCACCGCCTGTAAACTACACCCATTTGTAAACTACATCCATTTGCCAATGTGTGAAATAGAAACAAAATTCTAAAAGGGAAAGAGTCTTGGCAGGACCTTGGAGTGGGTAGGTTAGCATTGTCAGAAGCAGGAGTCAAGATACTATTTCACAATACCTATTAAACAATAACTTTAGAGGCAACCGTGTTTATTTTCCTATATACAATAGAGGGTATAATTCCAAAGTCTTTCAAAAGGAAAAGAATAACCTCTCCTCTCTGCTAACCATAGCTGATTGTTGACTTCAAACGGTGCCAGCTGTTGGCAAATTGAATAAAACATTTGCTTTGCATTGTTTATTTGCAAAGCTCAGAACGGTAAACTTTCCCACCTCTTCTGCCCCCTCCCCCCTCCCCCTTAGGGCTTTGAGTCTAGCTTTTTGGTGAGTCATGGAGTCAGCAAGCAACCCACGCTCTGAGAACATCACAAACGAGGTGTGCCAAAAGGAGTGCATTGCCCAGGAGCTCAGAGGACCGGCATACCAGCTGAACGATATTCCGGAAGCTTTGCAAGAGGTTAAAAGTCTCTCCAGGGGCACAGCCGTGGAAAATGCAACAGAGAGACTGAAAGCTGGGAAGAACAACAACAAGGAAAAACAAGGCTATGATTTGGACAGGTTGGGCCTGAAACGAAAGTCAGAAAGCGAAGGCAAGCCGGGCCTGAGAAAAGAGCAACGCCTGATGGATCCGGAGAACCAGCCCATCGCTGTCCTCCTGCCCCACATCCCTCTAAAAAGCCTGACAGAGGTAGAAATGAAGTTGGTGTACACAGATGAGGAGGACGTTACCTATGAGTTTTTGGCATCCCAGGTGCCCACAGGCAGTGCCCACCCAAAATGCTCAGAGGCTGTAAACATGGATTCCTCAAGATCACCTGACATAAGCCTTCTCCCACAGATGGACAAATGGCTTCAGGTGTCCTTAAAGGATGCCAGCACTTGTTACAGGCAAAAGAAGTATGCTGTGGCTGCAGGGCAGTTCAGAACAGCCCTTGAGGTAGGAAGGAGGCTTAAGGAGCAGAGCTGGGGATTAGGGAAAGCAGCAATGTTGTGTGGCTATAACAAGGGTGCTTGTACAAATGGTGGCCACAAACTCTGGTGTAGTTTCACTGAAGTCCATGAGTGGTATCCAGATAAATAGTTCTAGTGGTGCAAGGAGTTTTAGGCATGCAATGGAACTTCTCCACCCTCTCCTCTCCCCATGTGGTCCCCATAAATCTGTTCTGGGGAATCGTCCAACCCTCTGGAGCAGATTCACAGAGGGAGTGGGGAGGGTGGGAAAGTCCCATTGTGCAGGAGAACTCCTGGTGCTAGCAGAGCTGCTTAGTTTTTATGTTTTAGGTTGCCCTCAATTAAGGCGTAATATGGAAGCCCCTTTGCAGAAGTTCCTTCAGTTTTATTAGTTTGTTTGTTTGTTTATTACGTTTATATCCTGCCCTTCCTCCCAAAGGAATATGATAAAGCACTAAAAACATCTTTTAAATAAGACATCTTAAAAGCATCCTAAACAATTCCAGTACAGTTGCAGACTCAGATACGGTATCCACTTAAAAGGCTTGTTGAAAAAGGAACAACAGGGCAGGGGTGGTCGGTGGCTTGAGCACCTTAGACAGCTCCTTGAAGGTTCAGACTAAAACCCAGAGTTTGATTCCACTGCCCCACTGGCATGGAGACACCAGCCACCACTGGAACAGGATGGAACAAGGGTAGTGAACCTAAGGTTCAAGGGCTGAATGCAGCCCTCTAGGCCTCTCTGCTGAGGCCTCAGGGTCACACCCCCTCCCAGAGACCCACACCCTCCTTGAGTGCTTTTGCCTGCCTGGAAGGAGGATGGAGAGATAGAGGGCATGTGCAGAAACCTCTGTGTGTGGTTGGAGTGCAACCTGCTGTATAAAGGTAAGAATCACAGCTATTGCTCTATCCACTTTTACATCTGGCCCCACTGGGTATGCAGCTTCTGGAAAGTTGCTCACAAGGGAATATGGCCCTTGGGCTGAAAAAGGTCCCTCACCCCTGATGTATAATAAACGTGCATGGGAGGGGGAGAGAGAGAAACTGTATTCAAAAGCCATACAAAACCACCAAAATCAGGTGGCAACCTTACCTGCTGATAATGGTTTCTGTAGAACCTTTGCAATCCTGACATCTCTATTCCATTCTTCCTTTAAGGAACTAAAAATGGCACACATAGTCCGCCTCCTTCATCCTCACAATGACCCTGTGATGTAGGTTAGTCTGAGGGGTAGTGTCTGGTCATGGTGACCCAGAAAGCTTTGTGGCTGGGTGGGGATTCAAATCCATGTCTCCTTAATCTAAGTGCAAGCAACGAATTGCTACCCCATACTGGCATCATCGCCACATTTATATGCCACCCTTTCTCTGCAGCACTCACCCCCCCCATATTTTGTATCCATTCTTGCAAGAAAAGTTTTTAGTGAATATCATGGCTGAGTGAGAAATTGCTCCTCTGTTTCCCCAGTGCCCAGGAACAGCTCACCTGGAGGGGCAGGACCATAGCTATAGCCTCCTGACAGTGCAGTCATTGCAGCTTATAGGAGGGAGAGAGAGGTGACGCAATGGTAAAGTCAGGGCTATAGAGATGTGCTGGTGGGAGCACCAGGTTGGCTCCACCAGCACATCCATGAAGCCCCAACCTTGCCACTGCCTCGTTCCTCCTCCTTCCCCTCCCAGTAAGCAACACTAACTGTACTGCCAGGAGGCTATAACTGTGACTCTGCCTCCTTTGAGCTCCTGCCAGTGCCAATCCAACATGCTAACAAATATGCCCAACCCAGCTTTTGTGTAGAGCAGCTCAGCTCCTCTCTTCTTCTGGTACATTGCAGTCTTAATTACATAGGTAGGGGGTACTGGGGGGGAGAAACTGATGGCTGCATAAGTAAGGGGGCAGAGATGGTATCTCATTCTCACCATCACTACCGTGTGTTCAAAATTCTGCCTTACTAGCAAGGCTAGGGAGCTATCCAGTGGGTCAGCTATTCCAGATAGCAAGGGAGCTGTCCAACAAGAAGCACCACAGGTTTTAAGGTGTTGCTTCAGCGAACACCAATCTGAGCAGTTTTATAGATGGCTGTGATGCCCCTTCCCAGCATGTTATCAGGGCCCTGCTCCAGAGCGCATGAGGAGTCTGACTTCTGCCTCGTGAGTTGGACTCAGTGATGGGAGGCCTCATGCTGCAAGGTGGGCATTGAACCTTTGGTTCTGGGCTTTTGCATGAACATGCTGCTATTTCTGGAGTCCAGAGTTTGGGGATATGGCTAGTCAGGGAATATTGGTTCCCTAGAACCCACAACCTCTTTGTGGGAGTATCTTCTCAGATGATGCCCTAGAGCCTATTGACACATCTTGAGCCCTCTAGGTACTAGCACTAGCGATAAGCTCCTCCTCTTCCTCTGAGGTCTCCTCTATCTAGTTCTGGGCTGGTTGGGATAGGAAGGTGGTGGGATATGAGATGATGGACAAGACACACTAGCACTAGGAAGACAATTGTTGTTCTTCACGCAAAGTACCAGAGCAAACAAGGAAACAAGCTCTTTGTTGCCATTCCTGTCTAGGGTCCAATAAGAATACTGCACTGGTTGCTTCTGAATGACCTGTTTAAAAACGTTTGTGGGGAGGTTAGACAACATCTGCTATTTATTGAGCATTCATTGTGATTTGTTTGCTGGGAGCTTAGCTGACATTGCTTCAAGCAAATGTTGCCCCACACTTTCCAGTGCATTTCTCCATCACCTCTCACAAAAAGTCCAAATGGGGGGGAAAGCACGTTTGTTGCACAACAGCACCACATTAACTATAACTACACAACCTGATTTTGTTGGTATGTGATGGAAACCCACCTGAAAATAGCGAAAGTCTAGAAGCATCCTCTCTAAGCCAGCGCTCGAATGTAGGTATGGGGAACCTTTGGCTCTCTAGATGTTGCTAAACTAAAACTCCCATCACCCTCAGCAAGTGTGGCCAATGGCCATGGATGATTGGAGTTGTCACTCAGCAAGATCTGGAGGGCCAAAGGTTCCCCACACCAGCCCTAATAACTCACAACACAGGACAGCTGCAACAGAGCCAAAGGTTCCTGGTTTAAACTCCAGTGACACCTGCCACAAAGTCAAAACCAGTACCTTATTGAGCCTAGAAATTCACTGGCAGTCAGTCAACTGGGTGGCTTAGTTCATATGGCCTTATAATCTCTTCCAAGCTTATGAGTCTTTGATTCAAGGGCTGCCAACGAACCCTTAGGATACCCCCAGCTCAACAAAGGAGAAACAGTAACATCTGCAGGAGGCACCTCCGCAGGAGTTGAACATTTACACCTATCAGGTGTAGGATGAGTAGAAGCTGCAGCTATAGGCATTTACAGGAAAGCCATGATAATGTTCTGCCCTGATTTCTATGGTGCTGCCAATCTGATGTAATTATATTGGAAATCCCTTCTATCATAACGTTGTAACTCCTGCTGTGCTGTGGCTTATAATAATCACATAATGGGTCAGGATTTAGGCGTAATCAGATTTTACCTTCCCTGTCATGTTTCCATAACACTGCTATAAAACTGACATAATTGGCAAAAAATGGAGGGGGGCACAGAAAAGCAGCACCCATTATTTAAACATCTTTGTCAAATTGATGTATGGCAGCTCTCCCCCCCCCATATTTTTTTTTTTAAAAAACAGAAATTGGATTACCACTGCTGGGAATAGGGCTATGATAAACTGCTTGTTCATGTGCAGATTCAGTCATAATGATGGCACCGACATCTCTTAATCATTGGAGATCGGCTTGTTACAGTTGCAGAGCTCCAAAGCTGGAGATGGCATCAAAAGAAGGGCCATGGCATGATGGCACTGAAGAAAATGCCATCACACAGTTGTCCCTTCAGTTGTGTAATAGACCCTCCCAATCACCGCAATGGTTACCTGGAAATAAGGGCCCATTCAGGTCCAGATTCAACACCTGCAATCCTCAGGCAGCTGCCAAGGCCCCAGCATCTCAGAAAAGCCCATTAGCACTGACATCTGCCTTGGGATCTCTGCTGGGATCTGAAAAACTGCTATTAGAAAGAAATCCCACATTCTACATTTATTTATTTTACTTTTTTAAACAAAATTTATATGCCACTTGGTTATATATAAAAAATGGCACAACAACCACCTCTAAGCAATTTAAAAACCACTAGAGGGTATTGTGGAAAATTTTAAAAGGGGGGGGGCTGACCCAAGACATTTTGCTGCCTGAGGCAATGAATAAGGAGAGTTCCCTGGGAAGAGGAATTGATCATTAAACCACTCTGGCAATTGAAGCTCTGTGAGGACAACAGGAGTCTCAGCGCCCTTCACAGATTACCCTTCTCAGGATTCTTTGGGGAAAGCCATGACTGTTCAAAGCAGAATAATGTGGCCTCTGATTCTAAAAGCAGCAACCTTGTGCTTCTTTCTCCTCCCTACCCCCTGGTAACATGTTGTTGTTGTTATGTGCCTTGAAGTCAATTTTGACTTATGGCGACCCTATGAATCAGCAACCTCCAAGAGCATCTGTCATGAACCACCCTGTTCAGATCTTGTAAGTTCAGGTCTGCGGCTTCCTTTATGGAATCAATCCATCTCTTGTTTGGTCTTCCTCTTTTTCAACTCCCTTCTGTTTTCCCCAGCATTATTGTCTTTTCTAGTGAATCATGTCTTCTCATGATGTGTCCAAAGTATAATAACCTCAGTTTCATCATTTTAGCTTCTAGTGATATGAAGGCCTAATTTTCACTGAGTTGCTAAACCTGTGCCTGGGCTATATCCAGAAGTAGAGGAAAAAGAGGGTTTTGCTGTAAAACCATAAATATCACCAAAAATGATGAACGTTGTTGTATTTTATTTTATTTCTTTCTTCATAAAAAAACTTTTTCTTCATAAGACTGCCCAACGCGTTTCAGCTTTGGTTAATAGCCTTCATCAGGGGCTACAACATAAACATATTTACACATATCATTTTTTAAAAAAATTTTACACATTATAACATTATACATTAATGACAAAATATTTTTCACTTTAAAATTACTTACACTTCACTTCTCCTAGTGATGTCTCTTTCTTACTGTTATTCACTTCGTTCTTACCATTCTGTTATCTGAAGATCTCTTATAAAAGGCTTCGTTTTACATACAATCACTACTCAGCTGTTTTGTGTATTCCTTGACCATTGCTTGCGTTTCTCTAAAAGGGAGCGTCTCCCAATTCATTTATGTTTACAAAAGAGGAAGAAAGTCTATACCTTCGTTTAAGCCTGAAGGGGATAAAGTTTGTAAAGTTAAAATCCACCACATTTCCCTTTTTAAAAGTAGCTTGTTGTCTTGTTTTCGTATTTTTTCTACACCCCAAAAACTAAAGTCTTTTACTGTGTGGTTATACTCTGAAAAATGTTCAGCCAACGAAGATCCCTGTCTTTTACATCTTATATTACTTAGATGTTCTCCTATTCTTGTTTTTAAAGACCTTGATGTCTGTCCTACATACAATTTGGGGCAACTGCATTTTATGATGTATATCACTTGTGTGGTTGTACAAGTGGTAAAATGTCATAGAAAACATTCTTGTTGATTTGAAGGGTTTGTAAAAGATAATTTCTTTTCTGTAAATTTACAATAGTTACAGTGTCCACAGGCATGATGTCCTGTGGGCATTGTGGCATCAAATATAGTTGTTTGTATTTTTTGATGTTCTGTATATGTACTCCTGATTATATGTTCTTTTATATTTTTTGTTCTTTTGAATGAAATTATTGGTTTTGCTGCACATCCAGGAACATGTCTCAAAATATCCCAATATTTTCTAATGCTATGTTGTAGTTGTTTGGTGACATGATTGTAAGTTAAACTACAATGCATTTGTTTTGTAACTTCTTTAGTTCGTGGTTTTAAAAGGATATTGCGATCTTGTTGTAAGGCTGCTTTGAAACTATTTTCTACTTTTTGTGTTGGGTACCCTCTGTTTATTAATTGTTGTTTAAGGGACTGTGAATGATTTTCAAAATCTTTTTTGTCACTGCAGTTTCTTTTAACACGTAGAAATTGTCCATATGGTAAATTATTTTTCATGGTTGTTGGATGTGAGCTTTCATAATGTAAATACGTATTCCTGTCTGTAGATTTTTTGTACATATTTGTTATTAATTGTTGTCCACACTTAGTTATTTCTAAATCTAAAAAATGTACAGTGGTGTCATCATATACAGAATCAAATTTTATATTGGGGTGTCTGTTGTTTACCCATATGAAGAATTCTGCTAATCTTTGTATTTCACCTGTCCAAACAAAAAATACGTCATCTATATATCTCAACCAACTCTTTATATCTGATGTAAATACACATGAATTCATAATTTCCCATTCATAGTCTGCCATAAACAAATTGGCTACTTCTGGTGCCATGGGACATCCCATGGCCACACCTGTATTTTGCCAATAAAAGTCGTTGTTAAACTTGAAATAACTTGAAATAATTTTTTATTATATAGATATATATAATCATAAATGAATTGGGAGACGCTCCCTTTTAGAGAAACGCAAGCAATGGTCAAGGAATACACAAAACAGCTGAGTAGTGATTCGTATGTAAAACGAAGCCTTTTATAAGAGATCTTCAGATAATAGAATAGTAAGAACGAAGTGAATAACAGTAAGAAAGAGACATCACTAGGAGAAGTGAAGTGTAAGTAATTTTAAAGTGAAAAATATTTTGTCATTAATGTATAATGTTATAATGTGTAAAAAATTTAAAAAATATATGTGTAAATATGTTTATGTTGTAGCCCCTGACGAAGACTATTAACCAAAGCCGAAACGCGTTGGGCAGTCTTATGAAGAAAAAGTTTTTTTATGAAGAAAGAAATAAAATAAAATACAACGTTCATCATTTTTGGTGTATGATATTTATGGTTTTACAGCAAAACCCTCTTTTTTCTCTACTACCAATTGTTCTTTGACCACCATCTGTACTTCTATATCCAGAAGTGACCAGCACAGTGGGGCAGTGCCACGGAGCCACCCTGCCAACACCAGCGTTGCTGCCACTTCCCGGGCGGGATGGGGTGGGGCAGGAGCAAGATCAGAGCACTAGCCTGGCTCTGACAATGCACCTGCACTGCCCTGACCTTGCTGTCACCCAGCCCAATCCAGGCAGCAAGACCAGTGTTAGGAGGGTGACTCTGCAGCACTGCCTCACCATGCTGGCTTCTTCTACCTATACTTCTTCAGATAGAAGGTGGAAGGTCACATGATGGAATGCTCTCCAATGCAACCAAGTTCCCTCTACATAAGTTTGGAAGAGGACTAGGCAAGAATCCTTCCCTTTGACATGTACTCTTCTGAATGAAGAGACTTCGTCCTTTTAAAAAAAGAACATAAGGATCAGGCCAGTGTCTCATCTAGTCCAGCACCCTGTTCTCACAGTGTCCAGCCAGATGCCTATGGGAAGCACAGAAGCAGGCCCTGAGTGCATCAACACTCTCCCCTCCTGCAGTTTCCAGCAACTGGTATTCAGAAGCATACTGCTTCTGACTGTGAAGGTATGTATGTGTTTTTGTATGGAGGAGGGTTTGATTGAGTGAAATTTCACCCGCTGTCTGAAGTGGTGCAGCCCAGACTCGTCAGGTTGGTTGGCTGGTTGGTTGTTGTTTTTTAATCCTGCTTTTCAGACAATTACTGTCTCCCAAAGTGGCTGAAGGCAATAAAAAAGAGAGAGAGAGAAGCCCTGCTGACAGGCTTACAAGCTGAACAGACAAGACACAGAAGGGAAGGGGAGTAGAGGGAAAAGGTAGAGCAGGGACATCAGTCCTTTAATTCCAGAACAAAGTGGAGAGCCAATAGCATTTGCATCCATTCTGGGCCAGGCTGATTTTCCCTTGTCCGTGTTCTTGCTTGGAGAGCAGCTGGTGGCTCTCCTTCCTCTGACCAGAGCTTGGAAAAGTTACTTTTTTGAACTACAACTCCCATCAACCTCAGCCAGCATGGCCACTGGATTGGGCTGATGGGAGTTGTAGTTCAAAAAAGTAACTTTTCCAAGCTCTGCCTCTGACCAATGCATGGGGCCAAAGAGTGTCCTTCCCCCCACCCCGTTTCCGCAGTTGGAGCAGAGTGTTCTTTCTGGTGGGTTGCGGGGTGCAGGGGGGGAAGCAAGCTCCTTGCAAGCTTCCTGCCAGGTTGGCCTCCCCTCCTTATCTTGATTTGATCCTATAAAGCAGTGGCTTCCAAAAAGGTTTTTCCCCACGGACCACTTGAAAATTGCTGAGGGTCTCGGTGGTCTGCAATGAATTTTTTCTGCCACTTGTAGCATTGGCAATGTACTGTGCCCGAAGCTGTGGTGTTTTTTTTTTAATCGTATTTTGTATTACGCTTTTATTCCTACATCATATGAAAAGTAAAAGAAGCAATAAAAATATAATTAAAAATCCATATGAATAATTAATGGGGACACATCACAGACCACCTGAATGGAGCTCGCAGACCGCTGGTGGTCTGCAGACCGCAGTTTAGGAAGCGCTGATATAGAGAAAAGGTGTGGGATGTGAGAACCATTGTGTTTCTAGTTTCCCCTAGTTAACTAATGACAATCAACGAAGTGGAGGGAAGGGAAGGCAAACCCGTCACTCTGTTGAGTTGGGCTGCAGCCACTCATCCTTCATATCATCATGTTCCAGCATTTGTAGGTAGCAGTCACTGACCTTTGCCATGCTCACACACACACACACTCCCATTTTCCCAAGTTTGCAAAAATAACCGCATTTCGTGAGACTGCCAGCTGAAATGTGCAGGATGCAAACAAGCCGCTTCTGACATCTAGCCTACTTTTTTCAGCATTTGACAATTAAGCCCACAGGGAGGCGACATTTTGAAAAGCCCTCGTGTTTTTCTAGCACTTTTGAAACGCATATCCAGCCTGCTGGGGACTTGGCATTTACAGCTGTATGACCAGATTTGTCTATGTACAGCAGTCCATCAAGTGATGCCATAAACTGTAAATATGTGCTGCAGTACACCACAGGCTGCAGCAGGCTCCCTTTCTTCACCAATCATCCCCACCCTGGATTTCTTGGGAGTTGGCATGTTTGCACATGGCATCAAAATGTAACATAATGGACAAGGCTGGTCGCCTCATCTCAAAAAGGATATTATAGAGTTGGAAAAGGTTCAGAAGAGGGCAACCAGAATGATCAAGGGGATGGAGTGACTCCCTTACGAGGAAAGGTTGCAGCATTTGGGGCTTTTTAGTTTAGAGAAAAGGCGGGTCAGAGGAGACATGATAGAAGTGTATACAATTATGCATGGCATTGAGAAAGTGGATAGAGAAAAGTTCTTCCTCTCTCATAATACGAGAACTCGTGGACGTTCAAAGAAGCTGAATGTTGGAAGATTCAGGACAGACAAAAGGAAGTACTTCTTTACTCAGCGCATAGTTAAACTATGGAATTTGCTCCCACAAGATGCAGTAATGGCCACCAGCTTGGATGGCTTTAAAATAAGATTAGACAAATTCATGGAGGACAGGGCTATCAATGGCTACTAATTGTGATGGCTGTGCTCTGCCACCCTAGTCAGAGGCAGCATGCTTCTGAAAACCAGTTGCCGGAAGCCTCAGGAGGGGAGAGTGTTCTTGCATTCGGGTCCTGCTTGCGGGCTTCCCCCAGGCACCTGGTTGGCCACTGTGAGAACAGGATGCTGGACCACATGGGCCACTGGCCTGATCCAGCAGGCTCTTCTTATGTTCTTATGTTCTTAAGGCTTAGGGGGCAAGGCAGCAGGCTCAGGAAGCAATTTGGCTTGGGCCTGCCTGAATTTTCTTTCAGGGACATTGACCCCAAAGTGATTCATCTTCCACAAAAGAGGAGGGTTTGCTTTCCAGATAGGCAAGAAAAATAACATGTAGGGCTTGTCATTAGAAGTGGGGAGAAAACCTAGTACCACCTCCAGCCCAGTTGGGCTTGTGATCGGGTTCAGATATATATTCTGAACTTGGACAACAACTCAGTTTATTCTGAGCCAAACTGGACCCCTGATGTCATCAGGAAATGTGAAGGGGTTTGAACCCTCACCCAGACCCCTTGTTGAGCCTCCAAGCCCTTAGCTCTCCCTTGCCCCCAAGGTTGAGGAGTCCAGGCTTGAGGGCATCCTGGGCAAGGGAACCTCAGTGTCCCCTCCCAGACTGGCTTTCACACATGCTTGCCAGGTACTGGGGGGGGACGGAAGAGAAGAACTGCACCCTTTGCTCTTCTGAACTTTGCTGCCACTGCACCTTTACCATTTCCTTCCTGACACTCCATGGAGCACTTGGAAAGAACAGTTGCTTTAGAAGCGATCAGCCAGGGAGCCAGCATAGCACAGCCAGTGGTGCTTCTCCAGTGGCTGACCACCAGCTGCCACCATTTCTCTGCCGTACCCTCTCACCCCTCCTCCAAGCCACTTCTTGCACTATCCTCTGTGGGCCAGGACAGAAGAGAGCATGCAATAGAGAAGCACCTCTGTTTACACTGCCCTGAATTCCTCCGCTTCCTATTGCCGTTGCTACCCACTCAAGCACTCCCTTCTGCTCTGTGCCTGGCTTGGCCTGCCCAGTCCCAGCACTAGCAACATGCCATCCTCTTCTTCTTCCTCCTCATGGCTTCTGGGCCTGCCCAGAGTGGGGTGAGGCCCACAGGCACTTGAAATAAGAAAGAGGGTGTCCACAGCAGCACTTATAGTTGCCTCACCCAGCACTGCTTTATAGAGCTTTGTAAGTTCACGGAGGCTGGCCTCAGGATCCACAGCATTTGCCTGGCGATACCAGGAGCTGGCACGGGGCCTACTCAGCCTATATCTCCCTTACCCTCATATAGGCCCAGATCTCCTCCCAGCTAGGGTTGTCAGGTTCTTGGCCTGAGACTGATCCTGTATCTTTAGGAGAAGAGAAAATCAGCCAAGTGCAGGTGTTCTTGCAACCCTGTAATGGGAAAAACCACAAGGTGGGATTCTCCCTTCCCCCTGCACAACTTTTAAAGATACAGAAGACCTCTTGGTTGCCAGGCCCCAATTCCTTAGCTGCTGACTGGTGGCAGTGTGAAGTTTTCCCTCTCTGCTCTAAATGCAAGTAGATCTAGGAAATGCAGTAAGTCCTTGGCAAATTACCTTTCCAGGTTTACTTGAGCCCTGGTGTACTGAACAGCAGAACACCAGTGTGGGGTGGGAGAACCCTTCTTCTACCACTGATGGGCCCAACAACCATGTAAGAAAGTGGGTGGACATGGAGCAGGGACTTCAAGGATCATGGTTTAGAAGGCAGGAGTAACAGAATTCTTCTCTAGCTCAGATTAACAAACCAAGCCAGATAAGAGGCACGTGAGGTCATAATGCTCACGTCATATTTTGAGGCAAGCATTATGACACACACACACCCCAGTCACATCATTATGTATAATGCACCTTAAAGGCAACCTCTGCATTTCTCTCACCAGCCTTTCTCTAAGCCAGTGTTCTTCGACCTTGGATCCCCACATGCTGTTGGCCTACAGTTCCCATCATCCTTGACCATTGGCTAAGCTGACTGGGGTTGATGGGAGGTAGTCCAACAAAATCTGGGGACCCAAGGTGGAGAAACACTACTCTAAAAGCCACTATGGCAAGAGCAGCGGGTGTCCAGTGGGGATGGAAGGACCCACTGTCCTTTCTGGTGCCATCTCTGCTTTGGTTTGCAGGGAAGATTAGGTACTCTTCAGGGGGTGTTACTATGGTATCCTTCCGCATTTCTTTGCCAGAACTCGCATGATCTGTTCTCCTGTGACAGCTGTTAAGTATGAAACACGGTTAATGGAACTGAAGTTACAGAGAGCAGGTTCCCTGGGGGGAAGCTGTTTCTAGGCGAACAGCTCCACGCCTCATTCTAGAGACAGCGTTCATTTTCGATAAAACTTTGTTGTAAGCAGAAGACACCAGAAAGCTCTCAGGGCAACATGTCAAGGGCTAGCCTGGCCCATTTCCTATCAGCTCAGACCAAACGATCAGTCACATCCATTGAACCACATGGCTGGTTATGGGGATGGGGGGTGTTAAGAGAGAATAGCCAAACATCTGCATTTTCCACCAACCTGCCCACCCCACCCTTGTGCTCTCCTTGATTTTCCATACATTCCTCTGTCCCCATTCCAGTGCTCAGGTGCCCCGCTTCAGCTAAATGTTTACATTTGATTTGCACACTTACTTGCAGTCACTCTCATTATCATAGGATCTCTGCTGTTCAAAAATGGCTTTAAAGGTGTATTTTGTCGTTCTGGGTAATGCAGTGCTCCCCAGAGGTTGTAAAATGGCCTACTTTTTCTGTGTGTTTATCAAACTGCACTCTTCATCTGAGGATCAAAATGTAATTAGCTGCATGTAATTTATCCCGAGAGAGGGAATATTTCCTCAGCACCTAAACGCAAAGAAAGCTGTTAGCTTCTCTTACGAGTAAGCAGACTACAGCACTCCTTGTGCAGTAATTCACGTGACTCTAAAATGCTTGAGCTCTTCCGCTGTAGTCTAGTATCGATTAACTCTCACTGCCAAAGGATAACTGCTAGTAGGGTGCTTCGCGGCCCAGACTTCTGTGTTAAAATCCCAACTTAAGTTCTGTGGTAGGAATGAAGCAGGTTATGTTCCACAAATAACATTGCTAGTCCTTTGTGTGGCAAAAAAAAGAACACATTGGCAGATCAGCCTGGAGCAGGGATAGCCAGCATGGTGCTCCCTAGATGTTCTGGACTGCAACTCCCATCATTGCTAACCACTGGCCATGTTGGCTGGGGCTGGTGGGCTCCAGGTTGGCTACTTCTGGCCCAGAGCAAGAAATGGTCACAGTCAACTTGTTTGCCTTTCTCCCTGTGGATTTTTCCTACTTGTGTCAGTATATTTCACTTACAGTTGCATTGCACTGTGAGTTTTGTAGTCTGGTGCCTATCAGAGCAATCTGAATGCTGGGGAGCTGGCAGAAGAAGGGCTGGTGTAAAGCTCCGTGGGATCCTCGTACTGCTCAGGGGCCGCCAGCTGGGCTGAAGGCCAGCTCCATCAGAAGCCATACACACGAGCCAACCTGGAAGCACCAACTCCAACAAACAGGCCTCTCAGGGAGTAAGCACTCCCCATAGGCCATAATGGAGAATAAATAAAATCATTTTACCGCTCCAGCCGTTTGAACGGCAGAGTTTCCGAGTGAAGCAGGACCCGAGGGAGGGCTCTGAATGCGAGGAGGATCTCGTATAAGTCCCCACCACCATACCCCAGGAATGGCCCATTTTGGGGGCTTCCACTGGCCCGCCGTCCGCCAAGCTGGCCGTCTCAGGCAGTCCCCCGGTGCTACCGGCAGGCTCCTGATGGCACCATGGCTGGGAGCCTGCCTGCGCAGCCGGAGATGCGCAGCATTTATCTCACCCCAGCCCTATGTAAACAATTAATAGTTCTCAAGCATAATATTGAGAGTATTGGAAGCTCTACATATAGAGCCCTTTCTGAATGGAGCACACAAAGGCAATTCAGATTTCTCTGTCCCCATAATAGCCCAATCCTGCATTTACCAAACCCAATATTCTGACCAAAATGTCATTTTAGCTGGCATATGACAGCAGTCCTCCTTTTCATTTCAAATCACTTCAGTATAATTATTCAGCTGGCCCTTGCAATAAGCCTGCAGCCTAGTTTAAAATCCCCTGTGGTGGTGTGGTTGCCACTTCTGTGGGGTTGCTTCCAGTAATGCGTTGAATGGGGAGGACTGTGACGCCCTTCCCTGGCTCTCCCTGTCAGGTTCCTACCTGCTCGTGGCTACTGCCTTTCACTAGGCACCACCAGGGACTCCACCAGTCCGGACTGTCCTTTTTTATGGTTTCTCTCTCTGCTCTAGCACAGATCTCAATAGATCTCTCTGCCTTTACAGAGGTCTGTCGTAGAGATAATGGTTGCTGCCCCCCAAAACTCTAACGTTGCGTCCACCCTAGGCATAGGATACGCATCTGGGACCATAATTTTATTGATTAACCGATAATCAATACAAAATCTTGTAGTTCCATCTTTTTTCGGAACCAGGACAATACTTGAGGCCCAGGGACTGATGGATTCCCTGATCACTCCTAGTTCCAGCATATCTTCGACCTCCTTTTTAATTTCACTCAAAACTTTCCCATTCACACGGTACGGAACAGATCTGATTGGGGCATGATTTCCAGTATCAATGGAATGTCTGGCTATACTGGTTCGGCCAGGTTTATTACTAAAGAGATCTCCATAGTTTTTCAAAATTCTCAGAATCTCTTCCTTTACTTCTTCTTTCACCTCCTCCGACCATTCCACTTGATCTACCCCTCCTTTGTCTTTGCTTTCCTGTACCAAATCTGGAAGTTCAGGCCCACTTCCCTCAGGGAATAAGGTAACTTGCAACATCTTTGCATCCCTGGTATGGTAAGGTTTCAACATATTTACATGAACCACTTTGTTTTTGTTGAATTGGTCTGTGGTAATTACATACGTCACTGTGTCAAGCTTTTCTCTTATGGTATATGGTCCCTCCCAGTTAGCCTGTAATTTATCATGTTTCCTGGGTATGAATGCCATAACCGTATCTCCCACATCATACACACGTTCCCTGGCTGTTCTGTCATACCAGTAACTTTGCTTCTCCTGAGCTTGACTCAAATTCTTTTGTACAGCTTCCATCATCGATGTTAATTTGCTGTGGAAGTCTAATACAAAATCAACTACAGATGTTTTGTACTCTCCCAGGGTTCCTTCCCATGAATTTTTTAACAGTTCCAAAGGTCCCCTCACTTTTCTAGTGAACATCAGTTCAAAGGGTGAGAAGCCTGTTGACTCCTGAGGGACTTCTCTGTACGCGAATAAGAAGCACCCCAAACGTTCATCCCAGTCTTGTGGGTGATCTTGAACATAGCTTCTGATCATGCCCTTCAGAACCCCATTAAATCTCTCAGTCAATCCGTTAGTGGCTGGATGGTAAGTGGTGGTCTTTAGATGTTTTAGACCACAACACTTCCACATACATTGCATCACTTCTCCCATGAATACACTGCCTTGATCCGTCAGCACTTCATGAGGGAAACCCAGTCTCATAAAGATTTTTAACAAAGCCTCTGCCACTACAGGGGCTTCTACGGATCTTAATGCTTCCGCGTCTGGGTACCTGGTGGCAAAATCCACCACCACCACTAGATATTTCTTGCCATGCCTTGTGGGTTTGGAAAAAGGGCCCACCAAATCTACTCCCACTCTATAAAAGGGTTGTCCAATTATAGGAAGGGGCTTTAAGGGTGCCTTAGTCTTTACTCCACTTTTTCCCACCTTTTGGCATATACCACAAGATAGACAATGTTGTTTTACATCTTTGGAGATATTTGGCCAATAATAGTGTGCAGCCAATCTCCTCTTGGTCTTTTTTATTCCCAGATGTCCTGCACATGGGACATCGTGAGCTACCTCTAGCAATCTGGTTCTGTATTTGCTAGGTACTATCAATTGCTTCACTGGTTCACATTCATCCTTTCTCTCAGCAGGCATCCACAGTCTATATCAAATCCCATTCTCACACACAATTTGATTCCTTAGCTTGTCAGTAAAGGGAATCTTTTGTGTCAGGGCTTGCTCCTTTATTTGCTTCAAACTTGTATCCCTATTCAGTTCTTCCCTGAACTGCTCTGCCTCTTCACTAGAGACCATTTGATACAAGTTGTTTCTTTCAGCAGGCCTTCCAGGGGTTGCTATGGTGACCGTAGGCTCAAAAACAGGTTCCACCCTGTTTCCTTCAGCCCCTTTTAACATGGCTTCTGTTTCTCTGCCAAGTTGTTGTCTGGTTACCACATATATTTTTCCTTGTGCCCCCATTACATCTCTTCCCAGTATCACTGGCTCTTGTTGTTGGGCATTAATACCCACTTTATATTTTCCCCTGCCTCTCCACTGCATTTTCACTAGGGCCATGGGTAAGCTTTCTGGTTTACCCCTCACTCCTTGGATAGTCACCATTTCCTGATGTAATATTTCCTCAGATTTTATTAAATCTGGCCTCAGTAACGTCTGAGCGGCACCAGTATCAAGCAATGCCCAATAATTTGCCCCTTGTACACTCACTTCCTCTCTCAGACTCGAATCCAGGTCTTTTACTTCTGTCCAGTTTATCTGGCAGAACTGAACCTTTTTCGCTGTTAGATCTTTTGGTTCTGTCTTTACTGCCCTTGCCTGAGCAGGATTACTAATGGGGTTGGCAACCTCACATTGAAAACTTAGGTGCCCCGGTCTACCACATTTATAGCATAACTTCTCCTCCATTTTAGGGTACACAGATCCACTCTGGGGTGTCCTGTGCCCTTCAGATTTTATTGGAGGGCTCACTCGTGGCACCACATCCTTTTTGCCGCCATTATATGGTCTGGGTTTAAACTCTCTTGATGTTTTCCCCACCCAGCCAGTTCTATTGGAGGCAAAGTGATCCGCCATCTCTGCGGCCTCCTGCACCGATGTAGGGGAACAGTCTTTGACTAGGAGCCTTATTTCTGGTGGTAACTGATGGTATAATTGATCCAGTATCATGAGGCTTTTCACCTCTTCCACTGACTGAGCTTTGGCACTACTCATCCACTTTCCAAATATATCCATCAACTTTGCTCCCAGTTCAACAAAAGACCTCCCTGCTTGGATCTGACAGTTTCGGAATAACTTTCTAAAATAGTCAGGTCCCAGTCTGAACCTTTTGTATACTGCCTCTTTAAACTAGGCATATGTGACAGGCTTGTCTGAGGGGAAATATTGGTATACCTCTGCCAACTCCCCCTTGATCAGTTCAATAAATATTGCATATATTTATCCTCTGGTAGCCCCCACATTTGAGCTGCCTTTTCAAAGGTGCTGAGGTAAATTTGTGGATCTTGTCCCGGCTCAAACACCGCAAAATCTTTTGGTGTAACCTTTATTTTGGTTTCATTTCTGTCCTTTCTTGTTTCATCAGAATGAAACTTCTCTCTTTCAAATTTTAACTTTTCCACCTGTATTTCAGCATCCAATGCTCATTGCTTCTCCCTCTCCTCAAACTCCATTCTCATTCTCTCAATTTCCAACTCCCTCTGCTTTTCTTTCTCATCCGCCTTCCTCCTCAGTCTCTCAATTTCCAACTCCCGCTGCTTTTCCTTCTCTTCCATTTCAAAGACCCTCTGCTTGTCTTTTTCCTCAGCCTCCCTCCTCAATCTCCCAGTTTCCAACTCCCTCTGCTTGTCTTTCTCATCAGCCTCCCATCTTAACTTCTCTCTCAAATACTCTATATAAGCGGGATTGCTTAAGTATCCTTCTGGGGTCTCTTCCCTGACAGGTTGTTTTTGCTGGACAGTTGTAAATCCTATTAGTGCTACCCTCAATTCATCTACCCCTTTACCCTCGTGAGGTAAATTGAATGTTATGCACTTCTCCACCAGCTCCTCTCTTTTCATCTTTATGTATTCAGCCATGGTGTTGGAGTTCACTCACTCTTTGCCACACACTCTTTGCCAGTCACTCTCACAAGTAATCTTTATTTGTTATTTCTGTTTGCCACACCACTGTTAGGGACTCTCTTTTGTTTGTATCTGGACTCTCTTCTGTTCGTATCCCACCGCTACAGCCACCACCTGTGACGCCCTTCCCTGGCTCTCCCTGTCAGGTTCCTACCTGTTCGTGGCTACTGCCTTTCACTAGGCACCACCAGGGACTCCACCAGTCCGGACTGTCCTTTTTTATGGTTTCTCTCTCCGCTCTAGCACAGATCTCAATAGATCCCCCTGCTAGGCAGCACCACCAGTCACGTTCTACAACCAATGTTCCCAGAGACCTTGCCTGAGTCTCTCTATCCGGTTACATTCGTGACTGCGTGCCTATGCTGTTCCCAACCCCCTTGTATCAATGCAGATAACTCATAACTCGGGGTTGCTCTGGATACTTATAATGTTATCTTCTCCTCTTCACCGCTGCCACCATTTGTTACTGTTTCCCTTCAGCCTTGGTTATTACCTTACCCTCCCTTCTGGTCTGTGAAACCCCAGCCAAGGATCAGGCCTTCGGTAAACCAAAATAGTATTTATTAAATAACATTAATAACAAGATAACTTTGATAATGATCTACAAGCTTATGGTTTCATCTATTACTGTGATATTTGATTTATTACTAATCTGAACTCCACCTCCCTCTTTCTCCACACTCTCCTGACATACACCAACTCACACCCACCTCCAAACTCCACCAAAACAACCCACTCACGTCCACCCAGATTCAACTGTCATCCTTCCATTTATACTCTCAGCCATCCAAACACTCAGCCAATCATTCAGCATTCTACTGCTCATTTACTCCCCCCTCCTCTTTCATTCCACTTACCATGTATCTTCTATACAAACAGCACTTACCATATATACATTAATACAGGAACATCACAAGGACACACAGGAAAGGTTTGTAAAATGGATTGTTTCTCAAAGTTGCCACTAACTATTGTACTCTTCATTACCTTTTAAAATGGTGGTGGTTTCTGTGCTGGGCTCAGGGGAGATACACAAGAGCCCTGTTTTGGATGTTACCAAAGAAGGGCAATATCCGAAAGTGTATGAAGCATTTACATTTGTTTATCACAGAAGATGTGCATCTAAAGCCAATTCATGCATTTCTGCCCCACTGAAATAAACAGGCCTTGATTTGGCTTAGTTGTTGGAGTGGGAGCTGTTAGCAAGATGTCTGGGGCAAGAAATCACCCGACAGTCAATTAATTATCCTGATAAAGATGGTATACAAATTCTAGAAAGGTTTCCTTGTGCCATAAATCTCTTCCAGAATTAAATTTTACACTCTGTTGTCCTGAAAATAACCTCCTCCAGATCATTAAACAAACAAATGAAGTAAGTTAATGGCTGGTATGTTACTTTAAAGCCTAAAAAGAGCTCCAACTGAGTCACCGGGCGCACCATATCGGATGTGGTGTTTGTCTCTGGGATGTAGAATGAAGATCTCAAATAAAGTATGATTAATTCACCAGAGGGCCATAGAGATCTCTTTTCACGAGCTGGATTAATTCCATACCCACAGATGGTCATTATGGGCTCTCCCGATGTGATTGTGAAATCAACATAAGTGTCACTCCATTTATTTATTTTTTAATTGTAGCCTTTGCTTTTGGCTTAACTCTTTGAGGGGTGACTTAATGGGCAAAACATTATATTGTATTGCATATACCCAATCCAAGAGCTTCTCTATGCATGGGCTTCCTGGAGAAGGGCAATTTAGCACATGCTAGTAGAGCATATGTATTGCACGCAAAATGTCCTGGGTTTAGGGTTGCCAGGTTCAGGGCCTGAGACTGATCCTGTATCTTTAGGAGAAGAGAAAGTCAGCCAAGTGCAGGTGTTCTTGCAACTCTGTAATGGGAAAAACCACAAGGTGGAATTCTCCCTTCCCCCTGCACAACTTTTAAAGATACAGAAGACCTCTTGGTTGACAAGCCTTTGCCAGATGTCACAACAGGCACCAGGTGAGTATCCCTGGAGAACGAATTTCAGATATGGAGAACCACCACTGAAGACTCTCTGGTAGTCACCTGCCATACCTCTAAAGCTGAGGGCATCCAGAGGAGAATCTCAAGATTATCATTGCAATGGGCACTGCTATGGGGAAGGATACATATCTGGGTCCCAAACCATAGAGGGCTTTAAGGGCTAAACCGAACATTTTGAATTGAGGTCACAAATGAACTAAGAAAGCCAAGGTAGATGCTTCAAAATGGGAGAGGTATGGCCTTATTGTCTGGTTCCCATTATTAGTCTGCCACAGCATTTTGGACCAGCTGCTATTTCTTTCAAAGGCAGTCCCACAGACAGTAATCCAGGCTAGATTATGACCGTGGCCATGTTATTGTCCTGGAAAATGGAAATGGAAATGGAAATGGACTGCCTTCACGTCAATCCCAACTTATGGCGACCCTATGAATAGGGTTTTCACAGTAAGGGGCATTCAGAGGGGGTTTACCATTGCCTTCCTCTGAGGCTGAGAGGCAGTGACTGGCCCAAGGTCACCCAGTGAGCTTCATGGCTATGTGGGGATTCGAACCCTGGTCTCCCAGGTAATAGTCCAGCACCTTAACCACTACACCACACTGGCTGTCTGGAAATATCCTGGAAAAGTTGCAGGTATATCAGCCTCATCTGATAAAAGGCACTAAGAACATAAGAAGAGCTCGGCTGGATCAGACCAAAGACCCATCTAGTTCAACGTTCTACTTTCAGAGAGGCCGGGCCTGGCAACCAAAAGGTCTTCTGTATCTTTAAAAGTTGTGCAGGGAGAAGGGAGAACACCTGCATTTGGCTGACTCTCTCTTTTCCTAACGATACAGGATCAGCCTCAGGCCATGGACCTGGCAACCCTAAATATCTGTGGGCTATAGGTACATTCTTATACCACAAGGTTTTTTGCCTATTAGTGAATATAATTAATTATGTCAATGGGATTACATCAACAGAAAATGATGCCTTCTTACATCCCTATTAGAGACAAGTTGCCTGTTCTCGTTATAGGACCAGCGCTTTTGCATTTGAGTTCTTCAAGAACTCTCAGAGCGGATGGAATCTGGACCTACTGATTTATTCATTTGTAATTTTTTAGTAAGTCCCAGAACTTTGTCTCTCATTACCACTACTTGCATCAGTTCCTCACACTCCCTCCCAGCATGGTGAGTAGGGAGAAAGACTGGGACTCTAGTAAGGTCAAGGATGGTGCATTAAGGGGCATCTGAAATGAAAAGAGGTGATTGATATGGTATGGTGAAAAGCAGGGTGGTTGTTACGCTTTTGTGTTCTTGATGACTACACTGTATGCAAGCACAGTGAATTAACTGCATGCTGCCCCTTAACAAACCAGCCTCCCTTTTTTGCATTGGGTTAGGTGACATCCCACTGCAGACCTGTATTTAAAGCCATACCAGGGAGCTGTATATAACCCTATTTAATAAACCTGTAACATTAACCACCACACCTGTGTGGGAGTCTAAATCCTTAGCCAAGATTCAACAGGCAAGACAATGCTAATAACACCACCAGTACTAGTTGCTGCTGACTCCCACACACAAACACACGAAAATCACAAAATTTAGTTTTGCCTGCAACAAAAACAGTTTTCAAAGCACAGGAAGTTAACAGACAAAAATATCTCTTTTCTTAATAGAAAAGACTGATGTACCGATTACTTTTCAAAACTCACACACACAAAAGCAAGGAAATGCAAGCTAAGCCACGCTAGCAAATGCTTTATGACAATCATTGTGCATTGTGTTCTTTGTAATGCACAATGATTGCCAGCGTACTTTGCACTTTATTGCTATTGTGAATGAGTTTTGAAGAATTAATGGGTGCGGCAACCTTAACCCTTACAGTGACTGAGGATTATTTTGTCAATTGAAGATATAATCCTATATACTTGGAAGTAAAATCCCTTGAATTCAATGAGGAATTTACTTCTAAGCATGCATAGGATTGGGCTTGATGAAGATAAAAACTAAGATACATATAAGAGCAGCTAATAGTGCTTCATTATGCTTCAGGTTTCAATATAATTTACTGCAAACTGCTTCTGATGCAAGTTTTTTTTGTCACCAGTGATATGTCCAATGGTGTGGGAAAATCAGAATGAGACTTGTGGATTTTATTAAGGACACTCCCCCAACTCTCCGCCATGATTAAACCTCTGCAAACCCCTGCAACATGCATCATGGTATAGAAGTCAGATATAGAAACCTAGGAAGCTGTCTTATGCTAAAATCACCATTGCTCACTATTGCCTACGCAGACCAACAGTGGCTCTCCAGGATTTCAGACTCTTCCAGCCCTACCTGGAGATGCCAGGGAGTGAACCAGGGACCTTTGACATGCAAAGCAGATGCTTTGCCACTAAGCTACGACCCTTCATTTTTTTAAAAAAAAGAAGGGAATCCACTCTTTATCACTATGGTACTATCACCACCATATTTTAGGCACTAAACACAAGGAATTGATTTTCATACATGCCCCTCTTCCTTCACTGCCTTCTATTCTCTTTTATTGCTGCAGGAGAATTTTTTTTTTATTGAATCATTATAATGATCTGTTCCCTGCCCCCTGCATCTAATAGCTGAATTTTGAATCCATCCATCTTTCTGACATTTTCTACCATGTGCAATCATAGTCAGTGGGGCACGCACAACAATTCAGTTATTCACCAGGCTTCCTACTCTGGCTCGCCTCGCTGTACAGGAAATGCTGTTTGGGGTTTCTGGTTCAGTCCCTAGCATCTCTAGGTAGGGCTGGAAAAGCTCCCTGTCTGAAACCATGGAGAGCTGCTGCCAGTCAGTGTAGACAATACTGACCTATAGGGCTGCCAGGCTCAGGGCCTGATCCTGATCCTGTATCTTTAAGAGAAGAGAAAGTCAGCCAAGTGCAGGTGTTCTTGCAACCCTGTAATGGGAAAAAAAACAAGGTGGAATTCTCCCTTCCCCCTGCACAACTTTTAAAGATACAGAAGACCTCTTGGAGGCCAGGACATTGCACTTGACATGAAAATAAAAAAGCTTCTCCACCTCTGCCTTAGAGGGAGGTTTCATGATAAATAGTGAGCATGCTGTGTTTGTTGAGTCATTTGTGCCTGAAGAGGTTTTCCAGGCAAAACTGATAATATTTTGAAGAGGACCAGAGAAGAGGGCCCTGCTAAGTCAGAAGGTTCATGGACTGATTTGAGAGGAACTTTATCTGCAAGGACAGGACTGGGAATGAAAATGTGTTATTAAAGCACTTCACCCGCATTGAGGCGACTTGCGCAAAGATACACTGGCAGGACACAGTGACAGCTGCTGCCGGAGCCATTTGTTATTTTACAGTGTCAAAGGATGAACAACAGCAATGGCTGTGGAGGGAGAGAGAGAGATTGTTGAGAGAGACAATGAGAGGTGTAGGAGGATGCACTGAGGTTTTTGGTCTCCATTCAGGGATGGGGGCTTTTTGTTTGATTGTTTGATCACAATGCATTTGAGAGTGCTAGCTTTCTGCAGCTGAGCAGTGGCAACCGCTTTTTGAACAATGGTCCCCATCTAAGTGGTGCAGGAGGGCTCCACGTGGCTGGCTGTGAACCCAGCATCAATTCAGTACTCTGATACGGGATGCAGCGGCGGGCCAAATCCAGGAAAACAATGTTGTAGATTTCATCCCAGGGTGGTTTGTGTCGGGCAGTTCCTGCTTTAATGTGACTTTACCACCTTTCTTAGAGAGAAGCCCTCCACCCCAGGAACCCTGGAACTGATTTCATGATTCATTTGCACATGAAGATTGGTAGCCTCTCCCTTTCAAGATTCCCATTCTGAGCCTGCAGTCACATGCACACTTAGGGCAAAGGGAGCAACACTTGTTAAAACGGGTGGAAAACCTTTTGCAGTCTGAGGGCCGCATTCTCTTTTAGGAAGCCTTCCAAGGGCCTCATGCCAGTGGTGGTTGGGTCCAGACACAACGGGGGGGGGCAGCTACTGTAAATTTTACCTTTGTAAAGTAGGCTAAAATTACGAAACTGAGGTTATCATACTTTGGACACATCACGAGAAGACATAATTCCCTAGAAAAGACAATAATGCTGGGAAAAACAGAAGGGAGTAGAAAAAGAGGAAGGCCAAACAAGAGATGGATTGATTCCATAAAGGAAGCCACAGACCTGAACTTACAAGATCTGAACAGGGTGGTTCATGACAGATGCTCTTGGAGGTCGCTGATTCATAGGGTCGCCATAAGTCATAATCGACTTGAAGGCATATAACAACAACAAAGTAGGCTAGTTTCTACAGACACACACATGCCCCTCTATGCTCCATCCGGCAAGAAAGAAGTATTGTCAAAGCTCAAGGACATTTTCCAGCCAGGTAACAATGTGTGGGGTGTGAAGTGCTCGGGACGAGGGGGTGTGGCCTGGAGGAAATTCTGAGGGCCAGATTAGAGGGGACTGGAGAGCCACATTTGATCTCTTGGCCTGAGGCCCCTCATCTCTGACTTCAAGAGAAGCTGTTGTACATTCTTCACCCGTGGTGTGAGCCTGACTTCCCCTAATCTTAGCAACTTGCACAACAGATACATATTCTAGCAAGTCAAATGCCAAGGCAACCCATCATTTTGCACCTTCAGACAAACTCCCTGCCTTTTAAAAAAAATAGCAGTACATGTACATTTATTTGTTCAGTTTTTAACCCTTCCCCATATTTTTTTTTAAAGTTGCAAAACTGCGCCAGAGAGAGCGGGGAGGTGTCCTGGTGACAGGTCAGTCCAAGCTCTCCACAAATAGCTCTCATGACAAATGGGCAGAAACTTTTGTTTTCAGAGCTCAACCCTGGAGAGAATAAAGATGTGCTTATACAGAATGCTTCCAAATCCACCTTTCTGTTCTACAAATGTTACATCTGTTTCTTGACCCTTTCTCTGTAATGACTTCATTTGAACTCTGTGAGCCTGACTTCTGAGTATGCATGAAAATATTCCACCAGCGCCAGATTAGATAGTCTAGGCACCAGCTCAGTTGCACAAAACACTGCTTGCACAACTGGTTTATTTATTCACCTGAGCATTGCGGTGTTGTATAACTTCACTCGTGGATGTCCAAGCAACATCTTCAGTAATTGTGGCATGCTGAGGATGAGGTCTGCACACAGAAGCAACACTGAAACTTACATTGTTGTTGATATGTGCCTTCAAGTCGATTATGACTTATGGCAACCCTATGAATCAGCGACCTCCAAGAGCATCTGTCATGAACCACCCTGTTCAGATCTTGTAAGTTCAGGTCTGTGGCTTCCTTTATGGAATCAATCCATCTCTTGTTTGGCCTTCCTCTTTTTCTACTCCCTTCTGTTTTTCCCAGCATTATTGTCTTTTCTAGTGACTCATGTCTTCTCGTGATGTGTCCAAAGTATGATAACCTCAGTTTCATCATTTTAGCTTCTAGTGATAGTTCTGGTTTAATTTGTTCTAACACCCAATTATGTGTCTTTTTCACAGTCCATGGTATGCGCAAAGCTCTCCTCCAGCACCACATTTCAAATGAGTTGATTTTTCTCTTATCCACTTTTTCACTGTCCAACTTTCAATACCATACATAGAGATCAGGAATACCATGGTCTCAATGATCCTGACTTTGGCTTACATACGTGTGTGTGTGTAAGAGAGAGAGAGAGAGGAGAGAGAGAGAGAGAGAGAGAGAGAGAGAGAGAGAGAGAGAGAGAGATGTGAGCTGGTGGTCAAGCTGTCTGAACCAGCACTCAGGAACAACAAACTTGGCATAACAGCCTTTGCATCTAGGGAAACGGACGTAGCTCAGTGATAGAGTATCTGCTTTGCATGCAAGAGTTCTCTGGTTCAATCCTTGGCATCTTCAGGTAGGGCTGGGAATATCCCATCTGAAACTCTGAGAAGCCACCTGCCAGTCAGTGTGATTTTGCAAACCCCCAAATCTCTATAGGAAACTATGTAAATGGCTTTGAGATTATATATATCGAATGGCATGAAAATAAATAAATAAATGTACCCAACATGCTCAATTAGGGATGGCTTCATGGACTGGGCCAGTGTCATGCATCCCTGTCTTTCAGCCTATCAAATGCCTACCTAGCTCATTGAGAGTGCCATGAGAATAGCAAACAATAAACCTCTCAATGCAGAATGATTCGCATAAAGGCTAGCAAATTTAGCTCCTCTTGGATGACAGCTGCATGCAGATTTAGTATTGAATTAACATGAAATGAAAATTTCAAGACATTGTGCAGGAAGTTATTTACACAACTCTCATTAACAATAAAGGCAGGGAGGGTTGGTGTTTTGCTTTTGTTTTTAGATAGAATTCCTGCTTGCTCAGCTGAAAATATATCCCCAAGTTGTCGCTAAAATAAGTAAGGAAGATTGGATGGTGAGCAGTGATAGCACTGAAATCCAATTTGTTCTTTTTTTCTTTTTGCTCTTTATCAATGTGTGTGGATGTGCTCTATAGATGCACTAACTCATCCTCCTCCTGCTGATTTCCTGTCATTTTTCCCTGCAAACCAAACTATGTAGCATATGCAACACTATTAATTTGACAGCTTCCCCTTCGTCTAGTATGGGGATAGCCAACGTGGTGGTCTAGGATATTACAGTCATTTTTGGAGGAAGGTCTCAGGGGACAACAGAACAAGCAGCAAAAAAGGTGCTTCCTGAAATGAAGCTCACATCTTAAAGTAAGGCCAGTCTGGAACTGAGATGTGTATTTTGATCAGTCTTCCCCAACCAGGTGCCCTTCAGATATTTTGGAGTACAAATTCCGTTGTCCATGACCAACAGCCATGGTGGCTGGGGCCAATGGGAATTGCTGAGCAAAACATCTGGAAGGTGCCAGTCTGGGGAAGGCTGATTTTGACATACAAACTGATCTCTGGCTGGGGAGTGTTTGTAGAAAAGTTGCCACTGCCTTCCAGCAGGGCTGACCAGATGTTGGAGGGCTGACTTGCACTCCCGAAGCTAGTCGGCTGCCCCCAGGCACAGTGGAAGACGCCGTCATGCCTACCAGGTTGGTGTCTGTACATGCAATGCTGGGGGAGGGCGTAATTTTTGCCTTGGGCAAGAAAATGTCTTGGGCCAGCGCTGAGGCTGACTGAAGTCATATTGGTCCCTGAGGCTGGAAATCCACGTGGCACACTCATTCGCATGGGACACAGTCCATTTCACCGGGGTAAACCCGATGGAGATGCATGACTGCTGAGTAACAGAACAGTATTGTCTGTTTCAATAGGGCTCACACTCAATGTGCCCCATGAGCCAGATCTGCCTTGCCTCTCACTCTGATACACGCTCACAGAACGTTTCTCTTTTCAAGTTGAAGACAAAAGATGTAACATGCCTTGATTAAAATGAGACAGTGCTGCAGGCGAGCAGATCTAATTTACCCCACTGGCCTAATTAGTTGGCCATTCCAGTCTTAAAGGAAACGCAAACTGAATTTCATAAAGAGCGATGACATTCTCACATGTATCAATTATGGCAAGGATAGCCAATGTGGTGCCCTCCAGATGTTGTTGGACCCTATCTCCCATCATCCCTGACCATTGGCTAGGCTGGCTGGGGCTGATAGGAGTTGCTGTCCAGCATCTAGGGTGTATTATGTTGACTACCCCTGAATGATACCAAGGGCTGTCTTCAGCAGCAGGATTTGGGCCAGGATCTCACCTGTTGTCAGGACTATTTATTTTATTTATTTATTTATTTATTAAATTTATTAGTCGCCCATCTGGCTTGCTGTTCAGCCACTCTGGGCGATGTACAAAGTAAAAACATACAAATACATTAAAACATTAAAAATCTCAACAATAATAATAAAACCTAGCCCACCCCAAAAGCCTGCCTGAAGAGCCAGGTCTTCAAGGCCCGGCGGAAACTCATCATAGAGGGGGCATGGCGAAGATCATTTGGGAGGGAATTCCACAAAGTGGGGGCAACAATTGAAAAAGCCCTCTCCCTAGTTCTCACCAGTCTAGCTGTTTTAACTTGTGGGATAGAGAGAAGGCCTTTTGAGGCTGATCTTGTTGAGCGGCATCCCTGATGATGTTGGAGACGTTCCTTCAGATAGACTGGGCCAAAACCGTATAGGGTTTTAAAGGTCAGAAGCAACACCTTGAATTGGGCCTGGAAAACAACCGGTAACCAGTGCAACTCCTTCAGCACTGGGGTGATGTGATCTCACCGGCGGCTGCCTTTAATCAGGCAAGCCACCACATTCTGTACCAGTTGCAGCTTCTGGACCGTTTTCAAGGGTAATCCCATGTAGAGCGCATTACAGTAGTCTAGGCGAGAGGAGACCAGGGCATGTACCACAGATGGGAGCAGATGGTTGGGAAGGTAGGGGCGCAACCTCAGTATCAGATGGAGTTGATACAGCGCTTCCTGGCTCACAGCCGAGACCTGAGCCTCCATGGACAGCTGGGAGTCAAGAATGACCCCCAGGCTGCGGACCTGGTCTTTCAGGGGCAATTGTACCCCATTGAGCACCAGGTCAACATCGCCCAACCTTCCCTTGTCTCCCACAAACAGTACCTCGGTTTTGTCAGGGTTCAGCTTCAGCTTATTCCTTCCCATCCAGCCTGGGTCCCGGGCAGCAGTCTAAGGTGAGCCAGGAGCCATAGGACAAAGCCAAGATCAAAAAGTAAGTTACAGTTCAATCCAACTCAAGATCTGCTCGACTGAGAGAGTTTGGATTCGGGAATCTTGGGCTTTCCCAGCTGACCTTGGGGCTCAGCCAAGCCTACATCGTCGTAAATCTCTCACCCCAGCTGAGCCAGAGATACACTGGCATAAGTCGCTTATCTCCAGCTCAGCTAGGTCTCAGCCAACAGAACTTAAGCCAAGGTAATTTACGCCAACGTAAGTCCCCCAAAAGAGCCATTCTATGTGTATGGCAGGGGTGGGACAGGGCAAGGAGATACTTAACACCTATTTCTTAATCTATTCAACTTGGTCATGTGACTTAGAGCCCAATCCTCAAAGGTCGGGCCCACTCTCACCTGCTGGTTCAGCCAGCAGTAACCCCTCCCACAATCTCTCCAATGGAGTTTGCAACACGGGTAACTTATGCCAGCATAAGTGATACCAGCTTCCTATAGTTAGGATTGCTCTATTTGGAGTATATACTAGGAGCAAGCCAGAAGTCAGAACCAAGGAGCAAGTCACGACTGTGCCAAGCAACATGAAAGGAGGTGTGTAGCAACTGAGAAGACTCTTCTCAGTGGCTTACACACTCCTATTTCATGCTGGTTGGTTCCTAGGGACGTCTGTTCTTGTGGGGAGAAGGCATTAACAAGGATCTCATTCTCAACCCAGCAGCAAAAAAAGGGGGGAGGGGGCATGACTATGACCAGCTTAAAGGGACCCTGCACTTCTGCATTTACCACTACACTACTTGCTGAGAAGGGCCACACAATGTGACCCATCTATGGCTGTACCATTTCTGAATGCAGGTGAAAAATCAGATACTCTCTTACTCATACAAAACAGGCAAGTCAGTTTAACTATTCTAGAGTATCCTTTTCCTTTACAAGCTAGTTGATATGACTGTATATGCTGTGGAGGAGCATTCCAGCATCTGGTTTCCCTTTTCTTGTAGTCTGAAATGGTACCAGCTGGCCTCAGATGCATCACATGGGGCTTCTGTTCATGTTTCATAATGTTGTGAGTTTGGGGGTTGGAATGGATGATCCCTGTGAGTCCCCTTCCAGCCTCTGATTTGGATTCCTGTGCCTTGGGGTGAGGGGCTGGCTCTGCTGGACTTTCTTTTGTTAAGCTAATAGCGTGGCCAGGTTGTTAATGGGTCTGTTAGGTGCCCAGCAGCTGGTGAATGGGCCAGGAAGATCCTTTTGTCATTGAAACTCTTCAGGAGAGCCTCCCCCCCCCTCCTGGCAGCTAGGAGAGGTTTGTGTTTTTAGTGTGTGCAGAGTTGTCTAGAGAAAGGCTGGGAACTGAAAGCAGGCAGAGAGGCTGTCTCTCTGCACCGTGGCTTTAGGATGCCTCCTACAACCCTGTTGGAAAAGCTGGATATTGGACTGCTGATGCCTTGAACCCCTCCATCCTAAGCTCAGGTTGGAATGTGTGTAAATAAATAAACCATATTTCATAAAGACACCACAGTCTCTGCTGACCTTCTTCCCAGAGGAAACCAAACCCTGGATGAGCGCAGGGACCCCTGAAAGCTCACCGCTCAGAGATTGGGGAGGCGCGCAACAATGAGATTGTTACAAGAGCCTGCTGGTCAAGCCAAAAGCCCATCCAGTCCAGCATCCTGTTCTCACAGTGATCAAATAGATGTCCATAGGAAGCTCATTAGCAGAACCTGAGCATCACAGCACTCTCTCCACTTGTGATTCCCAACAACAGGTACTTGGAGGCATATTAAGAACATAAGAACATAAGAAGAGCCTGCTGGATCAGGCCAGTGGCCCATCTAGTCCAGCATCCTGTTCTCACAGTGGCCAACCAGGTGCCTGGGGGAAGCCCGCAAGCAGGACCCGAGTGCAAGAACACTCTCCCCTCCTGAGGCTTCCAGCAACTGGTTTTCAGAAGCATGCTGCCTCTGACTACGGTGGCAGAGCACAGCCATCATGGCTAGTAGCCATTGATAGCCCTGTCCTCCATGAATTTGTCTAATCTTCTTTTAAAGCCATCCAAGCTGGTGGCCATTACTGCATCTTGTGGGAGCAAATTCCATAGTTTAACTATGCGCTGAGTAAAGAAGTACTTCCTTTTGTCTGTCCTGAATCTTCCAACATTCAGCTTCTTTGAATGTCCACGAGTTCTAGTATTATGAGAGAGGGAGAAGAACTTTTCTCTATCCACTTTCTCAATGCCATGCATAATTTTATACACTTCTATCATGTCTCCTCTGACCCGCCTTTTCTCTAAACTAAAAAGCCCCAAATGCTGCAACCTTTCCTCATAAGGGAGTCGCTCCATCCCCTTGATCATTCTGGTTGCCCTCTTCTGAACCTCTTCCAACTCTATAATATCCTTTTTGAGATGAGGCGACCAGAACTGTACACAGTATTCCAAATGCGGCCGCACCATAGATTTATACAACGGCATTATGATATCGGCTGTTTAATTTTCAATACCTTTCCTAATTATCGCTAGCATGGAATTTGCCTTTTTCACAGCTGCCGCACACTGGGTCAACATTTTCATCGTGCTGTCCACTACAATCCCGAGGTCTCTCTCCTGGTCGGTCACCGCCAGTTCAGACCCCATGAGCGTATATGTGAAATTCAGATTTTTTGCTCCAATATGCATAATTTTACACTTGTTTATATTGAATTGCATTTGCCATTTTTCTGCCCATTCACTCAGTTTGGAGAGGTTTTTTTGGAGCTCTTCGCAATCCCTTTTTGTTTTAACAACGCTGAACAATTTAGTGTCATCAGCAAACTTGGCCACTTCGCTGCTCACTCCTAATTCTAGGTCATTAATGAACAAGTTGAAAAGTACAGGTCCCAATACCGATCCTTGAGGGACTCCACTTTCTACAGCCCTCCATTGGGAGAACTGTCCGTTTATTCCTACTCTCTGCTTTCTGCTTCTTAACCAATTCCTTATCCACAAGAGGACCTCTCCTCTTATTCCATGACTGCTAAGCTTCCTCAGAAGCCTTTGGTGAGGTACCTTGTCAAATGCTTTTTGAAAGTCTAAGTACACTATGTCCACTGGATCACCTCTATCTATATGCTTGTTGACACTCTCAAAGAATTCTAATAGGTTACTGAGACAGGACTTTCCCTGAGTTTGTGTTCTTTTTTATTTTCTTCATTCGGACAAGACTTCCATTTTCTGAAGGAAGACTTTTTGCCTCTAAGAGCTTCCTTGACTTTGCTCGTTAACCATGTTGGCATCTTCTTGGCCCTGGCGGTACCTTTTCTGATCTGCGGTATGCACTCCAGTTGAGCTTCTAATATAGTGTTTTTAAACAACTTCCAAGCATTTTCGAGTGATGTGACCCTCTGGACTTTGTTTTTCAGCTTTCTTTTTACCAATCCCCTCATTTTTGTGAAGTTTCCTCTTTTGAAGTCAAATGTGACCGTGTTGGATTTTCTTGGCAATTGGCCAGTTACATG
Organism: Rhineura floridana; assembly: GCF_030035675.1. Classification (NCBI taxonomy): domain Eukaryota; kingdom Metazoa; phylum Chordata; class Lepidosauria; order Squamata; family Rhineuridae; genus Rhineura; species Rhineura floridana. Next base: position 135,376,610 of record NC_084486.1, on the reverse strand, counting down.
TATGTTTAATTTAATAGCACTGTGGTCACTGCTCCCAATCAGTTCAACAACACTTACATCTTGCACCAGGTCCCGGTCCCCACTGAGGATTAAGTCCAGGGTTGCCGTCCCTCTGGTCGGTTGCATGACCAACTGGTCTAGGGCATAGTCATTTAGAATATCTAGAACCTTTGCTTCTTTGTCATGACTGGAACACATATGCAGCCAGTCTATGTCCGGGTAGTTGAAGTCACCCATTACTACCACATTTCCTAGTTTGGATGCTTCCTCAATTTCATATCTCATCTCAAGGTCTCCCTGAGCATTTTGATCAGGGGGACGATAGATCGTTCCCAGTATTAAGTCCCTCCTGGGGCACGGTATCACCACCCACAACGATTCTGTGGAGGAGTCTGCCTCTTTTGGGGTTTCGAGCTTGCTGGATTCAATGCCTTCTTTCACGTATAGAGCGACTCCGCCACCAATATGTCCTTCCCTGTCCTTCCGATATAGTTTATATCCAGGGATAACCGTATCCCACTGGTTTTCTCCATTCCACCAGGTCTCCGTTATGCTCACTATATCAATGCTCTCCTCTAAGACCAAGCACTCCAGTTCTCCCATCTTGGTTTGGAGGCTCCTAGCATTAGCGTACAGGCACTTGTAAGCAGTGTCTCTCTTCAAGTGTCTTTGGCACTTGTGGTTAGGCCTGTGGTAATTTTGCTCTTCTGAATTTATATCCTGTGCCCCTGCTCTCACAATGCCTACTTCTAGGCCTACCCCTTTAAAAATTTCATCATTTCTTTGGTTTTTATCCCAGGGGGGAGGTTTATTCCGAACCGGACCTTTCTCAGCTCCTGTCGGGTTTCCCCCCTCAGTCAGTTTAAAAGCTGCTCTGCTACCTTTTTAATTTTAAGTGCCAGCAGTCTGGTTCCATTCTGGTTCAAGTGGAGGCTGGCAACCAAGAGGTCTTCTGTATCTTTAAAAGTTGTGCAGGGGGAAGGGAGGATTCCACCTTGTGGTTTTTCCCATTACAGGGTTGCAAGAACACCTGCACTTGGCTGACTTTCTCTTCTCCTAAAGATACAGGATCAGTCTCAGGCCCTGAACCTGGCGACCCTAGTCACAAAAGAGCCAGTATTTGGGGCTTGTGGCCAACCTTCCAACAATGCCCTTGAGTACAGCTGAACCCTTGCTCCTGAATCTCCTTTTACAGTAAGTGTTTTCTCCTGTTGGGATTAGTCCCAATCATAGGCCTCATTAGCTTGTAATGTTAAGCCACAGTTTTGATTTTGCTTCCATTTTAGAGTAACCACAGTTTAGTGTGATGTCCAAAGCTGAATAAACAGTGGTTAATCTTAACTATGGTTTGTTGAAACACAGCCATGCTGGCTGGAGCCAGTTAGAGCTGTAGTCCAAAACATCTCGAGGACAAACTGCAGTTCCCAAGATGCTTTTGGGGAAGCCACGACTGCTAAAGTGGTATAACACCGCTTTAAACATATAGTGTGGATATGGCCGATAAGGTGGAAGATATTTGTGTGACTGGTGTTCCATGATCTTTTAGACGTAAAAGTAGTCATGGGGTGAGTTGGATGGGGCTGGAACATTGGGGAGAGAGTGTTCTCTCCCTCCCACATGTTATTTCCTAGGTTTAATTCTTCCCGTCCACCACTACTTGCACCATGAGGAAAAATATACAGATTCCCAAGTGTCAGACACCTCACTTTTTAGTGCAGCCTTCTGCAACCACTGTGGTAAGGAAAAAAGAAGGTAGAAAACAGTGGGAAAGATCTCTCTCTCTCTGTTCCCACGGTGCTGTTTAAACTGCTCCATGTAAATGGAGAGAAGACCTTAGCCTTGCATTAGAAATTCAGAATGCTTTAGTATGCAGTAATAAGGTGATTATTCTACATTAAATTCCATGGGAGAAGAATAGGAGTGAAATATGAAAACAAGCCTATTTCATCCTTAAAGCATTCAGTGGGCCACTTTTCACATGATTCCCTTCCATTAAGTGAGAATTAAGAACAGAAATTATTCCTCTTTTTATTGTTTTTCTACTTATATTCTTCCTTGGCTTCCTTGATGGATAGATTAAAGCAGCCTCTTCTTATCTGAATGTCCTCTATTATTATTGGGCAAGGGGAAGCATAAAAGGCATTCTGAGATTTTTATTTCTTTGGGCATGACCTATTTCCACTGACTAAGGAATATGCAAATTGGGCTCTACGTTGATCATTGGGAGAAAATGGTTCTCAGTGGTCCCAGAATATCTTTTTTCTCAATTCATCCTTCATGTGGTCTAATATCCTCTTAGAAAACCCGTCACAATAGGCAGTGAATAGCGCCTCAATTCAGGCATATTACATAAGCATGCAGCAATTCTGGTGAAGCAGTAGAGAGGCATTGTGCGCAACAAGCAGAGTGGAAGGGATTTTCTGGATCCCCAGCATCCTGTAGGCAGAAGGCCTTCCCTGAAACAGGTGGATGACACAGTATCACCTTTAAGGCTTGCTGGGCTTGCATGGGAAGGGGCACATCAAAAGGCACGGTGTCCATGCCCCAGGTCCCTCTCCTCCTGCACACAAATGGCCATGACCATTCAGTTTACCATTGTTTATTTGGGATGGGGTGCTACATCACACATGCTTCCACCAGTGAATAACCTCCAGCTACTGGTAGCTGGTGGATCCATGTCAGTGGGCAATGGAATCCGCTCCAGGGTTTAGTCCAAACTGTCAAGGAGCTGTCCAAGGTGCTGAATCCTATTCCCAAATGAGAACCAAAATACAGCCATCTTTCAAGATTCTCTATTCTTCAGGTTTTGCAATAAAGTTCTCCAGCCAAGTAATGTGTACAACAATGCATATACTTGGGTAAATTGCCCATAAAAATGCATATATTGGTGAAGATAACATACAGAATGCATTATCTTAAGGGAAATGGCTTTGCAAAAATGCATATAAGGCAACATTGCATACTAACATGCCTATAATAGGAGAACTTCACATTAAAATAGGGATGAATTTTTATATGGTTTTTGTATAAATAAATAAATTAATTAATAGCAAACTGAAGTGGAAATGTGGAGAACTGAACTTAATATTGGGAAATGAGAAAACATTTTTGCCCATCCCTACAGGAGGGTACTTTATGGCTGAACATTGGGTGACGTTTTTCAACAGTAAGATCAGTTCAGCAATAGAACTAATTATCTAGGGGTGTGGTTGGCTTTTCCTCACTGACGGCTCTCAAGGAGAGGCAGGAGAGCCATGTGTTTGAGATGCTCTAGCCCTAGATTTCCTGCATCAAGCCGGGGGCTGGACTAGATACCTTCCCAGGCGCTTTCCAACTCTACAATTCTACCATTCCATGATGAATATACATACACCCTGTGCTAGTTTGTGACTTTGTTCTGTAAATGTTGCCTATTAATTCAATCGTCACAAGAAAGTCCTTAAAAGGGAAGAGCCGTAGCTCAAGGCCCATATCTCAGTGGTAGAGCACCTGCTTGGTATGTAGAAGGTCTCAGGTTCAATTCCCAGCATCTCCAGGTAGGGCCAGGAGAGAGCGCTGCCTGAATCCTGGAGAGCTGCTTCCAGCCAATATAGACAATGCTGAGCTAAATGGACCAATGTTCTGGCTCAGCATAAGGCAACTTCCTATGTTCCTTTGTACCTTAAAGACTTTCAGATGACAAGCACATGTCCTGGGCTCAGCTACCAGTTCAGGAACACCAGAGGCATCTCCCATACCAATTGTGGAACTATGGTTATACCAGCACAATCACAATGATGTTTTTGAGTTCAGGGCTGGCGCCAGGCATGAGTGGGCCCTTCAGCACCAGCCGGCCCTGGGCCCCGTGGCACCCGCCTGCATGCCGCACCTACCTCTCCCATTGCCTCATGTTAACTGCTTGTGCTCTGTGCATACATGCATATTATCAACCAAGATGGTGGCGAGGGCTTCCCTAAGGGACTGATGCCCCTGCTGCCATCTTAGTTGATGGCACGCATGTGCACTATGCTATGCACACACACATGCCTGCCATCAACCAAGATGGCAGCAGGAGCATCAGCCCTTTAGGGAAGCCTCCACTGCCATCTTGGTTGATGGCAGGCATGTGCGCTCAGCGCACACAGCATTCTCAACAATGGAGAGGTAGGTGGGGCATGTGTGTGGGCTTATTGAAGCCCTACATGGTCTGTATGGGGGTGGGAGCTCTCTCACTGCAATCTTCTGCAAAGTCAGGACTCAACACTGCTGTGGATCATGAAATGGGAGCGCTACCCTCCCACCCTAAAGAGGGACCCTTCAGGGGCCCCTCTGGGCCGCAGGAGCCCTAGGGAAGGGCCCGACCTGGCCACCCTCTGGTGCCGGCCCTGTTTGAGTTAGTCCTGGGGCGCAATCCAATGACAATCTACTGTGACCATTTGCCAAAGCATAAAGCTGAAATGCATCTGAGTACAAATTTAAAATTCAGCAATTTTAAGCTTTTTGAACACTACAATGTCACGTCTGAAATTCAAGTTCCCGAGATACTTTATTAAAAAGGGGAGGGGGCTGCATGTCTTGCTGATTCATATGAATGTTATGTCTCAACTTCAGTAGTTCACACTTTTTTGAATAAGATTCTGAAACCAACCAAATCCATCACTGAGCATATTAGAGGGATTATTTTTTCAGTTTATTTCTAGCCCACCTTTCTCAGTATCAAGGTTCCAGGGTGGGTTAGCAGTTCCATAAAAGTAACACATCAAATCAAATGATTGAGGAGAATATACATTATTGTTAATCCTTTGAAAATTATATCCCTTTGTTGGACAATTCTCACCCACCTCCCTCAACCTTTATATCAGGTAGGCCACAGCTGATACTGTGCAATCAAGCAGAATAACCAATAACATTTTCTTAGAGTGCTGCTGTGTATGAACAAGAAATCTCACCACCCCTTCAAATGCCACCCCCTGCCATGGACTCATTACTGTCACTATCTCTCAGCCTCAGTTTCTCCCCATGGCTACAATGTAATACCGGCCTACCTTACAGGGCTGTTGTAAGCCTACATTATATTGACATGTGCAGAGTGCGTTGAACACAATAGTGGTTTGATTATTTCATGTTTCAACTGGAAGCATAATGTACTTATCATGCAGTATTGTATCATCAAGCCAGTAGCAAGTGGGCATTTTTTGTTGTTGTTTCTTGGCAGCTTTGCAGCAAAGGTGCAGCTTTAGGGAAACCCTTTGAAGCCTCTCCAAAAGACATTTCAAGCATTGCCAGTTTTATTGAAACAAAGCTTGTAATCTGCTACCTGAAGATGAGAAAGCCCGACCTTGCACTGAATCATTCACACAGGTAAAAGCAAAAACAAACCAAAACCTTAATGCAAGAGGAGACTTTTCAGAGGAGACTTCGAGCACATATTTGTAAGTGTATGCGCAAAGATCAGTCTTGGACAAAAGAAATGTTCAAGAACTCATGCTTGATCTTGTGGTCCAGAAAGTGTAGGTACCATGGCAACTGCGCTGGCTGCTCATTAGCTTCCAAGAACATCAGGCTCCTTGCATTAATCTCTAACCTTGCAAAACTGCACCTAGTCTCTTGTGTTTATTCCCACTGAAATCAATGGGCTTTAGTGCACATAAATGGGAAACAAGGTTTTAGTGTAAAATCCTACATGGCAGGGGTTGGTTAGCCTCCAGCCCAGGGACCTAATTTAGACCCCTAAGGATTGGATTTTTTCTGGTTCCCCCAAGATCCCCACCAGTTTTGGTTGCAGCACAAAAAGGAAAGTAGACATAGCACTGGGACAGGAGAAGGTAGAGACCTCTCCATCAAGCACAGCACACTGTTAGGGTGCAAATCATCCCCATTCATCAGACAGGGCCAGCCATACCATTAGGCAAAATGAGGCAGCTACCTCAAGCAGCAGATGCTGAAGGACAGAGAACAGTGTCAAAATGTTGGAGGATGGAGGTTTGTGTGCCACACAGCCTCCCCTGCACCCTTTGAGCTTGCCTGCTGCCTTCCGATGCAGTAAAAGGTATTGAAGTAATGATCAAGGGGCTTGAGCGACACCTCTAGGAGAAAAGATTGCAACGTCTGGGGCTTTTTAGTTTAGAGAAAAGGCAAGCCAGAGGGGACATGATGCAAGTGTATAAAATTAAGCATGGCGTGGAGAAAGGGGACCGAGAAAACTTTTTCTCCTTCTCTCATAACACTAGAACTCCAGAACATCCAATGAAGCCGAATGTTGAAAGATTCAGGACAGACCAAACAAAAAACCCCACCTTGTCCTGCAGAGCTAGGGATGGGCGAGAATTTCACTGAATTTGCATTTAGCACTGGATTTTTTAATGGTTCGAGTATACTCCATCTCTGTGGAGCGATCCTGTTTGCTCTGAACTTCAGTGGCTTTCCCCCCGACACTGGTTCTTTCCCCCTCAAATATTCCCTCAAATATATTGTTCTTGTACTGTTTTTACTCACAGCAGAGCACAGCATTACAGCTCGCTCTCGCTCTCGCTCTCGCTCTCTGCCATCCACCACCACTCCAATAATCCAAACTCCGTATCATTGCTGGTATCAGATATGGGCGTTGCTGTTAGTCTGAAGGGGGATGTGAGGAGGGATTTAAAAAAACACACACCAAGTCTGTAGATTATTGTTGTTGTTATTGTTATCTGGCCTTCACCTAGAGGTTCCAGGGAAGGTTACAATCATTTTAAAACACATCATTAAAAAAGTTAAAAACAACCAAATAACATCATAAAAAACAGGGTGAACGTGGTCCTAGGGGGAAAAAAAGGTTACCTATCCCTGCTTAATAGATTGGATCTTCCATATCTTAGAGCAGGGCTAGAAAATATTTGGCCCTCCGGATCTTGTTGCACTCCAACTCCCATCAGCCCTAGCCAGCATGGCCAATGATCAGGGATGATGGGAGTTGTAGTCCATCAAAATCTGGTCAGTTCATGGGTTGGGACCCAAGACTGAGCAGCAGAGCAACCTAAGGGGGGGGTCATGTCAAGGGTAAGAGCAAAAAATGGGAGGGGCATCAGTGCAAACAAAGGACAGGAACAGGACTCTGAAACAGGATGAACATAATCACAGTTTCACTACGATAAACTAAAAATGGGAAAGCATTTTACATATAAAAACTACACATGTATATTTGAAGCATACTTGGGATTATTTAATTATATTCTTAGCTTCAAGTTAATGACTGGGGATTGGATCTAGACTGTCCCTTCTGCAGATGGAAGGGCTTCCTGCCATTCACGAAATAGACTGACCTTGCGATTACATGTAGGGGTTAAAACTCATTTCATTATCTTACGCAGAGGACCTTCTGGAAGACAAATGGTTGCCTTAAGTTGGTCATTGTTTCTTAATTATTGGAGCAGGAAATATTGCACAAATTACTCAAGCAGTCCTTTTATTAACTTATCTGTAGTTGGGTGACCAACTTTTTGGATGATAATGTTTGCATAATGAGTGCAATGCATAACAATTATGTAGATATTTGTGGCAGCTATTGTACAAGAGGGGAAAAAAGCCTGTTGTATGCATTAATACAATTTACAATGTAAGAAATCCACTCTTTAAGACCCACTGTAACATGGGGAGGTGCTTTACAGCAGGGGTGCGGACCAAATGTAGCTCTCGAGGCCACACTACCTGGCCCGTGGGGTTCTACCCACCACCCCAACTCTCCCCTGGCCACATCTCTCACCAACCAACCTTGCTCTGCACTCTCCTTGAGTATTTTTGCCTGGAATGCGTCCTTGAAGTCGGATCATGCCTTTTGCTTCCCTGGATGGAAGGTAGAGAGGGGAAATTGAGTTGAAGTAGAAAGTAGCCTATGGGTCAAAGGTAAAATTTACAACCCTTGCTCCGCCCACTTTTTCCTGGTAATATTTAAAACCATTGTTCTGCCCATCACAGCATGTGGCCCTCAGAAGGCTCCCCAGAAGGGAATGTAGCCTTTGGGCTGAACAAGGTTCCCCACGTCTCTCTTACAGCCTTATCCCAAGATTTTAGCCCAATACTACTCAAAACATCTGATTGCTGTGCCCTCGCTGGTGATCTTTTCCAAAGCAAAGATAGAGGCACACTTCACTTTTGCATCCCAGAAATGTTTACTTTTAGGGACAAACTGGACACGATGGTAATCATGTGAAAGCAATTAACTTTCACTTTAAAAAAACAACTATAAATAGCTGCCACCTGAGGGCTCAAGCAGAAGCAGGACTGCTGGGGACAGGCAGGAGGAGTGTCGTGGTTTTCTGCTTGTTACAAGCCCTGATCAGGCATTCCCTCCTCATATCTTTCCCACTGGGGAGAGTGAGGGCACACTTGCCGCCCCCAGCTGCTCTGTCATGTTCCGGTTGGCCAAACCGCACCCAGTGGTGGCTGGTGGCTCCATGTCATTGAGGCAGTGGAAACCGCTCCGGGTTTTAGTCCCAATTTTCAATGAGCTGCCCAAGTTGCTTTGTCCAAGACACCTTGAAAGTTCGGATGAAAACCTGGACCAGATCCCATTGCCCCACTGACATGGAGCCACTGGCCACCATTGACCCCACCATCTTCCATGTGTAAGGACTGAATGTCTGCAGCAGAGACTCGTGACCATGCAAGGTTCTAGATTGTGGGGGTAGGGGGGCTCCACACGTAAGGACAACTTTCCTTGGAAGATTTTAGTCCCAACACATGAAGAGCCATGGAGTCAGGCCAACGCAACGGACAGAAGCAGCTCACCAGGTGGCTCCATTGGTGCATTTGCACTGTGCCATCATCCCCACCACCTCACCACTTTCTTCCTCCCGGTAAACAACAGCAATCCACTGCCAGGAAGCTAGCATAGTGGCTCTGCACCACCCAGTGAACAGCTCCTGAAAATGGAGGTGTAGGGCTGGCAACCAATGCTCTTGATCTCTCCCTACCCAGCACAAAAAGCCACCCTAATGAGATAAGGAGCCCAAGGTGGGTGGGAGTTTCTAAAAAAAGGAAATTCTAAAAGCGCAATGGCAAACAATTCCAACAAGGAAAAAAAGGGGGGGAACAGCAGAAGAAGCCAATGTGGCTTCACAAAAAGCTTAGAGATTACCTGAAAACAAAAAAGGACACATACAGGAAATGGAAAGAAGGCCAGGTCACAAAGGAAGAGTACAGGCAGGTATCACGGAATTACAGGGATGGCATCAGGAAGGCTAAAGCTGAGAATGAGCTGAGGTTAACAAGAGATGCTAAAAGCAACAAAAAAGCTTTCTTCAGGTATGTCCATAGTAAAAGACAGAGAAAAGAAACAGTGGCACAGCTACTCAATGAGGATGGCAAAATGATAACAGATAACAAAGAAAAGGCAGAAGTCCTCAATTCCTACTTTGGCTCAGTCTTCTCCCAAAAAAGGGTCTATGACCCTCCCGGGAAGCATGAAGTAAAAGGGGCAGGATTGGAGCTTATGACTGATAGACAAACGGTCAAGGAATACCTAATCACTTTGAACGAGTTCAAATCAGCAGGGCCCAATAAACTGCATCAGAGTATTGAAGGAAGTGGCTGAAGAACTCTCAGAACCACTGTCTATTATCTTTGCGAAATCGTGGAGAACCGGATGACTGGAGGAGAGCTAATGTTGTCCCTATCTTCAAAAAAGGCAAAAGGGAGGAACCAGGGAACTACAGACCAGTCAGCCTAACGTCAATCCCTGGAAAAACTCTGGAGCAGACTATAAAGCAGTCAATCTGTAAGCACCTTGAAAACAATGCAGTGATTACTAGGAGCCAACATGGATTTATGAAGAACAAATCCTGCCAAACTAATCGTATCTCATTTTTTTGACGGGGTAACCTCCCTTGTAGACTGTGGGAATGCTGTGGACATAATATATCTCGACTTCAGCAAAGCTTTTGACAAAGTGCCCCATGATATTCTGATTAGCAAGCTAGCTATATGTGGGCTGGATGGAACAACTATCAGGTGGATCCACAGTTGGCTCCAGAATCATACTCAAAGAGTGCTTATCAATGGTTCCTTCTCAAACTGGGCAGAAGTAACGAGTGGGGTACCACAGGGCTCGGTCCTGGGCCCAGTGCTCTTCAACATTTTTATTAACGACTTGGATGAGGAGGTACAGAGCATGCTTATCAAATTTGCAGATGAAACAAAATTGGGGGGCGTAGCTAATACCATGGAAGACAAAAACAAAATTCAAAGGGACCTTTATAGGCTGGAGCATTGGGCTGAAAACAGAATGAAATTCAACAGGGATAAATGCAAAGTTCTACACTTAGGAAACAGAAACGAAATGCACAGTTATAAGATGGGGGATACTTGGCTCAGCAATATGACATGTGAGAAGGATCTTGGAATTGTCGTTGATCACAAGCTGAATATGAGCCAACAGTGTGATGCGGCTGCAAAAAAGACAAATGGTATTTTAGGCTGCATTAACAGAAGTATAGTTTCCAAATCACATGAAGTATTAGTTGCCCTCTATTCAGCACTGGTTAGGCCTCATCTTGAGTACTGTGTCCAGTTCTGGTCTCCGCACTTCAAGAAGGATGCAGACAAACTGGAACAGGTTCAGAGGAGGGCAACAAGGATGATCAGGGGACTGGAAACCAAGCCCTATGAGGAGAGACCGAAAGAACCGGGCATGTTTAGCCTGGAGAAGAGAAGACTGAGGGGAGATATGATAGCACTCTTCAAGTACATGAAAGGTTGTCACATAGAGGAGGGCCGGGATCTCTTCTTGATCGTCCCAGAGTGCAGGACATGGAATAACAGGCTCAAGTTGCAGGAAGCCAGATTTCAACTGGACATCAGGAAGAACTTCCTAATTATTAGAGTCATACAACAATGGAATCAATTACCTAGAGAGGTAGTGGGCTGTCCGACACTGGAGGCCTTCAAGAGGCAGCTGGACAGCCATCTGTGGGGAATGCTTTGATTTGGATTCCTGCATTGCACAAGGGGTTGGACTTGATGGTTTTATAGGCTCCTTCCAACTCTACTATTCTATGATTCTATAATATCAAGTCAGACCATTGGTCCATCTAGCTCAATATTGTCTTCACTGACTGGCAGGATCTGTCCAGGATTTCAGGCAGGGGAATCTCCCGGACCCACCTCGAGATGTCAGGGGTTGAACTTGGGACCTTTGGATACAAAGGAGATGCTCTATCACACTGATCCATGCCCCTTCCCAGTGGCTATCATTTCAAGGAAAATCAGACCCTGAAACTGCTCTTTGCATCTAGAAGGAATCCTCCACTAGCAATTAGAAACTGGGTTTACTAGTGTCTTTCCCTAAGAGAAATTTTGTGATCTAATCCAAATGCTGAATCCTGACATTCCATTGTTTTTATTTCTCTATATATGTTGCTTTGCGAGAGCTTGACCCTGAAAAGTGAGGAATAAATAACTGAAATGAAGAAATGAAAAAGCATCCTTAGAGACCAGAGCTGAATGAGCTGTGGCCCACTGAGAGGATCCCCACCATCCTTACTCTGCTCCTTTAAAGAGTCTGGGGGTTCAGTGCTCTGAATCCTGGCCAGGGGCTGTGCCAGATCCATTCTGTGCTACTTGGAGTTGTGGAGGCACAAGGGCTTCAGTCCTCACATGGAGCTCCTCTGCCTCAAAGGGACTTCTCTGGGCTTCAGTCCTCACATGGAGCTCCTCTGCCTCAAAGGGACTTCTCTGGGCTTCAGTCCTCACGTGGAGCTCCTCTGCCTCAAAGGGACTTCTCTGTTTGCTATCCTGGAGGGAGCTGCTCTGGGCTTTTATTACTGAAGCTGCTCTGCCAGATAGGCAGATTATAATTTGTGGATTATATTTAATAACCATGATTCTAAACAGCCACTGCTGCTGGCTGATTTTTGTATCTGCTCCTTTGCCTTACTCTCTTTTGTTTTCTCTTCCTTTTTTTTGTATTTTATACACTTAAATGTTTTGACAATGTTCTGTGTTGAAGCTGTCAATCGTAGCTCAGTGACAGAGCATCTGCCTTGCATACAGAAGGTCCCAGGTTCAGTTCCCGGCATCTCCAGGTAGAACTGGGGACCCCTGTCTAAAATCCTGGAGAGCGGCTGCCAGTCAGCGTAGGCAATACTGAGCTCGATGAGCCAATGGTCTCACTCAGTATAAGGCAGCTTCCTACGTTCCTATTCCCCAACTGTTTCAAAATACAGCTAACTCACTTCTCTCAGTTTTACTACTTATGTAACCAAAACAGTACCACCCACACGCATGAAGGGAGATGGCAGCAGCCGAGGTCTGCAGTAGTACAAACAGCTTTGGGGCTGGGGGATAATTCTAAGGGTAAACAAACCAACAAACCAGAAACAGCCCATTAAGGACTGAGCATGGTCAATGGCCACAGAATGCCTGGTGATTATTGGGAAGAATAGAAAACTAGGAGAAGGGGAATGGAATGGAGTGTGGCTGAAGAGGGCGTAGCTGGCTGGTTGGAACCCAGCACCGTACACTGCAATATTTTGTTGCAGGTCCCACTTATAAATAAACAATGCACAATAATGTCTGTACATGGGACTGTCCACTGACGTGGGTGGGAGAACGGCTTGGATCCGGTGTTTGGTTCTATTCATGGAGTTGGCAGTCATGCCTCTCTTAATACAGATAAGCTTCACTAACATCACATAAAGGTAAATGTGTGAACTGGTTACACACTGCTTGCCTATTAAGAGGGCATATAAGAGGAAAATGGAATATGCCAGGGAATGATGGTCAGATTACAATGCAGAATACATCTGCCGCCCCATGCCGTTTGCATTACTAAAAGCAGGTCAGCAGGAGCAAATACATACAGCGCTTCAGTATGAAAATGGTCAGGGATACAATTAGCATGGGAAGAAACTGAAGCATAATCAATAGCTGTATTTTTCTCTAAAGGAAAAAAAAGGATAAATAAATTATACTGAGTATTTCAACTATAATTAGCTCTCAACCACTCATTATGTTTTTAAAAAAATGCTTTCTGTTGAGTCTTAACTCTCATTACTGCATTAGAGTTGTTAGATAGCAATTGTGGCTCAAGGCTGGTTCAAATCTTCATTTTCTGTCTGTGTTTGCTGGGTGATTCCTTAATTCTCATGCATGTCTCACAACCCCTGCAAAACCCTTGCTCTTTATCAACAGCAGACTGGATTCATCCTTCAGAGGCAGTACAGGGACACCATGATGTAGCTAATTACTTTTTTTTTTAAATGCACAAAGATAATTTTGTTGACTTTTATTTGCACAGAATAATGTCTCAGTGCAGCTAGGAGCCACATACATGCAGATCAGGCTTCTGTAGCCAGATCCGTAGACAGATGAGAAACCTTATTAAAGTCTGGTTCCCTCCACTCCAGTTCTCAGAGGGAATGGGACTAAGTGTGTCCCACCAGTTTCAGGCAGATTTTTAAATGGGGTGTCGTTCAAAAAGAACCTAGTCATAAATTCCACGACAGGGGGAATCTTTCAAACTCTGCCTGTAAGCACACTTTTAACACCGTTATGAGGTGGCTTGACGGTTGCTCACTGTCTCTGTCGCCCCATTCCATTTTTTCTTTGAAACGAAAAATGGCATGTCCAGCTGCCTGCTGCCTGAACGGCTAACGCATGGGGCTCCTTGCCCCTGTGCACCTTGAATTAACATAGAGCAAAGGACCATCCAGACTGGTGGTCTTGGGAGTTTGCAGGTGTATTCTGCAACAAGTCATTCACGCAATTATAGCCCACCAGTGGTGGACTTATGCTGGATCGTCCACATATTCTGCTTTAATACTTCTGCAATGCTTCACCAATGTTACCACATTATTGCTGTCTGGAAGAGCACCCTAGGACTATACTACAACAAAACAAATAGCTCTATAATGAACCCCCACCCACCCTGCTGATTTGTGATATAAAAAGCTACAGGATTTCAGAAGAAGTTACAGGACATACATTGCTTGGAAATGAAGCAGCATGGCCCAAACAGTATGGAAAGCAGGATCACGGATAACTGCCCTGACAACTTCGTAAGCACAAATCATCATGAATTCACAATGACACGCAGCTCTATCTCTCATTTAAATCTTCACCGAGGTTCGCTGTAGAAACCCTGTCCAAGTGCCTGGAGTCGGTGAGTGGCTAGATGGGAAGGAATAAGCTGAAACTGAACCCTGACAAAACCAAGGTACTGTTCGTGGGAGACAAGGGAAGGTTAGGGGATTTGGACCTGGTGCTCAACGGGGTACAATTGCCCCTGAAAGACCAGGTCCGCAGCCTCAGGATCATTCTTGACTCCCAACTGTCCATGGAAGCTCAGGTCTCGGCTGTGAGCCAGGCAGCGCTGTATCAACTCCATCTGATACCAAGGCTGCGCCCCTACCTTCTCAATCTACTCCCATCGGTGGTACATGCCCTGGTCTCCTCTTGCCTAGACTACTGTAATGTGTCCTACGTGCGGCTACCCTTGAAAACCGTCCAGGAGCTGCAACTGGTACAGAACGCGGCAGCGCACCTGATTAAAGGCAGCCGCTGGCGAGATCACATAACTCCAGTGCTAAAAGAGTTGCACTGGTTACCAATTGCTTGCCAGGCCCAATTCAAGGTGTTGGTTTTGACCTTTAAATCCCTATACGGTCTTGGCCCAGTCTATCTGAAGGAGCGACTCCAGCATCATCAGCTATGCCGCCCAACAAGATCAGCCTCAAAAGACCTTCTCTCTATCTCATCAGTCAAAACAGCCAGACTGGTGCGGACTAGAGCGAGGGCTTTTTCAATTGTGGCCCCTACCCTGTGGAACTCCCTCCCAAATGATCTCCGCCATGTCCCCTCTATAATGAGTTTCCGCCGGGCCGTGCAAACCTGGTTCTTCAGGCAGGCTTTTGGGGTGGGCTAGATTTTATCATCATTGTTTTCAGATTTTTAACGTCTATTATATTTGTATGCCTATTTTGTACGTTGCCCAGAGTGGCTGGATAGCCAGCCAGATGGGCGACTAAGAAATTCTATAGATAAAATAAAATAAACAATAAAAAGTTTGTCTGGAAAGGCGAGGTATACATGTGTGAAACAAATAAATAAATAAAAGATTGCAATGCCCCAGCCCTACCTAAAAGTTAGAGCTACAAATTTCATAGATCTATGGCCAATACCTTTTGAGTAACTTAAAATGGCAGGTGGCTACCGCTGATAGGAGTGACACCACCACTTCCCACTGAACAGCATCCAGAGAGTTGGTAGGGAGGGCAGTGAACAGCGATGTGCCCAGTGAGGGGCTCTTCAACCAATAGCGCCAGGCCTGAATAGTCACATTTCAAACTAAACGATGTAAGAATCACTTGATCACTTTGATCGCTGATGTGTCAAAAGAGTGTCCATTTCCCACAAATGTGGTTTCTTAAGAAAATGTTTTAAAATGGAGGGCTCAGGAGAGATAAAAAATATTGGCTTATATATTACTATTATTATTATTATTTACCGGATTTCTTACAAACCAAAAAACTGTTAACAACCTGGGGCAGATCTGGCAGATGTCAAAAATGATGGCATGTATCATGTCTGCAATGGTTAAGGGGTTTGTCCACATTCCTAATCTCTCTCTGTATTTTCAGACACTCACTCGATGAATGATAGTTAGTCAGTATCCCCTCAGGTCTGTGAACTTTCTCTGCATTTTGGACACTCACCGGCCACATTCATCATTTGATTGATTGCTGCACTATCAGTATTCATCATGGATGGACATTTCATTTCAGCTCCCATATGGTGCATTCCAAGTCACTTCACATATTCATCTGCTAGTTAGCAAGTGCACTGTAAGCCAGCGAGTTTCACGCATGTGTGAACCAATCCCGCTGGAAAAATATATTGCTGGGTGCATATGTGTGACTACATGAATACACATGCATATATCAAAGGGATGAATGTATCTGCTTCTGCAGACTTTCTTTTTGTATAGAAACATGTAGAGAGACCTGCAAAGGAAGTGCAGGGTTTTCCCCCCTATTTTGCATTTTTCATTGAAAACAACACAGTGCATTGTGACTCCTTAAAAACTCACACATTTATTATGGACTTTGTGGACTGCAGGCCACTTCATAAGAACATAAGAAGAGCCCTGCTGGATCAGTCCAATGGCCCATCTAGCCATTATCCTGTTCTCACAGCGGCCAACCGGTTGCACATGGGAAACCCGCAAGCAGGACTGGAGCGCAAACAGCACTCTTGCCTTCTGCAGTTTCCAGCAACTGGTATTGAGGATGGTAACAAGAAAAAGGGCTTTCTCAGTGGTGGCCCCCGAATTATGGAACAATCTCCCTGTGGAGGTACGCCTGGCGCCAACATTACTATCTTTTCGACGCCAGGTTAAAACATTCCTTTTATCCCAGGCATTTTAATAATTTTAATAATTTTAATAATTTTAATTTTTAACATTTTAACATCTCAATTTATTTTTAGCATTTTAGTATGCTAGTATATTTGTATTTTAGTGTGTTTAAATTGTTCTATAAGTGGTTTTAATTGTATTTTGATGTCTTGCTTGTTGTGAACCGCCCAGAGAGCTTCGGCTATGGGGCGGTATAGAAATTTAATAAATAAATAAATAAATATTTGAATGCATGCTGCCTTCACCTATGGAAGCACAGCATCAGATGTATAACAAATGACATTAGTCTGTAAGGTGCCTCAAAACCTTTTTGTTGTTTTATTATTTATTTACTTGTTGCATTTATATGTTGCCTTTCTGCCAAGGCACTGAAGGAGGGCTACAATTTTAAAATACCACAACAAAGAGAAGATATAAAATGTAAAGTTGACCTGGGGTGGGTGGCTGGGGTGGGACGGTCCAAGGGGACCGATGTTGTCTCTGCCTGCCTCCCTCCTCTCTTCTTTCTTCCCACTAGGCAGTTGGTGCCCATTGACCATGTGGGGGGGGGGAGGGACTGTCTGACTGGAGCAGGTACACAACAACAGATTAACACACATGGAAATTTTGGATTGAATTGTTACAAAGCAACCATATGAGAAAAGTGAACAACTTTTTTGCCAATAACAATCAAATCATTGGAGACTAAGAAGATCTAGGGAAACTGGAAATGTGAAAGAAATATGATTAAGAGACATATATGGGAGGGGAAGAATGTTGCCCATAGCGTACAAAACAAGAAGGAAGCAATGGACAATGGTGGCCACTTAGTGGAGAGTGCATGCTTGGTATACATAAGGCACCAGGCTCATCCTGTGGATAGAAGGCTCTTGGGAAGTCTTGCAAAGGGCAGAGAAAGTAGGTAATGCTGATCCAGATGATCTGATCCAGCATGTCAACTTCATATGCTCTTAATGGTATTCATTTACTGGCAATGCTATACATCACAGAAAACAGATCATATCCAGAGATGCATGTAAAAAGATCTATGTTTGCAGCAGGACTTTTGACTGTCCCTCCCATGATGCTTTGTAAGCCTCTTTGTAAACTTTGTCTAAGTAGAAGAAGCCTGGAGAAGGGATGATCAGAAGGCAATATAGTAGAGATATTTGACTTTTTCTAGGGCTGTCACATAGATGAAGGAGCAAATTTGTTCTCCATTGCCCCAGAGTATAGGATCAGGTTCAAATGATAAGAAAAAGTATTTTGGCTAAACATTAGGAAGAACTTCCTGAATGTACAAGTTGGCCAGCTGTGGTGCAGCTTGTGTTGGAAGACTTTGGACTCTGTTAAGAGGCTGGATAGCTACCTATCAGGGAAGCTATAATAACAAATTTCCTGCATTGGCAGGGAGTTGGACTAGATGGCCTTTGAGGTAACTTCCAACTCTGTGATTGTATGCTATCTGGGATAGCATTTGTGGGCAGAGCTGTAATTCAGGACTTTCTCCAGGAAGCTTGTGCCATGAGCCAGCCTTAAATATTTTTGCAACTAAAGTGGAATGTCAACATAGCATACCATCTGCCCAATATTTAAGTGTCTGACAGAGGTAGATATTAGGGACAAGAAAATGGCACTTCCTCTGGAGTCAGCTGCTTGATGCAACTGCTTCATATTGTTTCACAGTATGGCCAGCCCTGTAAATAGCCCTACTTTAAATGTGCAAGTGAATGTTTGTGTGTAAAGGCGTGGTTTGGATCATGGTGAATAGTAGTCTGCAGGTCTGCCTTAAAACAGGTTGTACATAATATCAGGTATCTAGATGAACAAATAGATTTTTCATGTATGACTAGGGGCTTTCCCCTGCAAACTTTGCATGCCAACCCCACACCCCCAGGCACCTCCACACACCCCAGACAACCCCAGGCACCCCCAAGCACCCTCTCCTCCAGACACCCCCCAGGCACCCCGATTCCCCCCAGGCAGCCCTAATCTCCCCCCCCCGATTTTAAGCCACTTTGAGAACTATATCGTGAAAAGTAGGATATAATTTTTTAAACAATAAATAAAATAAATAAATCACTTGCCAGATCAGGATTTGCAGGTGCAGATTAGATCTGCATTGAAGCACGTATAGGAGCATAGGAAGCCATCTTATCCCAACTCACACCTTTTCATCCACCTAACTCAGTACAATGGCTGTCTAGGGTTTCAAGGCAGGAGTCTTTCTTAGACCTGCCTGGAGACTCTAGGGATTGAACCTTAGACCTTCTGCATGCCCCATACATGCTCTACCACTGAGCTCTGGCCCTTCCAAGTGAGGATTAAGCTATCTGTGCTACATTGCTTTCAGTGGGATGTTCATCAGAATGTGTATCCCCATCCATAAGCTGGTACAACTAGTCATATGTAAATGTCTTTTACAAGCATGTCTAGAGCTGCATCTGGGCAAACGTTTCTCAGTCGTCTTTACTACGACATTTATTTCCTACCTTTAACATGGTGTCTAACCCTGCAGTCTCTGCACAGGGCAGGATCCATACTCAATCCAACAAATAGATAACACATGTCGATGTGTGTCACTTAAATCTTCCAAGGAAAAAGAAGGGAGTCATAAATCAAGGAAAGAAATACCAGAAAAGAAAACCCAGCAATTGTATCTTCTGTAAACCAATTATAACAAGCATCCAAGAATGTAAATCAGCATGCAATAAATTCTGTAAAGGATATTACTCTTCACATGGATTTATTTATTTTTTTACAAGGGGATGTAGTAGTAGCAATTTTCATAAATAAAATTGTGCTTTATACACAAAGCTATTATAAGAAAGATTTATTCTGATAAAGGTCACAGTCTACAGGAAAGAGCATATATCTAGATTGGTTTGTTCCCATGGTTTGGGATAGAAATGGTTTGTTGATCAATTTTGCATTAAAAACTTCAAAGTTTGCAGACAGGGGAATTATGATCAGGGGAGACTTTAGTGTTCTGCTGTCTCTGTTAATGGAAAGATTCTTCACTGGAAATAGAGATCAAACTTCAGGCCAAGGAGGATCACAACATTCTAAGCATTATCCCGCAATGAGGCAGAACATCTTTCTACAAACTATCTCTCTACAAATTCTGTCTATTGCATCCTGAATTCAGTGCTTTCAGAGCTAACACAAAACAGCAGCATGTTTGCTGATTCATAATTTTCTAAATGAAAACAGTCTGGTCCTTCTGATCCATCCAAAGTTCAGCACATTTGTCCCATTGATTTCATCAGAGAGATGTGCCTGTCTCTCTCCCACTGAAATTAATGGCCCAAACAGTGCTGTGGAGCCCATGTTTGTGCATGTTTAACCAGGTATTGAGTCCCATCGAGTTAAATGGAGTTTACTCCTGTGTAAGTATTACATGATTGCAGCCTAATTTTGGCCCATTATTTTAAATTATTACTGAAGTTGAAATAGCTTTTGATAAGGTAGAATTTCCACCAAGCGCTAAAGAAATGTGCCTAAGGATGTTGTCAGTCTTTCTTGGGTAGGTTTCTAATTCCTTTTTAGTCTCTCTCATTCTTTCACTCAACACTGCTTGGCCCACGTAAGTTACAAAGAGTGGGCAAAAATTAATGAAAACATTGAAGAAGAATGCTAAAACTTACTGGAAAACAGCAGGGTTTGTGTGTGGGGGGGGAGTTAACCTAAATGCAAAATAAACCTACAATTACTGAGTGGTTTCATCTCAGCTACAGTAGCTACTAGAAGGCAACCACATTTTCATCCTACTTTGTATTCTATTTTACAGAATCTAGGACATGGAGAATTCATCATTTTCTAGAAAAATTCCAAAACCCACATTAGGCCAACCAGAATATCACAAAACAGTGTGTAAACCTCCGAGTTCTCCAGAACTCTTCATCAGATGGTAAACAAAGTACAGGGGGGGGGGAAAGAGAGAGATGGCTAAAGCCATTTTCAGGGAAAACTTTATTGAGTAAAACAAAATATGTATGATTACAAACAAGAAGAAAAATGTCTAGAATTACTTTTCATAATACATTCAGTAATCATAACTATGACTACTAATTAAATAAAGGACAAAGAAATATTATTATCTGTCAGTTGCTTCAGAGAAATGTCTGATAAATCATGACTCATTATGTTCTTCAAGTGTGTTCAGACTCTGAAGAGAAGAAGCAACTGACCTATTGGTTCCATACCTTGCTGGTATTCTGTTGGGATCTTCCTATATAATCAAAGAAGTCAGACCGAACGGTGTAAAAATGGTCTTTTAAAATATGTGTCTCCTAAATTGTCACACTTGATGGTCATCAAACATACATAGGAGGCTCGTTAAGGTGTCCTGCTGTTATCAGGTTGTACCAAGATCTAATGGGAAAGAGAAACATACGTATTTCATCCAGTGGGAGCAACTCAGTAGCAACTTATTTGCTGAGCAGAATCAATAATGACAAAAAACCGGATGGAACACTACCTCCTGTTGGCTATAGGTAGCATTTCTGAGTCCTTGTCTACAGCCAAACTATCCTGGACATCCCCAGTCTCATCTGATCTTGGAAGCTAAGTAGAGTCAGGCCTGGTTAGTACTTGCATGGGAGACTGCTTGGGAATACCAGTTGCCATAGCCTTTCCTCCTGTGGGGAAAGGCCATAGCTCAGGGGTAGAGCATCTGCCTTGCATGCGGAAGGTCCCAGGTTCAATCCCTGGTATCTCCACACAGGGCTGATTGAGATTCCTGCCTGAAACCCTGGGGAGCCACTACCAGTAAATGTAAACAATACTAAACTAGATGGACCAATGGTTTGACTTCCTATGTTCCTTGGCAGCTTCCTCTGTCCACATGTTCCCCATCTTTGGAATTATGAAAGCCAACTGTTACCCAGTTCTGTCTCCATCCTTAGACAAAGCAGGCAGGTTCCTTGATAGGAAAACAGGAATTAAAAAAAAGGTGCCAGGTAATATTTACACTGGTGCTGCTCCAGGTAAAAATGTCATTAGGGGCCAAATTGGGTAGCTTTACCGAGCAATCAGAGAGCATATTCCCTGAGAGAATCAAGTCCCATCTTTAGGTAATTTAAGATTGTCTTCCTCCAGTTTAGGTTCTTACTGTTGAATGGCTAAATCTGCTAGTTTCCAAGTCACATAGATTTTTTATAGAGCAGGGCTAGCCAACATGGTGACGTCCAGAAGTGGTGGACTACAGTTCCCATCATTGTTGACCACTGGATATGCTGGCTGAGGTTTATTTATTATTTATTTAATTATTATTTATTTATTAGATTTATATCCCATCCTTCCTCCCAACAGGAGCCCAGGGCAGCAAACAAAAGCAGTAAAAACACTTTAAAACATCATAAAAACAGACTTTAAAATACATTTAAACAAAACTACTTTTAAAACATTCTTTAAAAAAGCTTTAAAAACATCTTAAATAAAAAGGGTTAAAAATATTGTTTAGGGAAAAAAGTTTAAAAAAAATATTAAAAGCAATTCCAACACAGACGCAGACCGAGATAAGTCTTAACTTAAAAGGCTTGTTGAACGAAGAAAGTCTTCAACGAGTTAATGGGAGTTGTAATCCAAAATGTCTGGAGGGTACCACATCGGCTACCACTGATTTAAAGAGTTTTGCCTGGATGTTGTACCATCAGTTTTTTCCACACAGATTCCTCCTTTCTATCCTCCCCTCTTCTTTAAAGCTTGTTTATTTGTTTATTTATTTATTTATTGCATTTGTATACTGCCCCATAGCCGAAGCTCTCTGGGCAGTTTACAACAATTAAAACAATTAAAAACAAATATACAAATTTAAAAACACATTTTTTAAAAAGCAATTTAAAAACACATGCTAAAATGCCTGGGAGAAGAGGAAAGTCTTGACCTGGCACTGAAAAGATAACAGTGAGTTTATGCTCACAGAATGCTGCCTCACTCTAGTAAAAATGTCAATGCTTGCTCTGTCTGTCTGTCTCCCACTATTTATCATGAGAGACACAACAGCTTACTATAAAAATCTATAATAAACCAGTAAAATAAGATGCACAATACCAAACAATTTGTACCAATAGATGCTTCCCTTGTAGGGTGAACAGCAACTTGTTGGTAGGGTTTTCATTGGGATTGTGGCACTGGCGAAAATTTAATGCCCTCTCCTGATCGCCCCCCTCCATACAGCAGCTATTTAGATTTTAAACATTAAAATACATTAATTACAATTGGACAGAAATTTGAACATAAAGCCAGCAAGAATGTTTACTTTTCATGCCAGGTTAGAAATTGGATAGAATTGGATATGGGGAAGATTTGGGACAATTGTCTGCACCAGGGGAACCATAATATCTGGGACACAAATCAAACCAATTGGATTACAATGGCATCCAGAGGCTTGATACTGTTCCTACTGAAATTAAAAAAACAGTGTGCACACCCATTGATTCTGATGGCTCGGTGAAAGAGTGGTCCAGTCTACTATGAGTGGTTGCGGATGATTCTCAAAGAAGCACATAAGGCAGTGTCTCCCCCCCCCTTCCTTTTTCATTTTTGCCCCAAAGGAGGAGAAATTATAGCTACAGTGGAAAAATTAAAGCAAAGACAAACAGGTTTCACCAAAGTAATGATACATCTCCTCCTCGAAATGACAACTGTTATAAAGACATTAGCAAGATTTGGCTAGTCAAGAAATTAGTCCTTATTCTGTTGGGAAATCAGTCAGCTATGTACTGTGTGAACAAGGCAGGGAGAAGCACAACCTGGCCTCAGGAGTAATTCAGGATGCTAAACTAGAAGCTTGAAAACAAGCTCCTTTTTTGTTTTGCAAAAAGGGCAGGGGAGGGGACAGTCGCTTCCTTCCCTTCCACAGTTAATGAATCCAGAGCTGGTGGACAGATTTATCTGTTTGTTTGTAATTCAGAATAGATTTCTCCTCTCCCCCCCCCCCCGTGTGAATGCTATATGCAAAAATTGTGAGGGTGGAAAATAAATTCTCCATCTAAATAGCCAAAAATGTTGCTGACAATTAGGGATGTGGGAGAAATTTGATTCAATTCACTTTTAAAGGAAAATCTGTCAAATGCACACTTTCCGAAACAATATGAAAACCAAAACTCAGCAACCCTTCAAAGTTCACACTTATCCAAATTTTGTGATGTAGTTCTCCAGCCAAACAGTGTTTACAAAAATGCATATATTAGCAGAAAGTGTGCATAAAAATGAATATACTAGTGAAAATACCATACCAAAATATTTAGAGAAATTGCTTGCAAAAATGTGTACATCAGTAAAAACTGCATACAAAAAAGAAATCCCGCCAAAGATTTTTTTTTTTTTTTTTAAAATGCAAATCGATGGAGAACTGACTTTGAAGATTGGAAAAATAAGAATCTGAGAGAACCAAAATGAACTCGTCCTTCCATCCCTACTGACAATGAGCTGGGTTTTTACTGAGGTAAAAGAAATTCCTACACAAAGCCATTGGCATAAGGTTCAACACAGCCTTCTTCCTTCTGCCACCGCCCCCCATGGCATGTGAAGCCATTCCTGGGGGAAATGAGCCCATGCGTGCCTCCCAGCTTAGCATGCACCTTACCTTTCACAAGTTCTGAAATCAAGTCTGTTGCCTCTGGGTGAGGAAGGCCTGGATTGAGACACATGGGGAACACATGAGTATCCCCTATCTAGTAGTGGTCTGGTGTGCTGCATTGTGCAACTGCACCATGAGGGTAGGAATAGGGCTCTACTGCTCCCACATGGCACTGGATTGTATCCTCAGTTCAGATGTACACTTTGTGAGCTTTTCAGTTCAATGTACTCACTTGTTTTGTGGAAGATACTAATTTGATAAGCATTTTTGTTGAGTTGCATAGGAATCCAAAAGGAGCCATCTAATGGGTAAGAACATAAGAACATAAGAAGAGCCTGCTGGATCAGGCCAGTGGCCCATCTAGTCCAGCATCCTGTTCTCACAGCGGCCAACCACATGCCTGGGGGAAGCCCGCAAGCAGAACCTGAGTGCAAGAACACTCTCCCCTCCTGAGGCTTCCGGCAACTGGTTTTCAGAAGCATGCTGCCTCTGACTAGGGTGGCAGAGCACAGCCATCACAATTAGTAGCCATTGATAGCCCTGTCCTCCATGAATTTGTCTAATCTTCTTTTAAAGCCATCCAAGCTGGTGGCCATTACTGCATCTTGTGGGAGCAAATTCCATAGTTTAACTATGCGCTGAGTAAAGAAGTACTTCCTTCTATGGTGCGGCTGCATTTGGAATACTGTGTACAGTTCTGGTCGCCTCATCTCAAAAAGGATATTATAGAGTTGGAAAAGGTTCAGAAGAGGGCAACCAGAATGATCAAGGGGATGGAGCGACTCCCTTACGAGGAAAGGTTGCAGCATTTGGGGCTTTTTAGTTTAGAGAAAAGGCGGGTCAGAGGAGACATGATAGAAGTGTATAAAATTATGCATGGCATTGAGAAAGTGGATAGAGAAAAGTTCTTCTCCCTCTCTCATAATACTAGAACTCGTGGACATTCAAAGAAGCTGAATGTTGGAAGATTCAGGACAGACAAAAGGAAGTACTTCTTTACTCAGCGCATAGTTAAACTATGGAATTTGCTCCCACAAGATGCAGTAATGGCCACCAGCTTGGATGGCTTTAAAAGAAGATTAGACAAATTCATGGAGGACAGGGCTATCAATGGCTACCAGCCATGATGGCTGTGCTCTGCCACCCTAGTCAGAGGCAGCATGCTTCTGAAAACCAGTTGCCGGAAGCCTCAGGAGGGGAGAGTGTTCTTGCACTCGGGTCCTGCTTGCGGGCTTCCCCCAGGCACCTGGTTGGCCACTGTGAGAACAGGATGCTGGACTAGATGGGCCACTGGCCTGATCCAGCAGGCTCTTCTTATGTTCTTATGTTCTTATGTTCTTTTGTCTGTCCTGAATCTTCCAACATTCAGCTTCTTTGAATGTCCACAAGTTCTAGTATTATGAGAGAGGGAGAAGAACTTTTCTCTATCCACTTTCTCAATGCCATGCATAATTTTATATACTTCTATCATGTCTCCTCTGACCCGCCTTTTCTCTAAACTAAAAAGCCCCAAATGCTGCAACCTTTCCTCGTAAGGGAGTCGCTCCATCCCCTTGATCATTCTGGTTGCCCTCTTCTGAACCTTTTCCGACTCTATAATATCCTTTTTGAGATGAGGCGACCAGAACTGTACACAGTATTCCAAATGCGGCCGCACCATAGATTTATATAACGGCATTATGATATCGGCTGTTTTATTTTCAATACCTTTGCTAATTATTGCTAGCATGGAATTTGCCTTTTTCACAGCTGCCGCACACTGGGTCGACATTTTCATCGTGCTGTCCACTACAACCCCAAGGTCTCTCTCCTGGTCGGTCACCGCCAGTTCAGACCCCATGAGCGTATATGTGAAATTAAGATTTTTTGCTCCAATATGCATAATTTTACACTTGTTTATATTGAACTGCATTTGCCATTTTTCCGCCCATTCACTCAGTTTGGAGAGGTCTTTTTGGAGCTCTTCGCAATCCCTTTTTGTTTTAACAACCCTGAACAATTTAGTGTCGTCAGCAAACTTGGCCACTTCACTGCTCACTCCTAATTCTAGGTCATTAATGAACAAGTTGAAAAGTACAGGTCCCAATACCGATCCTTGAGGGACTCCACTTTCTACAGCCCTCCACTGGGAGAACTGTCCGTTTATTCCTACTCTCTGCTTTCTGCTTCTTAACCAATTCCTTATCCACAAGAGGACCTCTCCTCTTATTCCATGACTGCTAGGCTTCCCCAGAAGCCTTTGGTGAGGTACCTTGTCAAACGCTTTTTGAAAGTCTAAGTACACTATGTCCACTGGATCACCTCTATCTATATGCTTGTTGACACTCTCAAAGAATTCTAATAGGTTACTGAGACAGGACTTTCCCTTGCAGAAGCCATGCTGGCTCTGCTTCAGCAAGGCTTGTTCTTCTATGTGCTTAGTTAATCTAGCTTTAATAATACTTTCTACCAGTTTTCCAGGGACAGAAGTTAAGCTAACTGGCCTGTAATTTCCGGGATCCCCTCTGGATCCCTTTTTGAAGACTGGCGTTACATTTGCCACTTTCCAGTCCTCAGGCACGGAGGAGGACCCGAGGGACAAGTTACATATTTTAGTTAGCAGATCAGCAATTTCACCTTTGAGTTCTTTGAGAACTCTCGGGTGGATGCCATCCGGGCCCGGTGATTTGTCAGTTTTTATATTGTCCATTAAGCTTAGAACTTCCTCTCTCGTTACCACTATTTGTCTTAGTTCCTCAGGATCCCTTCCTGCAAATGTTAGTTCAGGTTCAGGGATCTGCCCTATATCTTCCACTGTGAAGACAGATGCAAAGAATTCATTTAGCTTCTCTGCAATCTCCTTATCGTTCTTTAGTACACCTTTGACTCCCTTATCATCCAAGGGTCCAATTGTCTCCCTAGATGGTCTCCTGCTTTGAATGTATTTATAGAATTTTTTGTTGTTGGTTTTTATGTTCTTAGCAATGTGCTCCTCAAATTCTTTTTTAGCATCCCTTATTGTCTTCTTGCATTTCTTTTGCCAGAGTTTGTGTTCTTTTTTATTTTCTTCATTCGGACAAGACTTCCATTTTTTGAAGGAAGACTTTTTGCCTCTAAGAGCTTCCTTGACTTTGCTCGTTAACCATGTTGGCATCTTCTTGGCCCTGGCGGTACCTTTTCTGATCTGCGGTATGCACTCCAGTTGAGCTTCTAATATAGTGTTTTTAAACAACTTCCAAGCATTTTCGAGTGATGTGACTCTCTGGACTTTGTTTTTCAGCTTTCTTTTTACCAATCCCCTCATTTTTGTGAAGTTTCCTCTTTTGAAGTCAAATGTGACCGTGTTGGATTTTCTTGGCAATTGGCCAGTTACATGTATGTTTAATTTAATAGCACTGTGGTCACTGCTCCCAATTGGTTCAACAACACTTACATCTCGCACCAGGTCCCGGTCCCCACTGAGGATTAAGTCCAGGGTTGCCGTCCCTCTGGTCGGTTCCATGACCAACTGATCTAGGGAATAGTCATTTAGAATATCTAGAACCTTTGCTTCTTTGTCATGACTGGAACACATATGCAGCCAGTCTATGTCCGGGTAGTTGAAGTCACCCATTACTACCACATTTCCTAGTTTGGATGCTTCCTCAATTTCATATCTCATCTCAAGGTCTCCCTGAGCATTTTGATCAGGGGGACGATAGATCGTTCCCAGTATTAAGTCCCTCCTGGGGCACGGTATCACCACCCACAACGATTCTGTGGAGGAGTCTGCCTCTTTTGGGGTTTCGAGCTTGCTGGATTCAATGCCTTCTTTCACGTATAGAGCGACTCCGCCACCAATACGTCCTTCCCTGTCCTTCCGATATAGTTTATATCCAGGGATAACCGTATCCCACTGGTTTTCTCCATTCCACCAGGTCTCGGTTATGCTCACTATATCAATGCTCTTCTCTAAGACCAAGCACTCCAGTTCTCCCATCTTGGTTCGGAGGCTCCTAGCATTAGCGTACAGGCACTTGTAAGCAGTGTCTCTCTTCAAGTGTCTTTGGCACTTGTGGTTAGGCCTGTGGTAATTTTGCTCTTCTGAATTTATATCCTGTGCCCCTGCTCTCACAATGCCTACTTCTAGGCCTACCCCTTTTAAAATTTCATCATTTCTTTGGTTTTTATCCCAGGGGGGAGGTTTATTCCGAACCGGACCTTTCTCAGCTCCTGTCGGGTTTCCCCCCTCAGTCAGTTTAAAAGCTGCTCTGCTACCTTTTTAATTTTAAGTGCCAGCAGTCTGGTTCCATTCTGGTTCAAGTGTACCATAGGTTGGTGGTAGAGCACATAGAAGATTCCAGGTCCAGTGCTTGACATCTCCAGCTAGGGCTAAGCCAGAACATTTTGCTGCCTGAGGTGAAGGCCAGGATGGTGTCTCCCCTGTTCCATGTGCAACAGCTAGCCAGATGGGTACCTGGATTTTACTTCAATTCTGGCAATAGGAGAGCATCCTCCAATGTACTTGAGGGCAGAAGGTAGGTTACGGGGTGCAAGGCTGGCCATGTGGCACACACAATTCAGTCTACTCTCTTCCCCTCAGCATTTTGCAAGTGTTGCACTCTGCCTCATAGTAAAGCCAGCCTTGGGGCTGAGCAAGAACTCTGTCTGAATCCTGTGAGAGCCACTGCCCATTAGGGAGGGGGAGGGAAAATTGATCCAGTTTACATTTAAAGGTGAGCCTACTTAACTCGCACTTTGTGAAACAGTATGCAGTGAAACACATCTGTCTTCTGAAACATGCACATCTCCAGATTTTGCAATATAGTTCTCCAGCCAAGTAATTGTGTGGAAAAATGTACACGGTGGAGTCAAGTGTGTCTGTAAATGCCTATATTTGTGAAAATAACATTCCAAAATGCATTATATTGTGGGAAATTGCTTTACAAAAATGTATATATTAGGCATAATTGCATACAAAGAAATTTTTATTATGAGAAATAACTTGCTGATTAATTTTTGCCTTTTTCACAACTGCCGCACACTTGTTGGTGCCCCCTCCCCCCTTAACAAGTTTGCAACTGTGGTTTTAAATGCTGTAGTATGCTATTGTTTTATAATATAAGCCAATCTGACGGCTTCAGAGTGTCAGAAAACTGGGTACAGAGGTCAGTCCTGCTCCCCATTGGCTTAAGCCTGGTCTACACATGCAGCAGAGTAAGATACTAATCTCTCGAGGTGGTAGGATGGACTGTACCACTTCAGGTTGCAGGTAGAAGATCCTTTTGTTTCAGTGCTGCTTTGGGGGGGGCAGTAGTAGAAAGCCACCACGGTAGGGAGAGGAGTGAAAACTTTCTGATGTACTCTTTGTTTTTACTTGTAGAAGGTTTTGTACATACAGGAGAATTCAAAAATAGCATTCTCTGCCTCCGGTTAGAGATGGCACAGTCCATTCTGCCATCTCAGGATTCTGTCACCTCATTCTGCTGCATATGTGGACCATCTGAGGAGCCAGCTCTACAGTTAGGTAGAATGAAGCAGCCATCTCAGGCAGCAGGTTTAGGATGCCATGAAAGGGTAGCAAATTGTTAGCTCTTTAATTTATTGTTGTATTTTTATTGCCAGGGAAGAGGCACTTGTGGAATTTTCTGCCTCACATGCCAAAAATATCTGGAACAGCTATGGATACTGTGCACTTTGACTTGGTGGGTGGGGACACCATTTGATACTCTTGTCTTGAGCCAAACCTATAGACCAGGTCTAAGAGTTCATTGCATTCAAAATGACTTGTAAAGGCCAGATGTTGTCAGTAAGAGTCTCCTAATACAAATGAGGGTGTTCAAAGATAATGTTCTCCTGGCCCAGACCCAACAACTGCAGGCAAACAAGAGGAAGAATGAGATTGTTACTGAGAAGTAAAAGACCAGACTTTCAGGAATCGATTTTTCATACAGCACCTTGATTTTCTCACTGTTTCAGCTGGGCAATAAACATGAACAACCAACCAAGAGAATGATGGTCAAATCTTTATTCATATGCACTGATGGCTTTTTCTGCGGAAAAGTGATGCCTAGGTGCCCTCCACTTTTTTGGAAAAAAAATGGAAGGAAAGATAATAGGGTCAACACCATATTATTTTGAAGGTTTTTTGAGAAGATGTCAACAAGAAAAAATGAAAATGTCAAAAAATGGCTTGATATACTATATTACTTACAGGCTGTTTGGTTGAGAGAAAACTGACCAAGTGATTTACCGAAGGCATTTATGGGACAGTCTTTAGATTACAGGGAAGATGAAAAATGAATGAAAATCTATTTCATATTTACTTTAATGCAGCCATGTAGGAGTGGCAGGAGGGAAGCATCACAAGATGACAGGTCTGGTATCCATATACAGAGATTTATTTGCATATTTCTCTCAGTTCAAACACGTGGGTGAATATGAATCTCTGTGTGTAATGTACAAATTGATATTTGACAACAGATAGAAGGAATGAATGATGGCTGATAACCATCAAAAATATTCACTGGAAGCCTCCATAGTTACTCTTTTTTATCTGCCACCCATCAATGGCTCATTGTGCAAGGAGACTTCAAGGTGCTGGAAGGGTTGTTGCTCAGTGGTAGAGCATCTGCCTTGCATGCAGAAGGCCCCAGGTTCAATGCCCGGCATCTGCAGGTAAGGCTGGGAGAGGCTCCTGCCTGAAACCCTGGAGTGCTGCTACTGGCCATTGTAGACCAGGGGTTCCCAAACTGTGGCCTGTGAAGCACCTGTTGTTCATGAGCTTCATTCAGGTGGTCCCCAGCTAGGGTTGCCAGGTTCAGAGCCTGAGACTGATCCTGTATCTTTAGGAGAAGAGAAAGTCAGCCAAGTGCAGGTGTTCTTGCAACCCTGTAATGAGAAAAACCACAAGGTGGAATTCTCCCTTCCCCCTGCACAACTTTTAGAGATATATAAGACTGCCTCCAAGAGTTCTTCTGTGCCTTTAAAAGTTGTGCAGGGGGAAGGGAGAATTCTACCTTGTGGGTTTTCCCATGACAGTGCCCTGAACCTGGCAACCCTGACCCCAGCACATCTGTAAAAATACAATTAAAAATCATACAGCATCTAGCACAGCACTAATTGCTACAATGGGCAGAAACATCACTGAGTGGTCCACCAAGACCCTTGGCAATTTTCAAGTGGTCCATGGGGGGAAATGTTTGGGAACCCCACTGGTGTAGACAATACTGAGATGTCTGGTTCAGTATAAGGCAGCTTCCTATGTTCCTTGTCATTTATTCATTAATGTGCATTATTTACAACATTTGGTGCCCTGTTGTTGTTCATTTACAATGTTCATATATCACCTTCTAACAAAACATTGTACAAGTACTTTGGGCTGCAGCCCTAACCCCACTTACCTGGAAGTAAACCCCATAGAATTCAATAGGACATACTTCTGAGTAGACATGTGTAGAACTGCCCTGTTACACATTAATTTGCATGCCAAAATGCATATATTAGGCAAAATGCACATAAATTTTCATGAGGACTTTTTAAAAGAAAAAAACGCAATCTGAGGTAGAAATGGGGGGAACTAAACTTTCACAAATGAGAAACAGAGAAACCTAAATTGACGCATTTGTCAGTTGCTGGCTATGATGGCTCTTTATTCAGAGGCAGCACACTGGGGGCAAACGATGGGGAGGGCTGTTGTTTTCATGCTTGGTGGTGATTTATTTATTTATTTATTTATTGTATTTATCTACCACCCCATAGCCGAAGCTCTCTGGGCGGTTTACAGTACCTAAAAACACATATATAAATTTAAAACACATCTTTTAAAAACAATTTAAAACACAATTTAAACATTTAAAACAATTTAAAAACACATGCTAAAATGCCTGGGAGTTTCACATCTGACTGGCCAGTTTTAGAAACAGGGTGCTGGGCTAGATTATCTCTTGGCCTGATCCAATAGGGCTCTTAGATTCTTTATATACAAATTATTATTGTTGTTGTTGTTAAAATTTATACCCTGCCCTTCCTCCCAGAAAGAGCCCATGACAGCAAATAAATGACACAACACTAAAAACATCTGTAAAACATCTTTAAAACAAAACATCTTACAAAACATCATAAAAACAAAACAAAATCTATCAGGTGACCTCAGGCAGATGGAAAGAAGGGAGATATCACACCATGTAAATGTTTATGTGAAGCAGCCTCAGGCCAGCCAGCCACGGTGATGATGCTGGAACCATTTTCTCCACCTCTTGGGCTTTTGGAATTCTTTGCACAGCTGGCCTAGTTTGAAGCCCTTGTAGCTTTTGCAAACGTGTACTTGTTCTGAATGTTCACAACCTGGGCATTTCCCACACAGCCAACTGGACAGCCATCTGCTCTTTTTTATTGGTTAGCTTCTCTTCTTAATGTCACCTTGCATTGCACCCATCTTGTAAAAAAAACCCCAAAAATACTACTTTGCCTGTTTTCCTGTTCAACACAAGGTGAGATTTCCACCTTCAAATCCAAATTGCTGTGGGACATAGGAAGGTACTTCAGTGGATCCTGGCTTCTGTAGAATCGTTGTGGGTGGTGATACCATGCCCCAGGAGGGACTTAATACTGGGAACGATCTATCGTCCCCCTGATCAAAATGCTCAGGGAGACCTTGAGATGAGATATGAAATTGAGGAAGCATCCAAACTAGGAAATGTGGTAGTAATGGGTGACTTCAACTACCCGGACATAGACTGGCTGCATATGTGTTCCAGTCATGACAAAGAAGCAAAGTTTCTAGATATTCTAAATGACTATTCATAAGAACATAAGAAGAGCCTGCTGGATCAGGCCAGTGGCCCATCTAGTCCAGCATCCTGTTCTCACAGTGGCCAACCAGGTACCTGGGGGAAGCCCGCAAGCAGGACCCAAGTGCAAGAACACTCTCCCCTCCTGAGGCTTCCGGCAACTGGTTTTCAGAAGCATGCTGCCTCTGACTAGGGTGGCAGAGCACAGCCATCATGGCTAGTAGCCATTGATAGCCCTGTCCTCCATAAATTTGTCTAATCTTCTTTTAAAGCCGTCCAAGCTGGTGGCCATTACTGCATCTTGTGGGAGCAAATTCCATAGTTTAACTATGCGCTGAGTAAAGAAGTACTTCCTTTTGTCTGTCCTGAATCTTCCAACATTCAGCTTCT
Organism: Rhineura floridana; assembly: GCF_030035675.1. Lineage (NCBI taxonomy): Eukaryota > Metazoa > Chordata > Lepidosauria > Squamata > Rhineuridae > Rhineura > Rhineura floridana. The sequence continues at coordinate 135,343,537 of NC_084486.1, read as the reverse complement.
TTGAATGTCCACGAGTTCTAGTATTATGAGAGAGGGAGAAGAACTTTTCTCTATCCACTTTCTCAATGCCATGCATAATTTTATACACTTCTATCATGTCTCCTCTGACCCGCCTTTTCTCTAAACTAAAAAGCCCCAAATGCTGCAACCTCTCCTCGTAAGGGAGTCGCTCCATCCCCTTGATCATTCTGGTTGCCCTCTTCTGAACATTTTCCAACTCTATAATATCCTTTTTGAGATGAGGCGACCAGAACTGTACACAGTATTCCAAATGCGGCCGCACCATAGAATTATACAACGGCATTATGATATCGGCTGTTTTATTTTCAATACCTTTCCTAATTATCGCTAGCATGGAATTTGCCTTTTTCACAGCTGCCACACACTGGGTCGACATTTTCATCGTGCTGTCCACTACAACCCCGAGGTCTCTCTCCTGGTCGGTCACCGCCAGTTCAGACCCCATGAGCGTATATGTGAAATTAAGATTTTTTGCTCCAATATGCATAATTTTACACTTGTTTATATTGAATTGCATTTGCCATTTTTCTGCCCATTCACTCAGTTTGGAGAGGTCTTTTTGGAGCTCTTCGCAATCCCTTTTTGTTTTAACAACCCTGAACAATTTAGTATCATCAGCAAACTTGGCCACTTCACTGCTCACTCCTAATTCTAGGTCATTAATGAACAAGTTGAAAAGTACAGGTCCCAATACCGATCCTTGAGGGACTCCACTTTCTACAGCCCTCCATTGGGAGAACTGTCCGTTTATTCCTACTCTCTGCTTTCTGCTTCTTAACCAATTCCTTATCCACAAGAGGACCTCTCCTCTTATTCCATGACTGCTAAGCTTCCTCAGAAGCCTTTGGTGAGGTACCTTGTCAAACGCTTTTTGAAAGTCTAAGTACACTATGTCCACTGGATCACCTCTATCTATATGCTTGTTGACACTCTCAAAGAATTCTAATAGGTTACTGAGACAGGACTTTCCCTTGCAGAAGCCATGCTGGCTCTGCTTCAGCAAGGCTTGTTCTTCTATGTGCTTAGTTAATCTAGCTTTAATAATACTTTCTACCAGTTTTCCAGGGACAGAAGTTAAGCTAACTGGCCTGTAATTTCCAGGATCCCCTCTGGATCCCTTTTTGAAGATTGGCGTTACATTTGCCACTTTCCAGTCCTCAGGCACGGAGGAGGACCCAAGGGACAAGTTACATATTTTAGTTAGCAGATCAGCAATTTCACATTTGAGTTCTTTGAGAACTCTCGGGTGGATGCCATCCGGGCCCGGTGATTTGTCAGTTTTTATATTGTCCATTAAGCTTAGAACTTCCTCTCTCGTTACCACTATTTGTCTTAGTTCCTCAGGATCCCTTCCTGCAAATGTTAGTTCAGGTTCAGGGATCTGCCCTATATCTTCCACTGTGAAGACAGATGCAAAGAATTCATTTAGCTTCTCTGCAATCTCCTTATCGTTCTTTAGTACACCTTTGACTCCCTTATCATCCAAGGGTCCAATTGTCTCCCTAGATGGTCTCCTGCTTTGAATGTATTTATAGAATTTTTTGTTGTTGGTTTTTATGTTCTTAGCAATGTGCTCCTCAAATTCTTTTTTAGCATCCCTTATTGTCTTCTTGCATTTCTTTTGCCAGAGTTTGTGTTCTTTTTTATTTTCTTCATTCGGACAAGACTTCCATTTTTTGAAGGAAGACTTTTTGCCTCTAAGAGCTTCCTTGACTTTGCTCGTTAACCATGCTGGCATCTTCTTGGCCCTGGCGGTACCTTTTCTGATCTGCGGTATGCACTCCAGTTGAGCTTCTAATATAGTGTTTTTAAACAACTTCCAAGCATTTTCGAGTGATGTGAGCCTCTGGACTTTGTTTTTCAGCTTTCTTTTTACCAATCCCCTCATTTTTGTGAAGTTTCCTCTTTTGAAGTCAGATGTGACCGTGTTGGATTTTCTTGGCAATTGGCCAGTTACATGTATGTTTAATTTAATAGCACTGTGGTCACTGCTCCCAATCGGTTCAACAACACTTACATCTCGCACCAGGTCCCGGTCCCCACTGAGGATTAAGTCCAGGGTTGCCGTCCCTCTGGTCGGTTCCATGACCAACTGGTCTAAAAAGGTGGCAGAGCAGCTTTTAAACTGACTGAGGGGGGAAACCCGACAGGAGCTGAGAAAGGTCCGGTTCGGAATAAACCTCCCCCCTGGGATAAAAACCAAAGAAATGATGAAATTTTAAAAGGGGTAGGCCTAGAAGTAGGCATTGTGAGAGCAGGGGCACAGGATATAAATTCAGAAGAGCAAAATTACCACAGGCCTAACCACAAGTGCCAAAGACACTTGAAGAGAGACACTGCATTGTTCAGGGTTCTTAAAACAAAAAGGGATTGCGAAGAGCTCCAAAAAGACCTCTCCAAACTGAGTGAATGGGCGGAAAAATGGCAAATGCAATTCAATATAAACAAGTGTAAAATTATGCATATTGGAGCAAAAAATCTTAATTTCACATATACGCTCATGGGGTCTGAACTGGCGGTGACCGACCAGGAGAGAGACTCGGGGTTGTAGTGGACAGCACGATGAAAATGTCAACCCAGTGTGCGGCAGCTGTGAAAAAGGCAAATTCCATGCTAGCGATAATTAGGAAAGGTATTGAAAATAAAACAGCCGATATCATAATGCCGTTGTATAAATCTATGGTGCGGCCGCATTTGGAATACTGTGTACAGTTCTGGTCGCCTCATCTCAAAAAGGATATTATAGAGTTGGAAAAGGTTCAGAAGTGGGCAACCAGAATGATCAAGGGGATGGAGCGACTCCCTTACGAGGAGAGGTTGCAGCATTTGGGGCTTTTTAGTTTAGAGAAAAGGCGGGTCAGAGGAGACATGATAGAAGTGTATAAAATTATGCATGGCATTGAGAAAGTGGATAGAGAAAAGTTCTTCTCCCTCTCTCATAATACTAGAACTCGTGGACATTCAAAGAAGCTGAATGTTGGAAGATTCAGGACAGACAAAAGGAAGTACTTCTTTACTCAGCGCATAGTTAAACTATGGAATTTGCTCCCACAAGATGCAGTAATGGCCACCAGCTTGGATGGCTTTAAAAGAAGATTAGACAAATTCATGGAGGACAGGGCTATCAATGGCTACCAGCCATGATGGCTGTGCTCTGCCACCCTAGTCAGAGGCAGCATGTTTCTGAAAACCAGTTGCTGGAAGCGTCAGGAGGGGAGAGTGTTCTTGCACTCGGGTCCTGCTTGCGGGCTTCCCCCAGGCACCTGGTTGGCCACTGTGAGAACAGGATGCTGGACTAGATGGGCCACTGGCCTGATCCAGCAGGCTCTTCTTATGTTCTTATGTTCTTATCAACAGCAAGGCATTCTAACAAGAGAGGCTTATAGCTGGTCATTGCCTGTAACCCAAGGCTGCTTTGCATGAGCATAGCCAGCATCAGTTATGGCACAGATGAGGAACCTGTGGCCCTCCAGATGTTGCTGAACTACACCTTCCATTATCCCTGACTGTTGGTCAGGCTGGCTGTGGTTGATGAGAGTTGGGGGCCTACAGATTTCCCATTCCTGGTGAATACTGTGGCTGAGACAACCTATGAGCTGGGCATATTTTGGTTATTATGCACTTCTTTTTCTTAACATTTATTGTTGTTGTTGTACATTTATATTCCACCCATCCTCCAAGGATCTCAGAGTGGTATACATGGATCTCTCTCATTTTACTGACCCAACAATCCTGTGAGGTACGCTAGGTAGACATATAAAACACAAGTAAAATAAAATATAATAAACATTTAATGCACAAATATTTTAAAAAAACAGCATAAAGTCACTACTAAAATTCTGCATATAGTATTGAATCAATGCCCATGTAAGATGAAATACCAAAAAAAAAAAAGAATACAGCCATACAATTCTGCAGACGGTAATAAATCAATGCCTATACAAGATGAAATACAAAAACAGAGTACAGACAAAAGCATTTCAACAAACAGCCTTCTTCGTTGGCCTTGTGACTTAATAGGCATACACTATAAAGGGCAAAAGATAAAAACAAGTTTAAACATTAATTACTAATGGTGAGTGTCTCTAGATTAAAACAAAAGCTGTTAGAAGAGGATACTGTAGACCCCATTACCTTTATGTATTACTTTCATTGATAAGGGCTGATACATAGGCAGTTCAAAAAGTCAAAATCTCTGCATAAAAATAATTTAAAATTAAAATTTTAGCGTATGTAAGATTTTGGATTCTTGAGAAAGTTACAGGAGTAGGAAGACAACTGGAAGCAAAACTGAAACAAACTGAACTTTTCTGGATGTAATCTTTGAAGACTATGGTGCCAAATGGACTAAATGAAGACCTGGACCCCTGTGCTGTAATAATTGTTTTGGGTTCCTATTTCATCAGTTTTTTGCAGAGTTTGAAGTTCTATTTTTGTGATTTGTATGTTCGAAATGTATATATTGAATTATTTTTCTTAAGAAATTTAATTGGTTCATAGGTGGCACAAGGGTTATTATCATGTTATGGGGAGGAGCTTCTGGTGGATTATCAAAGATTAATGTAAATTGTTGAGTGGTTTTAGCTGAGGTATGTCATGTGCTTAGCAGCTGGAGGAGTAAATTTCACAGCTGTGCTGCACCTTTAGGCTCAGTAGTGAATATTATACAGCCATGAGAGTACTGTAACCAGCATGGATTCTTCGCATTCCATAAGCTCCAGTGGCCAGAGTGGTTTAACTGTCAGCCACTCTGATTGAAGCTCTGTGAGGGGAACAGCATTCTTTGGGGGAAGCCATGACTGTCTAAAGTGAAATAAAGGTCTGGTGTGGATGTGGCCAGGGACAGCTTTGGTTTGGGTGGGAGACTACATGTGCCTGCTGTAGAATAAAAAGGTAGGGGAAACCCTGAAAAAGAATGATACTGCTCACAATGTTTTCCTTTTGGAAAGGAAACGGGCTTTCCCTCAGCCCAGTGTCCATCCACCCACCCAATCTCCTCCCCTCCTCCCTGTCCCTGCCCCTCCCCCAGGTCAGGTTCACCTATCCTACCCATGATTGTACAGGAGTAAATCCAACTGAACTCAAAAAGCATGCAAATGATGAAACCTGCTGTCCCCTCCTCCTCCCTCCTATCCCCTCCCTCCCCATCCCCATCCCCATTCCCTTCCAATCCCCTCCCCTCCTTCCCCTCTCTTCCACCTTCCATCTCCTGTCCCCTCCCCTTCCTCTATGGTCAGTTTTACATATTCTAAGCATGATTCCACAGGAGTAAATCCCACTCAACTCAATAACCACGCAAATGATCAATCCATTCTCAGCAAACTTGCACAGGAGTTCATTTCTTACCTCCTGGATTAAAAAGCAGAGAAATGCATTAATAGGCCAAAAAAAACCCTTGTGGTTTAAGAACATACCTATAGGCATCAGATATTTCTATCAAACTTTAAAAAACAGGGAAACTGGGCAGCTATAGTGAATGCACTAGGGGAGCAGGAGACCTGACCTCCTCTCTGAGATAGTGTACTGCCCTACAAATTTGTAACAATGCAAACAATTTTGGTATGTCTTTCACAGTCCAGTCCACTTCCTGGGTAGCTTTTTGCTCCAATATGAATAAGTTTACACCTGTTTGCACTGAATTTCATTTGCCATTTTAACACCCATTGACTCAGTGAGAGAGATCCTTTTGGAGCTCTTCGCAATCTCTTTTTGTTTTAAAAATTCTGAACAATTTAGTATCATCAGCAAACTTGGCCACCTCACTGCTCACCCCTAACTCTAAATTGTTTATGAACAAGTTAAAAACCACAGGCCGACTCCACTTTCTGCAGCCCTCTATTGGGAGAACTGTCCATTTATTCCTACTCTCTGCTTCCTGCTACTTAACCATTTCCTGATCCACAAGTGGACCACTCCTCTTCTTCCATGACTGCTAAACTAGATGATAATGATGATGTGAGCACTCTAATAGGTTTCATTAAATAATAAATAAAAAAAGGTAAAAGCTATCAAATATTTTGCAGATTAACTGGCCTGATAAAATTTTAATCAGGTACAGGAACATTTATGTTGCTTTTTGGGGGGGGGGTGTTTGAAAGCAACAAACAGAAGTCAGACAGACTCCTTCTCATTAAACAAGGCCCTGGGGAGACTTTTGCTTTGCTTCTCCAAAATTGGTGTGCTGTTGTTTTTAGCTCCTTGAAGGATGTGTACCTCTTCCCTCCAGTGGAGAAGCATGCTTCTTCCTCTGATTAAAAGAAAGAAAGAAAGAAAGAAAGAAAGAAAGAAAGAAAGAAAGAAAGAAAGAAAGAAAGAAACTTGATCCTTCTATACAGCAAGGCTTTCATGTTTGCTATCCCCATGCAGTTCTGCCCCCTTGGATGACACATGGTCTAGAATGGCATGCAATTGCTTTTTGCTGGGACTCTTGGGACTATGCTGCCAACGTTAAAACATGGCCAGGGTATCCTTTGAACAATCACTTGGATAAGCCCTGAAACTACAAAGTAAGCAAAAGTAACTGACAGATCTCAGCATTTAGCGAGATACATAGGTATTAGGAAATACGACCATATTTTTTCACAGATGAGGAAAAGCGGAAGCAGTAGAGCAGATCATTTTAAGATTAGGAAGGAACCAATCTGAAGAAGGGGAAAGGTGAGAACTAATTTTGCTGAGATTTTGCTTCAATTCTGTCATACGGGTCTGTGTGCGTGCACATGCGTGCACACCTATCAGAACACATCATGCTCTAAGAGTAGAAAATGGGTGGCTAACTACCAGAAAAGGATTGATTTTTTCCCCTAGTGCTATTGCTTAGCTGTGATACAGCCACTAGCCTAGGGAGGGAAACAATCGATATAGCTATTATCAACTGTTGACTACAGCTTGCGAAAGCAATAATCGCCTTTAAAATCTTTGCAGCTGTTTCAACAATCATCCAGTTTGTTAACACGCTGAAGCTCTGAGTAAGCTCATCTTTAAAATGCCCAAAAAAAATGTTTGGAGACTGTGAGACTGCTTTATTTAATCTAAACTAGTCTGTTGCTACTAGTAGTCTACTGTGACCTTGTGTTCAGGTAGAAATGTCCAGGATCTGCAGAAAGAAAAATAAGAGGAACCAGTATAGCTACATTACCCACCTACATCTGTCTTTGTATTTAACATGCATTTTTAAAAAATGCAAATAGCATCCACTTAGTGATGGGGTTGATAATTATCAGGATCACAGCAGGCAGGGGGCAGGGCATAATCTTTTCCTCCCCTGCTGTAGTTCTGATGGACATCACTCCTCTGAGCTACCGTGTGCATTCATAGGAAAGCTTCCAGTGGCATCAAGGAGAAGGAACAATTTTCATCTGAACCACAGCAGGGAAGGAAAGGGTTAAACTCCCCTTTCCTGCCTGCTGAGATCCCAGTGATTGTCCTTCCACCACAGGCACTTTAAATGCAAAGATGCATTTGACATCACATCTAGTTTGGCCTTGATTGAGGAACTGATAAGTTTCCAAGTAGGAATGAGGGAGAATTTTGATTCTGTTAGCATTTAAAGGTGAATGTACCTAATTTGTACTTTCTGAACCAAGATGCAAACCGAAACACATCAGTCCTCTGAAATGTGCCCTTCTCCAAATTTTGCAATGCAGTTCTCCAGTGCAGTAATGTGTACATAAATGCACATACTAAAGTGTGCATAAAATGCATATATAAGCAAAAATAAAACCATACAAAAAACCATAACATACAAATATTAGGGGAAATTGCTTTGCCAAAATATTTATATTAGGCCAAATTGCATGCAAAAATATGTATAGTAGGAGAATTTTGCAAAACAAAATGCTGACACATTTTTATGAAGACTTATTTTTAAAAAATCACAAACGGATATAGAAATGTGGAGAACTGAATTTTAGATTTGAAAAATGAGAAACAGAAATTGAAATGGACAGATTCTCCCATCCCTACAAGAATTCCTATATCCCCCTCAATACAGTTTGCAAGTTAAAGCCGTATATAATAATCACTGTAAATGTTTTTATCATAGACTCCTTTCCATATTGTAATCTTAAAAAAAGAAAAGAAATCAAGTTCTGGTTCTTGAATCTTTGCTGAGTCTTGCATCTCCACCACTCCAATCTAAAATATGAACCCCAAGTGCAAAGCTTTTCAGAGGGGTTTCAAACAATTGTGGGACCTCTGTATTGAGATATAATTACAAGGTGTGTTGATAAAGCAAAACAAAAAGATTGTACCATTCCAGCTGTGATGGTTTGGTTCTAGCAGGACTTTGTCTCAGCTTTGTGATGTTGATTTTTGCATGCATAATATATGCTTATTATCACAAGCCCAATATGCAGATGACAGATAACAAAAGGCATTATTACAATAATGCGTAGTGTCTTGCTGATTTTTATATGCTCACTAAATGCAGTAGAACATATGCTCACAGGGGTTTTAACCGCTGCTTCTATAATAGGCAATGCTATGAATGAAATTACATTTATGACACAGCTTTAATAGACATTTTAATAATGCCTGTTCGTCTATCTCAGCTGTCAACAGAGAAGATGTGATAATTCACTGTTGGATATTGGGGGAAATGCGATCATTATAGAACTGGCAGGAGGAATGTGTGTATACAGCCTGCATGCTATCCAAAGTTAGGTGTTCAATGAGCTTACTACAATCTTTCACTTTGGCGCTTTGACGTGCATATTTGTTTGCTGTTTTTCAAGGAGCATAATTCTGAACCCCGCCTATTTCCGTAACCACCTTCGCCAAGCTGCTGTGTTCCGATGCTTAGAGAGATATTCTGAGGCTGCAAGGTATGTATGTCTGTTATTAACTGGGCAACCTTTCTACATGGAATAAATGAATTCTCCACTGTTTCTTCGTTTTACCTATTGCTACCCGGAGCAGTGGATGAAGTGGCAAACTGGCTCAGTTTGTGATCAGCATGTTCCCCCAATTCCATCCTTATTTCCAATTAAACTGTTGGTCCACTGAAGCCAGGATTGTCTGCTCTGATTGGGAGTGGCTCTGCAAGGCGCTTTCCTGACAATGCTATCTGTGATCATTTAAGGGAGATGGTGGAGATTAAAGCTGAGGCTTTCTGAATGCAAAGCATCTATTCTACCAGTAGGAGCACAGGAAAGTGCCTTATACTGAGTCAGACCATTGATTCATCTATTTATTATTTATTTTATTTATTATCTTTATTTTTACCCTGCCCTATTTTCCAAACTGGAACTCAAGGCGGCTTCCAGATAAAATACATATAATTAAGAACATACAATGGTCTAAAATAAATAGAATTAAACTATCTGCAATATTAAAACCATTCAATCATACACTTAATAAATCACCTCAGTTTAAAATTGTACAATTAAACTATAACATTGCAGCACCCTCTTCAAGCCATGACCATAGCAACCTTCAGCTCCAAAGGCCTGTCGGAATAAAAAAGTCTTTACCTGCCGACGGAAGGATTGCAAAGAGGGGGCCATTCTTGCCTCCCTAGGAAGGGAATTCCAGAGCCTAGGGGCAGCCACCGAAAAGGCCCTATCTCACATCCTCACTAAACATACTTGTGTAGATGTGGGGATTGAGAGAAGGGCCTCTCCTCATCTAGCTCAGTATTGTCTATACTGACCGGCAGGGGCTGTCTGGGGCTTTAGGTAGTGGACATTCCCATCAGTCCCTGGAAATGCCAGGGATTGAACCTGGGACCTTCAGCACACAAGGCAGATGCACTACCACGGACTCCTCTCCTTTGATACCACTGAGCTACAGCCCCTTTATCTTCCTTAATGTTCCTTGCACTCTGTAATTCCCAAGACTGCTTTCCTCTTATCCCAAGGCTATTTTGAAAATGACAATTAGTTTGGGGGTGGGGGAGATAATTTGACTCACAAGCTGCAAATTTATACTTACTTTTTTTTCTGAATGTAATTGTTTACTTATTTCCTACTATGGGTGTTGTCATATTTATGGATTTTATAGAAGAAAAAGAGTATGGCTCTACTAATTAAAAGTTGATGAATCATCTCTCTTCCCAATTATTATCGATCAATCAATTATTGATTTAAAAAATGTGTGTAGGAGCATATACTGCAGTGTGTTCTCCCAGTACTCTCCTGTTCAGCGTTACAACTATTCACTCCAATTCCCACACACATACACTCGGTTTTCTATTTTTCTTTTCCACCTGGCAGTCAACATACCTTGGTTCCTGCACATAGTCAGTCATGGGCTATTTGGGGGCAGGGCTTAATTCTTAATTAATTGTATTGGCACTCACCACCTGAGTTCACTGTTACAGGGAGTGATTTCATAAATTAAAACTACCAGTCATTATTAGGAGGACTGGTCATGTTTAAGATTTCGTGTTTCAGTCTCAAGTATGTGAATGTTCCAGAATAAAAATAATTCCACAACAAACGTGTGTCCTTCACTTGAATACCTCACCAATTAAAATCTGCCTGTGCCAGCAAACTGGAGTTGAATTTGATTCAACTATCAATAAATGAATGTAAATCTTGTAGTAATCAAACTTAAATTTGGTGTGATGGCTGCCACTTTTGTTTTAAGGTTAACAAGAATTCCTCAAAATGGTTAAAACTGAAAATATTTGTACATTTTTAAAAACTTGGGGCTGTATCCAGAGCTGCCATTCCACTTCTGCAGCAGACTTCTGCTTGCACAATGAAACTTGCCCCTCCTCTCTAGGCCCCCTCCATTCCCTCAAAATCATAGAATCATAGAATAATAGAGTTGGAAGGGGCCTTGTAGGCCATCGAGTCCAACCCCCCTGCTCACAGCAGGAAATCCACAGCTAGAGCATCTCCCGCAGATAGCTGTCCAGCCTCTGCTTGAAGACATCCAGTGAAGGGGATCCCACCACCTCCCTAGGCAGTCGCTTCCATTGCCGAACTGCCCTTACTGTCAAGAAGTTCCTTCTAATGTCCAATCTGAATCTACGCTCCTGCAACTTAAAACCATTAGACCTAGTCCTACCCTCTGGGGCAGCAGAGAACAAATCTGTACCCTCCTCTATGTGACAGCCCTTCAGGTACTTAAAGAGTGCAATCATGTCACCCCTCAGCCTTCTCTTCACCAGACTGAACATGCCAAGTTCCTTCAACCTTTCCTCATAAGACTTGTTCTCCATACAGGCTATCATCCTCATCGCCCTCTTCTGAACCCGCTCCAACTTGTCTATATCTTTCTTAAAATGAGGCTCCCAGAACTGAATGCAGTATTCCAGATGAGGCCTGACTAATGCAGAATATAGTGGGACTATTACTTCCCTCGACCTGCTTCAGAGGCTTCAGAGGGTTGTATGGCCCTTTGGAACAGGTTTTTGGGCTTGTGGAGAGAGGTAGGGGAAGTCCCACTGCTCAGATGGAACACCATAAAAGCAGCATTGAATACAAACCAATTTTCTGAGTTTTTGCCAAATTTCAAATTTGTGCAAAAAAAAACAAAAATCATTTTCAGTGCCAAAGATTTCCTAGCATTACTATAAACCACTTGGAGTGCTTTGGCAAAAAGTCACAGCATATTTCTTTATGTATGTATGTATTAAATTTATATCCTGCCCTTCCTCCCAGTAGAAGCATCGCAGCATATAAATAAATATTGCTAGCCACTGTTGGAATCAGAGCTTGGAATTAATTCATTACTTTTTTGAGGATCGAGTGGGTAATTCCTTTACAGTTTGATTGTAATAGAACTAGGAGTAATTTTATTACTTTTGTGGAGTAATTGTAACGTTTCCAGCATTACTTTTGGGCATTACTTGAGGGGGGGAAGCAGGGGAAGTTTTCTGCTCCTCTGATTTGTGGATGAAAATCATGTGCCTCAAACTGGGCTTCTGTGCAACGTTGCTCTTCCCTCATGCTCTGTGGGTGGGTAGGAGGCGACGAGGGAGGAGGTGGAGAGCGAGATGGGGTGGAGAAGGCAATTGTTTAAAAAAATGGATGGTGGTGGTGAAGAATGGAGTGGAAGGAAAAAGGAGCCAGAGGGCAAGAACATGGATAGAGGAGAAGGAGGCAGCAGAATGGAGATAAAGAACTGTGGAGGTGAAAGATGACTCTGTGTGTGTGTGTGTGTGTGTGTGTTGCACTTGGCACATAAAGTGGCCTCCACCACCCTCTCTGGCTACTGTGCTGCATTTGCAGTATTTTAACTTTTTTGCATCTCAGGGAAAAAAAAATTGCTTGGGTGAGTGTTCCTTAGTTGGTGGCAGGGCAGGGTCTGGGAGGTGGTTAAGTGAGAAAGATTATGCTTGCTAGCTGAGGGGGTTGGAGTTGCACTTGGTTTGACATGCAAAGATCTGAGTAGTGGCCTCTGCCTCCCTCCCCACCTCCCTTACCAGCGGAGAGACCACCATTGTTATCTTATGGATAAAAGTAATTTTTCTACTACGAATTATTCTACTACCTTAATGTTGTTTTAGGCTACTTGGATGTGCAGCAGCCAAGGCCAGCACAAAAAAGTAACTGAAATGTAATTGTAGTGATTACTATTGAGGAAAAGTAATCAGTTACTGTCAGAGCAATCATAATTGTAACGGTAGTTACTACTTTTGGGGGCCATGTAATTGTAACTGTAATTTATTACTTTTTAAAAGTACTCTCCCATGCTCTGGTTGGAATCAGGATGCTAGACTAGATGGACTCTAGATCAGATCCAGCAGGGCTCCCCTCATGTTCTTAGTGTAACCTTAGAATTAATACAGGCTGGCTGAAGTGTGGGAGACAGAACAGAATCCCATGGCGCTGTTTTGTAGATGTCAAATAGTGAAAATGTTGTGGGAGAGTTTCTTAATTGGGTTTGCTCTGATGGTGGGAGAGAGATGGATGAAGTGTAGGAGAGGGACTCTGAGTCTCACAGAAAGGCTAATGATTATTTTCCCCAAGTGAGATAGAGGACCAGGGAAGCTTGTGAGGTAACTGCATTGAGGAGTTGCACTAGAATTATAGCAGGAATAACTTGCTCATAAAGAGGAAGCATTACGGTTAATGTGGCGACAGCAAATCTTTAATGAACCAACAGTGATATCCAGAAATATCTGCCTTTGAAATTAAGAGTCAAGATCTGTTCTTAGATATACAAGTGGAGACACTCATAAATTTGGGGATGGGTTCTTTTGTGTTTATGCCTTCTATGTTATCACTGTTGTCACTTCACGCTCTCACCCTCCCCCCACTCATGCAATATTTATAAACACATATGCCATATTCTCCTACACAAGCACAATCTAATAATTTGACCAATATTTCAATAGAGCTGCGTCCTTATTCCCTTGCTGAAACACTTGGGCCATGTAAATTGACACTTTGAAGGATTTCAGAGCAGTCAGAATGGAACTACATATCATTATTTGTTATTATTATTAATTTCATTTATTAATCAGTTCCTGGGAGGCATCTCAAAGCCATTTATAAAACCAAAAATATATAAAACAATGCCATATATAAAAACAGTTAAAACAATTGTATATATAGAAACAATTGCTCACCAACCATTGGTACTTTTATTTTGCTAGTACTTTCCCATATTTTTTCCAAGTATCTTCAGAACCATGAGGACTAGAAACTATTTGCTTATTTTTAAATCGAAATTTGAGATTCTTATGAATCTGTTGCATCTATGAGATTGACTGTGGAACTGACTGTATGCTTAGAATTACTGATAGTGCAGAATGCTGTTGATGTTCAGTCCGACCACTACCTGGCAGTGTATCAAAAACAGGGCCAAGGCCAGAGGTAGGCATTGTTGGGCACCTGCTTAGACCCACATACCTGCAGGAGATAACTATCACAGGAATTTCCTGGTCTTGCTCCTCACCCTTTATGCTGACACGGTCTCTCTTCACCTGCCGTCTCCAAGCATGCAAGCAATGACCAAGAGTGAGTAGATACAGCGTAATTTTTCAGTGGCTTTGGCATGGATGGATTTTGAAAGGATTGGACAATTCATGGAGAACTGGACTTTCAGTAGCTAACTGGAAAAGAAATGTTCATATTCAGAGGCAGTATACATATGAAACAACAACAAGGGGTGGTTATTGCCATCACGCTATGTTCATGAGCTTCCCCAGAGTTATCTGACTGGGCCCTGTTGGAGACAGTATGATATAGACCTTGGGTCTGATCAAGCAAGGCACTTCTTATGATCTTTGAAAGAAAAACCCAGAGCATTAATTGAGAATTCACACAGCCTGCAAGCTGATAGTTTGCAAAAATAACAACAAACAGGCTTCACATTTGGCCTCTGTTTAAAGCCACCAGACTCTTCAGATTTTTCTAAACTTTGTGCATAAAAATTATAGCTCTTACATCTTTCTGCTGATTAAAAAACCTATGTGCTGCTACCTAACTTAACTGTGTCATATTCTGTGCACCACTTAAAGGCTGCTCTTTTTATAATCAGCCAAAGCACTTAAAGCTATGGTAAAGATAGATGTAACAGCAAGACCACTCTTGAAGTACTTCACTATATTCAAAACAAAAGTGCCTATTTCTCCAAGATTGAGCTCGGGGGGGGGGGGGGCTGGTGCACATTATATCACCAACAAGCCTTCCTAACAATTTGATCTTGGTTTACAAGTAAACTAGTTTGAGCAGACCATTATTTGCTATAATTGATTGCAACAGTGGTTTGTTCACAAACAGGAAGTCAGTTTAGATATCTCAGTCATCAAGAATAGGAGAGAGAAGGAGCATATGAACCCAAGGATTGTATCTCCTTGGTTCGGCTTATGCACCTAATGCTGAACTGTGCATTATGGACCTTATATCACTCTGCATCATTTTCATAGATCGGTCAGTGAACATGTGAAGTTGCCAAATAAACACAAAGCATCCCATTCAATCAGTGTATAAGTTCACTATCCAGCACTATCTGACATTTAAATATTAAATATTAAGCAGGCGCCATCTCTGTTATCTTTTCGGCGCCTTTTGAAGACTTTCCTCTTCCAACAAGCCTTTTAAGTTGAGACCTATCACAGTCTGCGTCTGTGTTAGAATTGCTTTTAATATGTCTTTTAATATCTTTAACCCTTTTTTTAAAAGATGTTTTTAAAGTTTTCTTTAATGTTTTTAACATTGTTTTGTTTTAATGTATTTTAAGGTCTTCTTATGATGTCTTAAAGTGTTTTTAGTGTTTCTGTTTGCCGCCCTGGACTCCTGCTGGAAGGAAGGGCGGGGTATAAATCAAATAATAAATAAATAAATAAACAAATAAATAAATAAAATATATTTTTCTGTTCAAGGCATTTGATGTTATCCAAAGTTTTGTCAGTTCTTGCATTTGGAAAGCATTTTGAGAACCTTTGAAAGCAGCTTCTTCATTCACTGATAATGTACTTCTGCCCAGTCTGAAGACAAATCTGGAATATGCATTTAGACCAGCCTTTCCCAACCAGTGTGCCTCCAGGTGTTGTTGGACCACAACTCCCATCAGCCTCAGCCAGCATTGCCAATGGTCAGGAAAGATGGGAAATTGTGGCCCAACAACATCTGGAGGCACACTGGTTGGGAAAGGCTGATAGACTATAAAGTTTCAGGAGCAAACCAAAGCACAAAGTGATCAGGAGATTAAAACACTTGGTATCCATGTGTCTTCGTGTGACAGTGGCCTAAAAGGAGCTCCCTCCACGCATAACACTTTAAACAACCTCATTCACTAAGACTATATTTCTTCCTGCTGTGTAAATGAAGCAGTGGTGGATCAATTGAACCTGCCAAGATATCACAGCTCTAATATCCTGTGGAAAAGTCAGAGCAGGCACAGCTCTCCCTATGTTTCTGCTTTCTCTCAAGCTCAAAGAAAAAAAGTTGAAGCACAGACTGTGTCCCCTGCGAGTCTCTGACGTCTAGCGTTCCTGTCATTTGCAAAGAGCCCATTGAATTTCGTTTCTAAAACTCCTTAGACTTGCTCTATGTAGAATTCTGAAATGTGCAAAGCAAATCATAAGCCAAACATATTAGAACCAGTTAGAAAACTATGAGAATGGTTCTTTTAACAATAATGCTAAAGAAGTAAAGGGACGTCAGAGAAATATTGAAGGTGGGGTGACGACAGTAGAGCTTATGATTGCCTGCAATGTGCACATTTATATTACCTTCGTTCCACTGTTCATCTCTACTCAAGCAGGTTTTGCAGATTTTAAAAGAATTTAGAAAAAACTGAAATGCTGAGATTATAGTGAGGGTGAGGATCACCCATAGCCCACAGTGCCTTTATAAAACCAGATTTGGGAAGGAAATATTCATGGTCTTGAGCCATAAAGATATGCCAAAGCTACTGAAATTTGCTAGAAGAACATAACAGAGAATAGTTCCGCCAACCAGTTTTGGCCTCATACAGGGAATGAAAGTCAGGACAGAGACACTATGGTCCATAGCCAGGAGGGGCTTCTTTTCAGAAGGTCCTAAGTTCAGTCGCCAGCATCTACAGGTAAGGCTGGGAATATCCCCAGTATGAAACCCCAGAGAGTGCCAGTCAGTGTGGACAATACTGAGCTAGATAGACCAATGGGTCTGACTCAGTAAAAGACAGCTTTCTATGTTTCTATGGTGCCTTACATTGAGTAAAACAATTGACAATGCTGTCTGGTTGGGGTAACAGAAGCTCTTCCAGGTCTCAGGCAAAGGTCTTCTCCAGGTCTACTACACGAGAGCATTTTGCATGAAGATAGAAGGGAGTGAACCTGAGATCTTACGCTTGCAAAACATGCTGCTTTGCCGCTAAGCTATGATGAATAGCTACAACAATGTGGTGTGTGTTGGATTGCAGCTGTGCTGCCGCCACTGTGGTCCTTTGCTTCCTCTTCTCCTTCCAGGCCAAGTGGATGCATGCAATTCAAAGGAGTCTGGAAGAAGAAAGAGGAGAGTAGGCCATAGCAACTTGAGGAATGGGAAGTAGATTATGAGAGGGGTAGCCAATATGGTGCCCCCCATCAGCCTCACCCAGGATAGCCAATGGTCAGGGATGATGTAAATTGTAGTCCAGCAACATATGGAAGACAGTAAGTTGGCTACCCATAGATTAGGGCAGCCTTTCCCAACCAGTGTGCCTCCAGATGTTGTTGGACCACAACTCCCATCAGCCTCAGCCATTGGCAATGCTGGCTGAGGCTGCTGGGAGTTGTGGTCCAACAACGTCTGGAGGCACACTGGTTGGGAAAGGCTGGATTAGGGCATGGAGCTGAATGACACATGTCTGCAAAAGTGACAGCCCTCCCACAGCTGCCTTCCTTCACCATTCAGGGAGGGTAGGGGGCCAGGGTCTGTAGCTCAAGAGGTTTGGCTGAGGTGGGGCCTATTAGACCCAGAGACTGCAGGCCAAACCTGGTATAGCTAGCTATCTGGTTCTCCCTTGAGCAATGAGCTCTGCCTTTTCCAAAAGAGCGTTCTGAAATGTCTTGCACTAACCATGGAGTTTCACATATTCCCTTCCCAAGCTGTGAAGGCAAGGGCGCCTCCCAAGCAAGCAATGTCAACCTGATCAGCAGCAAAGAGAAGGGAAGGTGAATATGTTTTTGGCAAACACAGAGCTAAGAGGCAGTGGGAGCATATGTGGCTATGACCTCCGCCGTCCCCAGGGAGGCATTCCAAAAGGGGCCCGCTGCAAATTGGATCACAAGAAAACTGCCATTGACATTCATCAGGATCTGCTGAAGCACATAGCAAGGCCCACACTGCCTATTATTTAATCTGGCACCAGCACTTGATGTCAGCCTACACGCCAAAAATACCAGTTGCTATTTCTATGCTAACTCGTTAGGCTTCCAGCAGTCCAGGGTGGATGCTGTCTGGTTGTTTTTTTAGCTCAGAAATAACAGTTGGCTCAGACTGAAGTGGGCCAAGTTTTGGAGACTCCTTTGATTCCTAATTACATTTTTCCCCTCTTTACTAAAAACAACAACAAACCCTGATCAATATATGATTGCTGCTAGCACGATTTATTCCCTTAAAGGAGATGGCCAATGCACTGATAAAATAAGAAAATGCAACAGACCTGAAATTGCAGTCTCGGGACACGCACGTCCTAAGATCAGAATAATTTCTCCATTATAATCAATTAATCACAGTTTTGCCATCAGTGCACATACGGCCTATAACTCTTGAATAAGTGCATGGCAGAGTCCTAGTCCTCACTGAAGTGGCAAAGCTGTATTTAAAATGGACTGTTTCATTTCAGACTGTAGGGAGGGAGACAAAAAGTTTCCCCATTGACATTTAAAACCAGAGCTCTCTTTACATGTTAGCCACTGTGCATAGCCAAAACGCATGGAGGCAGAGTTCCTGAGGATAGTAGAGGGTAGATTCAAGGGCACTGGGCCAGGGGGGGAGCCCCAGGTCCTTTGTGGCAAGCCCCAGATCTTCTACAGTCCCCGTCATGGCTATGCTTTCCCCACTGTCAGTGGCAGTATGTCTTAATATCAGTTGCTGGAAACCGCAGCAAGACAGAGTGTTGTTGCTCTCAGGTGCTACTTCCATGCTTCCCACAGGCATCTGGTTGGCCACTGTGAGAACAGGATGCTGGACTAGTTGGCCCTTTCACCTGATCCAGCAAGGCTCTCCTTATGTTTTTATATTATGTTCATTTTTTAAAACGTTGGTTTTTAACCTTTGCTTATAGGATGGCTGGGTGCACTGAAAAGCACAGGGTTGGTGAGATGCCAGTCACCTACCATTTTCATTTCCCAGAGGCATCTATACATACATGATCATGTGCAAATTTGTATCACGGGCCTCCAAGTCCTTTAGGTAGTTAGCAGTGCCCCCAGGTGAAGCCCTGGGTGTTTTTTTTGGGGGGGGGTGAATCTAGGAGAGGAAAAGCCAGCATTTGTGTCAGGCCTGGGGCACAGTCCAACAGGTATTGCCAGACCTGGGAGGTTTTTGTGTTGAACCCAGGGGCAGAACTCTGTGTATTTGCCTATAGTGTGTAGCTGAAAGTCAGAAAGTAAACATGGGGTGATAGCTGTATCAGGACAAACTGAAACATCACCAAGTACTGAGCAAGCTTTCAGATTTCCCACATGCTTCTTCAGGCTAGATGTTAAGTGCACACAAACAAAAGGAGGGGAGGAAGACAGAAGAAAAAAATGTTCCTGGTTAAGATAGAAAAGCTGCAGCTTTTAAGATGGACTGGAGAAGCATGGGGGACCCTTTTTAGCCCAAGGACTAGATTCCCTAACATGCAGTCTTCCAGGGGTCACATGCAACAGCGAGTAAGGCAACAAATATGGTTCTTAGCTTTGGACAGTGGGTTATATTCCAGCCCCACAAAAGCCAGTAGTTTCTATGCCCTCGCCCCCAATATCTCCATCTTCCAGCTAAGAGAGAAAGCACCTTGGACAGCTCCTTGAAAGTTCATACTAAATCTCTGAGCAAATTCACTGCCCCGCTGACATTGGAGCCTATAGGGAGAGACCTCAGGGCCACAGAGAGAGGTCTTGAGGGCTCCATTTGTCCCCTGGGCCTGAGGTCCCCTGTCCCTGAACTGGGGGAATTATTGTGCAGAGTTAATTGCAGAGCTTGGAAAAGTTACTTTTTTGAACTACAACTCCCATCAGCCCCAGCCAGCATGGCCACTGGATTGAGCTGATGGGAGTTGTAGTTCAAAAAAGTAACTTTTCCAAGCTCTGGTTAATTGGATTAGTTTGTGCTCAACAAAGGCTTCAAATGTTAATGGGGGCGGATAGTGGCTGCTCCCCCTTTAAAAATACAAAAGGAAGCAGTTATTTATATAAAACCATACATGCTCCCTTCGCTTTTCTGGCAACTGTCTTTAGCCCTCCGCCCCGCCCCCCGCCACACACACACACACACAAAAACTGTGCGGCCATTTTTTTCTGGTCAGTCAATAACCCTGCACTCAATTGGAAATATTTGTGTTTGCATATTTGTATGCAAATGTCTTCATATTTCTGCCTGAAGTGAGGCCTGTGGACATGTTGTTAAGTGCATCTTTTGCATTCAGTATACATGTTTTTTAAAATGCAGGTACCACCTCCTTGAGAGGGAGTCAATAATGATCTGGATTGCAGCAAGCAGAGAAGGGGTGTTTGACCAATGGGGAATTCCAATGGGTGGGATTAAGCAATAGGGCACCAATGGGGGATTTCCTCCCAATGCAAATAGCAGCTTCAGGAGAACAGTTTTCATCAGGATCTCAGTAGGGGAGGGAAATAACCTCTACTTTCCTGCTGCAGACCTGATCGATACACATACACCACCCGGAGATGGTATCTCTCATTTTTTTTTTTTATTATTTTACTAATTCATATCCCGCCCCTTCTCCCAGAAGAAGCCCAGGGCAGGCCACATTTTAAAACGTGGATGTTAAATGTGAAGGCACACTTAGGCTGCATACACACATACCCGTTTGTAGCATAAAAATCTAGTTTTTCTCCCAATGGAATCGTGCATGCTTGTCCTCAACATGCTCTTTTCAATCTAGATTGATAGCAGATCCTGCTGTCCAGACAGGTGAGTGTGGTTACTTGATATGTATTTGAAAACTCTTCCCTACTATGTACTTGGTATATGCCCACGCACAGTGTCATTGGGCAGCAGGTGTGAATACACACACACACACACACACATTGCTGGGACTGCTGACATCTATTTTCAATCAGACATGCAGCAGCGTCAGGAAGACTCAATCTGCAATGAGCTTTTCTTTTCAGAATGAAGCCAGTTTGTCAAATAGCACTTTTGGAGGGGTGCAAAAATAAAAGGCAATATGTCTAGATCATGTGTGGACTAGGTAGAAAAAAAACAAGAACTCAGTCTCCATTGATTCTAGAATAGAATCTTGTGTGTACTCAGCCTTAATGTCAGATCTAGTTTGGTGCTAACTCCTTTGACCTGGGAGTTCAACAAGGCTGACCATATATTGTCCTTAATATCTGCTTTTTCTTGTGTTGTTGTCGTTCTGTTCCGTCAAATTCCCTGCTTTTTCCAATTTATCCATTATGCCTCACTTTGGGGGCCAGTTATGCCTTTCTTGCCAAGCAGAATGGCTGTCATTTCTAAAGGAGACTCTCTTTGTGTGTGCATGTGTGATGGTGGTGGTCTTTCAATGTATTTCTCTCACTGCGACATTCTGCTTTTGGAATAGAAACATTAAGGCTTATTACACCTAGATGGGTTTCTATTTTAATGGCAACCACTGTACAAAAAAAAGAGGCGGCTCTGGCCTGGCAGTTAATGTTCTACTGCCTTGCAGGAGATTTATTTATTCTTTCCAGCCCTGGTCTCACACTGCCCGAGTCACCTGGGAATACACACATTACCGAAACAGCATGCTCAGGCCCTTGGCAGGACTGCCTAAGCTGTTTCTCAATGGCTTCTTTTCATATGATAAAGGTTCAGAGTTGGCAGGTTGCAAAGAGAGTTCAGGCCAGCCAGAAATATATGACTGCAGCATTAAGTCACAGAGAAGTGTAAAGTCGCAGGCAGAGGAGAAGGGATTGATCAGGCTCTGGGCTGCTACAATTGGTAGTGATTTTTGTGAGAAGTGTTAGAGCAGCCCCCCCCAACCTGACACCCTCCAAGTGTTTTGGACAACAACTCCCATCATCCCTGACCATTGGCCAAGCTGGCCAGGGCTGATGGGAGTCATAGCTCACAAAGGACCAAATTGAGGAGGACTGGGTTTGGACTAGGATGCAGGGAATCCAGGTTCGAATCCCTACTCAAGTCATGGAACTTGATGTGTGAACTTGGACTAGGCACTATCTCTCAGCCTTGCAAGGTTCTTATGAGGCCAGTGTGGGGGATTAGGTACAGTGGAGGCAGTGCTGGATTTAGGAACAAGCCAAATAAGCCATAGTCTAGGGCCTCACATTATGAGGGGCCTCTATAATATGTCAGAGATTTATTAGAACTGAAATTGCTTTGGCTTAAATAAAGTTTCGTATCAAATCTATCACTCAAATTCTGAACCTGGCCTCCCCATCCCAAACCACACCCAGTCCCATCAACTTCCCTTCCAGGGCTGCTGGACTACTCACACCAACCACAGGTTGCCTCACCTCAGACCTCAAGAGGAGACAATGGGAGGCAGCCTACCAACACATTCTAAAGGCCCCTTCCACACCAGGCATCATTTCAGCTAATGCTTTTCTTGCTACTTTCCTGCCACTTTTTTTCCTCTTTGTTTTTTTATGGCATGGGGCCTCTGAGTCTTGACATGGCTTAGGGCCACAGCATGTCTTAATCTGGCCCTGAGTGGAGGTCAGATGCTGTCTTGTCACCAACATCAAAGTCAAACGCCAGTCCCTAGATTACCAGGCTATGGAGTTTACCGTCTCCTGAAGGCATCTTGCCACATAAGTAAAGTAAGCAAGGGCCCCTGGGAGCTTCCCTCGAGAAGAAGCAGACAGCTAGGAGCTCCCAACTCAGGCTCTGACAAAGGAAGTGCTGTTTTCAACAACTAGACTGATCCAAGCACACATGCTTTTGGAACCGACTGCCCCGTGCAGAAGAGCAGCATGACTGTCTGCTCTGGGAGTGCTCGGCTACAGTGCTGCAGTGGGAGTGACAAGAAGCCAGCAGAAGACTGAGGTCCCACCTAATAAGGTTAACTGTTTCCAGCTGCATTACAGCTGGTCAGTTGCCAGGCTGTTTCTCAGGGGCCACCAAGACCTGTGGGCTTTAGCAGCCAATTTCCATTCAAACTATTCATTAAAGGTCGTCAAATGCAAAGATGTATCACTGAACACTAAAGTCAAGATCATTCAGACCATGGTATTCCCGATCTCTATGTATGGATGTGAAAGTTGGACGATGAAAAAAGCGGATAAGAGAAAAATCAATTCATTCGAAATGTGGTGTTGGAGGTGAGCTTTGCAGATACCATGGACCACAAAAAAAAGACAAATAATTGAGTGTTAGAACAAATTAAACCTGAACTATCCCTAGAAGCTTAAATGATGAAACTGAGGTTATAATAATAATAAATAAAATTTTATTTATTAGTCGCCCATCTGTCCGACTTAACGGACACTCTGGGCAACGTACACAATATAAAATACAATATCAACATATTCATAACAATCACAGTATTAATATCATATCATCTAAAAAAACTATCCTACACTGATACAGTATAACGCCTAACCCACCCCAGAGATCCCATAGGCCTGCCTGAAAAGCCAGGTTTTTAAGGCGCGGCGAAAGGTCATCAGGGAGGGGGCATGCCGAAGGTCAAAGGGAAGCAAGTTCCAGAGGGTTGGGGCCACGATCGAAAAAGCCCTCTCCCTGGTCCGCACCAGCCTAGCTGTTTTTACCGGTGGGACCGAGAGAAGGTCTTGTGAGGCTGATCTCATTTGGCGGCATATTTGGTGATACTGGAGGCGTTCCTTCAGATAAACTGGGCCGGAACCGTATAGGGTTTTAAAGGTTAATACCAACACCTTGCATTGGGCCCGGTATACAACTGGCAACCAGTGTAACTCAATCAGCACTGGGGTGATATGGTCCCGGCAACGGGTCTGCTTTATTAAGCGTGCCGCCGCATTTTGTACCAGCTGGAGTTTCCGGACCGTCTTCAAGGGTAACCCCACGTAGAGCGCATTACAGTAGTCTAATCGAGAGGAGACCAGGGCATGTATTACTCGTGGGAGCAGATGTATAGGAAGATAGGGTCGCAGCCTCTGTACCAGATGAAGTTGGTACCAGGCTGCCCAGCTCACTGCAGAAATCTGCGCCTCCATAGACAGCTGGGAGTCCAAAATGACCCCGAGACTGCAGACCTGGTCCTTCAGGGGCAATCTCACCCCATTAAGCACCAGGTCTAAATTTCCCAACCTACTCTTATCACCCACCAGCAACACCTCGGTTTTGTCGGGGTTCAGCTTCAGCCTGTTCTCTCCCATCCATCCACTTACGGACTCCAGGCAATTGGACAAGGTATCCACAGCCAACTCTGGTGAGGATTTAAATGAGAGATAGAGCTGCGTGTCATCCGCATATTGGTGACACTGCAGCCCAAAACTCCTGATGATAGCTCCCAGCGGTTTCATATAAATGTTGAATAGCATGGGGGAGAGGATAGAACCCTGTGGCACACCACAGTTGAGGGGCCAAGGGTCTGAAACCTCATCCCCCACTGCTACCCATTGATATCTACTGGAGAGATAGGAACGGAACCACCGTAAAACAGTGCCTCCTATTCCCAGTCCCTCCAGGCGACTCAACAAGATACCGTGGTCGATGGTATCAAAAGCCGCTGAGAGGTCCAGGAGGACGAGGAAAGTGTGTTCTCCCCTATCCAACGCCCTCCTCATATCATCCACCAGAGCGACCAAGGCTGTTTCAGTTCCGTGTCCAGTCCTGAAGCCTGATTGGAAAGGATCTAAATAATCTGCTTCCTCCAAGTGTGTCTGTAGCTGTTTAGCCACCACACGTTCAATCACCTTGCCCAAGAATGGTAAATTGGAGACTGGGCGGAAGTTGTTTAAGTCTTGGGGATCCAAGGAGGGTTTTTTCAGAATAGGTCTTATCACTGCCTCCTTGAAGGCTAATGGCTATCATTCTTTGGACACATCACGAGAAGACATGATTCACTAGAAAAGACAATAATGCTGGGAAAGACAGAAGGGAGTAGAAAAAGAGGAAAGCCAAACAAGAGATGGACTGATTCCATAAAGGAAGCCACAGACCTGAACTTACAAGATCTGAACAGGGTGGTTCATGACAGATGCTCTTGGAGGTCACTGATTCATAGGGGTGCCGTAAGTCGTAGTTGACTTGAAGGCATATAACAACAAAGCATCAAGAACCTGTTGCCTGGTTTTGCTTGTTTTCCTCTTCCTTTTTCCCTTTTGTGTCACGTCTTTTTAGACTGTAAGCCTAAGGGCAAAGACTGTGTTGCTTTTATTGATCTATGAGCTTGTTCTGAGAGCCTATCCTGATGAAGAGGAGATTATAAGCGTTTTAAATAAATAAATGCCAACAGCAGCTTCAGAAAGGAGTGTTTGGGGATTTTTTGTTCAGGACCATTGTCGTGTTAAACATTCTGCACATAAATAAATAAAATTGAAGTGGCGTAGAATTAAAATAGGAAAAATACATCAAAGTAAAACAGAATTAAAACAACAAATCAATAAGTAAAAGGCTTGATCATAGGCGCGGGTTTGACTCAGCCCTCTGAGGTCCATTGCAAGATAAGAAGTATCATATCAGCAGTATAGTTCTAGATTCTTGTTGTTTAGGAAATGGTATACAATGTGCCAAATGTCACAATGTTTTAAACATTACAGCTCTAATGTCTCTGACCTTATCTGCATAATACACTTCTCACCCAATGGCAACTGAGCAGCAGCCCTTCCAACAAAATAGGAACTCTGACTCTAAAAGTATATATATCCCATAAATGTCTGCAACAGGGGCTAAAAATGACAAAGTGCAGGATCAGTTGTTGTGTCCTGCAGTTCCATATATATTAGGATTTTACCCCACCCAGTGGCCAGATGCAGCAAATAAGATCCGCATCTGAAATCCATGTTGTTCTGCCACATAGAATCATAGAGTATAAGGCCATCAAGTCCAACCCCCTGCTCAATGCAGGAATCCAAATTAAAGCATACCTGACCGGTGGCTGTCCAACTGCCTCTTGAACGCCTCAGTGTTGGACAGCCCACTACCTCCCTAGGTGATTGGTTCCATTGTTGTACCGCTCTAAAAGTTAGGAAGTTTTTGTCTTCAACTACCTTTGCCTTCAACTCTCTTGCCTTTGCAGTTGCCTCCATCCTCCAACCAGGCAAGCAAAAGGCATCATTACAGCTCAGGGACACAATTCTAGCCAGGCAAAGGTATTTAAAGAGGCCATGGAGTAGGGCTAGTGAGAGGTGTACTGGAAAGAAAGAGGCGTGGCCTAGGGGAGTCCCAAGGGCCGGACAGAGAGGCCTGAGGTTCCCCAGCCCTGGGCTACAAGCACCCAGGAAAGTTAAGGAGGTCTGGATCTGGTCAGTGCCTGGATGGGTGACCATCTGGGAGCCCTAATGACACTGCCTTGGATCTCTTGGGGTGGTATCCAACATAGCACTAGTCAGGGTCCCATCAGCACAAGGATTACCACTAGCACAATTAGACTTCCTCCCCCTCTCCTCCTCCCCCTTCACACTCCCTAAACCTGTTCTAGGGGTTCCCCCAACCCTATGGGGCAGATTTGAGGAGGGCACAGGGTGCACACAGGGGGAGGAGAAGGGGGAAATTCCAACTGCACTAATGGTAATCCTTGCACTGATGGGGTGAGTTAGTTAAATACCACCCATGATGTAAGAAAGGCAGTATGTGAATGGACTAAATAAGCGGTTCTGCACACGTATCTTTCAGTGTCACTAGTTAGTCTCTCTAAGATGTTAATAGCTTTGTGTCAATGGATTTGTTTTTCTCAGTAACAGGCTACAGAGGAAAATGTGTTTGGTACAAAAGTTTCTTAAATTTAATGAGCTTCTCAAGAAAGGCATCATTTTCCTAGCGTGCAATTTAAGGTGTAGTCCTATGGCCCCTGGGAATATCTCTCAATTAGTTTTCCCTTTTTCCTCCTATTGTGTCCAATGAAAAAGAAAATGTTTTTTTCAAATGTTTATTCAAAGAAACATTCAAAGGATAGCAACCTGTAAGGCATACAAAGGTTCCAGGAGTACCAGTGATGGGCAGGTAGTAATAATCGCAATCATAGTCATAACATATAAGCTAAGGATGGGAAAGCTGTGGCCCTCCAGATATTGCTGGAATCCAACTCCTATCAGCCCCAGTCAACATGGCCCATGGTCAGGGCTGATGGGAGTTGTAGACCAAGAACATCTGGAAGGGCAAAAGTTGCTACAATCATATACCAGGTTTATCCTGAGGATTCTTTGAAACATAGCTTGGGGAGGGTGCTGAGAGAGAAGCCTCCTCTCCCTTTCCACAACTACAATCCAAGGGTCTCTCCCCCCTCCCCAAACACATTCACTATGCCCTGAAGAGACATTCTAGTGATTACCTACAAACCAATTTCTAAAGTGAACAATCCTATCGTTTTTGTCTCATAATTAGATTGCAATTTGTGATCAATTTTGCAACCACTCAGAAATATTCTCTCTTCTTTTCAGGGTTCTAACTTTTGTAATACAATTTTGTGCACACGTGTTTTCCTACTGCCCCTTTGAAATTGTGCATTGTACATTGGCTGAGCAACCCCACAACACTCGTCCATGGGAATCATAGCTTTCCCATGGATTTAGCTGTCTACCATCCAGGATCTTCGACATAGGCAGAAGGATCAGATTAGCAGGAGTCATCCTGTCCATCCACCACATAGGAAGCTGCCTATTATCATTATCATTATTATCATCATCATTATTATTATTATTATTATGTCCCAGGGCGGGTTATAACAATTTTAAAATACAACATTAAAAGCAATTTAAAAACAACCTAAAATCCTCACATAGGGTGAGTCCTAAAATACATGTTTCAGGTGTCAAAAGCCAGGGTAAAGAGGTGCATCTTCAGCATTCACCTAAAACTGTACAGCGAAGTTACCAGATGCACCTTGGTGGGGAGGGAGTTCCTCAACATAGGGGTTTCCACAGAGAGGGCTGGCACCAGCCTACAGTAGGCCCTTGGATACCAGGCTGCAGGGGCCCTCAGCAGCACTGCCTGGGGCTTAAATAAGCCTGGCTATGTAATTGATTAGCGTGCTGTGAGCACATGCCTACCATCACCCAAGATGGCAGGGGGTGTTGATGCCCGCACCACCATTTTGGGTGAAGGCAAGCATGTGCATGCTGCCACAGTGCCACAGTATGGCATGAAGTTGTGCAGGCAGCCCGCACCAGTGGCAAGGGAGTACCTGGGAAGGCGGCTGTCACTCTGCAATCCATGCCAATATCGATGCTAGCACAGATTGTGAAGCAAGAGTTACACTTGCCCAGCCTCAGCAGCAGGAACCCCTCTCAGCACCAGGGCCCTCAGCCAGTGCCCAACCTGGCTGCCCACTGGTGCCAGGTCTGGTCACAATGCCCTCCCTGAACTTCTGAGTGTGTCAGAACTATCAAAAGGCCCCCTCTGCTGAACTCAGTGTCCGAGAGGGTCTATAGGGAAGGAGACAGTCTTTCAGATATTTAGGACCTTACTCATTCAGAGCTTTAAACACTAACATGAACTCTTTGAATTGGGTCTGGAAATGAACTGCCAACCAGTGAAGCTATTTTAAAACAGGGATTATATGAGTTCTAAAGGGAACCCCAGCCAATAATCTGGCATCTGCATTTTGGACCAGTTGAAGTTTCCAAGTTGTCTTCAAGGGTAGCTCCATGTGGAGCACATTGCAATAATTCAATCTAGAAGTTACCAGAGCATGGGCCAAGTCATCTCTGTCCAAATGGGGCCAAAGCTGGAGAACCAGCCGGAGCTGGAAAAAGGCACTCCTAGCCACCAAGGCCACCTGAGCCTCTGCTGACAATGCTGGATCCAAGAGTACCCCCAACTGCAAAACTGCTCCTTCCAAGGGAGTGCAATCCCATCCAGAAAAGACTGTCTCCCCATCTCCCAGACATGAGAACTGTGGACACATAACACCTCTATATTGTCAGGATTTAGCCTCAATTTATTGGCCCAAATCCAGCCCATCACCACCTCCAAGCTCTGGTCCAGCACCTCAACTGCCTCTCCTGATTCAGATGGAACAGAGAGATACAGCTGGGTGTTATCTGCATACTGATGACACTTCACTCCATATCTTCTAATGACAGCTCCCAGCAGCTTCACATAGATGTTAAATAGCATGGGGGACAAGATGAAACCCAGCAGAACACCATAGGATAGTTCCCATGGTACTGAACAGTAGCCTGCCATAACTACTTTTTAGAAGTGGCCCTGGAGGTATGAGCAGAACAAATGAAACACAGTGCCCCCACCTCCCTGAGATGCTCCAATAGGATACTGTGGTCAAGAGTATCAAAAGCCACTGAGAGATCAAGGAAAATGAGAAGAGTCACACTCCTCCAATCTCTCTCCCAACAGATATCATCACCCAAGGCAGCCAAGGCAGTTTCAGGGCCATGGGCAGTCCCAAAACCGGACTGAAATGGATCCAAGTAGCCAGTTTCCTCCAAGCATGCTTGATGCTGGACCACCACCACCTTCCCAAGCACCATGCCTGAAAAGGGGATAGTTGTTTAACACTTCTGGATCCTGGGAGGTCTTCTTGAGTCTGCCCATAGTTTATCTAACTCAGTACTGTCTACACCGACTGGTAGTGGCTCTCCGGGGTTTCAGATATGCCAGGAATTTGATCTGGAATCTTCTACATGCAAAGCAGATGTTCTACCATTGAGCTACAGCCTTTCCCAGTCCGGACAGTAATGCAAAGACTAAGAATCTGTGGTCCTCCAGATGTTGTTGAACTACAACTCCCATCAGCCATGGCTAGCACAGCCATGATCAGGGATGATGGGAATTGTAGTTCAACAGCATCTGAGGGGCCACATGTTTCCCACTCCTTCAATAAAGACATAAGTCTGAATGAAACCACATCAGACCCAAGCGCCTAGAGGGCGTGTGAAATACTCAAAAAGATGCATTGGAAAGTGTATATTCATAAAAAAAAGTTACCATTCAAAAGTTAGGTAGTTGTTTTTTAAAAAAGAAAAACCTTGTACAGAAGCCCTTTCATGCAGTTCCCAACCATCTGCATTTCCTTTTCTAATTGTGACTCTATTTGCATGACAAAGATGCATGCCCTGCTTTTGGGCTGTCCTTTCTTTCCTAGACTTCCATGTGAAGGGGTGGAGACAGCCAATCTTCTTCCAATTACAGAAGAGATGCCTTGTCTGATGAATACTGGCCAAAAAAAGTGTGAAGTCCATTTGAAATGGCTCATAATTAACTGTGACCAAGGGCTGTGAGTTTGGGGTGCTCATTCCACAATAAGTTTCCCAAGAAAGGTAAAACTTGTTTATATCCTTTTTAATGCTCTTAGTTGTTTGGACCTCTAATTTCTTACTTCTAATTTCTCCCTGGGATACCTCAACATGATCTCGTGTAGCTCTTAGTGGGACTTGCACAGGAAAACATCCCACTGAATGGGGATGGACAAGAATTCCACTGAATTCGGATTTAGCACTGCATTTATCAGTGGTCTGCATATTCTCCATCTTTGTCATGCTATCCTGTTTGCTTTGAATTTCAGCGGCTTTTCCCCGACTCTGGATCTCCCCCCCTCAAATATTCACCCAAATATATTGTTCTTTTATTTAATTACTCACAACACAGCAGTGCAGCACTCTCTCCCTCTCTCTGCCACACACCCCTCAAATTCAAGCTCCAAACAGAGAGGAAGTAATCCAAGCCTAATAGAGAGTAAAAGGCAAGCCTAGAGAGTCTCTAGAGAGGTCTTAATGTGGGTGAGACTCTCTAGGATTGCCTGCTAATTTCTGTAGTGTTAACCCATTAAATGATTAAAAGGCAAGCCTAGAGTCTTGCCCACATTAAGGACTCTCTAGGATTGCCAAGGAGAAGGTGGGAGGATGGAGGGACACTGAAAGCTGCTTTCCTCCTTTCCATTCCCAAAGGAAAACAGCCAGCCACTGCTTGCTAACATGAAAACTGACCAGCCTCAGTTGTGAGGAACGAGGAGTTTAAGCTGCTTTTTTATCATTTCCTTTCATTTATTGATATTTCCTTTATCAATATTAATATCAACATTTTGGGGAGAAAAAAATTGACCTATAAAAGCAATGATTAGCAGACAAAGAATGAATGTGAAATAATACCGCCTGTCAGGTCGATGGAATACTTTCAAAGTGGCACCGGCCAGTAGATCCTGTCCCTCCTGATGACTTATGCCCAATCATCCCTACATGGTCCCCATCCTATCCTTTAGCTACATCCACACACACACCCTTTCGTGAAGAAATTGTAGTGGCATCAAATTGACTACTCTGCAGATAACCCTTGTCCAAAAAAAAGGAGAAAACATTCTGTATAATAAAGGTAAGTAGTTCCCTTGGCAAACAAGAACCTGAGGAATTTCCTGTCTGTGATCTCAGGCAAGTCATTTAAGAGGCAATTCAGAGACCACTTATGTTGCAATAGTCCCTCTTGACTCTGTTAAATTGTCCCCTAAGTGACTTGTCTAGACCTAGCATATGAAACCAGTTCTGTAATCCAATCTTTCATATACAAAGCCTCAGAGAAGGTAGAACTGTATGTCCTGAGGAGTGCTGTTAGTTACCCCTCCCCTCCATGTTTCGGAAACCCGACTGAAATGCTCTTCAAGCAGAGGTTCAGCAGACATCCTCACTGCTAACTTTCAGGCATCTCTTGAAGACTTTTTTATGCCAACATGCTCTTACTCAGTTGTATAATTTTCTTAAGATGAGCTGGCCATTTTTATGATTGTTTTAATAAATAAATATTTTTATAAATTAATTAAATAGATGAAAACACAGAGATGATCCTGAAAATGACCACCGCATGCCAAATACACACATGCACACACACCTTCTGTCACATGTAATGCTTCTTATCTCAAGTCCTGATAATATTCATTTGTGGTTAGGGAAGGGCGAATCTGCCAATTTCAGGTTCTGATTTAATATCTTGTGGTGTTATTTATTGACACTGTTGAAGTTTTTTATTATTATTATGTTCTGAATTGTTTTTATTATATTGGTTTATTTTTTCCTATGGAAGCCGCTTTGAGGTCACCTGGTGATGAAAAGCGGCATACAAATATACTAAATAAATAAATAAAGTGCTAAGTGTTAAGTCCAGCTCTCCACACTGCCACATCAGTTTGCTTTAAAAAAAAAAAAGTCCTCATAAAAATCCATCAGCCTTTTAGTTGGGAATGTCTCCTAATATACAATTTTTGTATGCAATTTTCCCTTGTATTCACATTTTTACAGAGGAATTTCCTTAATATGATGCATTCTTGCATGTTATTTTCAATACTATATGTATTTTATGCACACTTCACCCTACTATATGCATTTTTATATATGTCACTTGTCTGGAGAACTGCACCACAAAATTGGAGAAGTGTGAATTTTCAAAGGAAGACTCTTTTTCATTTGTGTATTGTTCCTAAAAGTATGGACTTGGTAGGCTCATTTTAATTGTTAACTAAATCAGATTGTTCCCCCAACCCACGTTGTGGTTTTCCCATGCTCATTCCATATCACACCTGCTTCACATCATTAGCTGGAGAACTCACAACCTAATGACATCAGGACATGAGTTGTGTTGTATTACACATTACAAAGTGGGTGGGCAAGCCCTCTCAGGTCCAGAGAAGCCCAGGCCACTTCTAGCCATAGCCATTATAAAAAATAAAAAATGATGACACAAAAAAATGTTTGTTATGATCTGCTCCTGTGCCATGAGAACAGATATGTTTTCATCAATATTTATGAACATCATAAACTCTTTATTATGACAAAGTCTGTATCAGTTAACAAAAAAATTTTTTTTTTACCAAAGCACATTGCTTATTTACTTAAATTTGCAACTCTACGCTGAAAAACAGGCTGTGAAAAAGTTATCAAATGCCCCCCAAATTGACAAGGGTCTAAATGTGAGGTCCCCTTGAGACCACCTGCCCCTCCAATTAGTTCTAGTGGTAGGGGTGAGGAACCTGATGCTGATCTGCCATTTCTAGAGCCAGATCTTACAATATGTAAGACAGATACACACACACCCTGTGGATGATGAGAGCTGGTTGGCTTTATTGCAAGACGAAAAAGAGAGAAGAGAGAGGGAGTGTGTGTTACATTTCCAAATCAAACATGAGAGCATACTCTGCCAGCAGTAAAGATGGGGAAGTGAGCCACTAACTTATGCCACCCCAACTAGTTTCACTTAGCCAAAGACAGAGCTGCTTGGCAATGCCAACAATGTAACATCCATTCCGGAGAAAAAGAGAGATAGCACTTGATATATCAGATAAGATGTGTGTAGTGAATAAAGAGTGATCTATATAGCTAACATTCTAATAAAATGAAACCAAACTGATAGGGAACAACTTGCATCCGGCAACTTTCCTTCATTCTTGCACATTGCATCCCCTCCAACCACTCACTAATACTACACAATTTGGCTCATTGTTGACTTTGTACTTATCCAAAATCCATCCTTCACTTGCTAGATTAATGGCTGCCATATTTCTCCCCACTTCTGTTCTCTGCATACTCAGGGACCTCTGTGTATTCACAGAAGTGGCTCACCGGTGGAACAGAATTGCAACACTAGCTTTCTGTCAGCAGGGTCGCTGCCACTTACCTGGAGTGAGAGCGGAAGGCAGCAAAGTGGCAATGAGGGTTTTTTTTTTTTAATCTTCCTTCGCCCCCCCCCTATTTCATTTTAAGAAATTACTTTGCTTGTTATTAAACTCCCCATTATCAACAGCACAAAAACTTGAGTTCCCCCTGCTATTTTTAAATTTAAAAAAATGACTGAAAGCAAAACAAATAGGCTTGATCACAAAAACAAAATTCTATCTAATTTGACATGGTGATATTACAAGTTGCAGTAAGCTATAAAGTTCATCCAATTATCCGCAACATTAATGGGTTGAAGCAGCCCATTTTTCTTTGAATTACTTCTGTTCATTTCTCCGCCTCGGCCAATTCCAGACATTTCAGCAACCACTACCAAGCCATTCAAAGCTGAGAAGCCCACAAAGCTTTAGGAGCGATCAGTAAATTCACCATACTAGCTAAGTTATACTCAGAGTAGACCTATTGAAATGAAATGACCTAAGTTAGGTCATGCCCATTAACATCAGTGGTCTGCCCTGAATAGGACTACCATTGAACCATTATCTTCAATAGCCTTCAACAATATCAATATTATTATCCTAGCACAGGTGTGGGGAACCTTCGGCCCTCCAGAGGTTGCTGAACTACAACTTCCATCACCCCCAGCAAGCATGGCCAATGGCTAGCAACTTCTGGAGGGCCAGAGGTTCCTCACTGCTGTCCTAGCAGCTTGGGGGCGAGGAGCAAAAAGCAAAAGCAAACAAGCCACCAAATCCAAAGCTCTTCTGGGCTCATGTCAGCAGAGCAGAAGGTGGGGGGGGGAGCAACATTCCTCCTTTTCTCTCACCCCCTCCTTTTGGAAACATTTCTTTTTTTAAAAAAAAAAAGGCAGGCATCTCTAAGAATATTTGTTTGTTTGTTTATTATTTGATTTATATCCCACCCTTCCTCCCAGCAGGAGCCCAGCATTATATTATTAATATTATTATAATTAATATTACACTGATATTGCTCTACCACTGAGCTACAGCCCTTCCCCATCTCATCTCCGGAGGCCACTCACAGCAGTGCTTTACAAAGGATATCTGTGTGGCCCCCAGAACTCTCTCTAAGCCACACCTCTTTCTCCCCAGGCCACACCCTCTCATCTTGAGTGTATTTGCCTGAATCTGCTTGGCTGGGTGGAGGCTAGAGAGGGGTGTGTGTGAATGTGCGCAGAAAGTAGCTTGGACAAAGGTAATATTTACATTCATTG
Organism: Rhineura floridana; assembly: GCF_030035675.1. Classification (NCBI taxonomy): domain Eukaryota; kingdom Metazoa; phylum Chordata; class Lepidosauria; order Squamata; family Rhineuridae; genus Rhineura; species Rhineura floridana. Next base: position 135,308,978 of record NC_084486.1, on the reverse strand, counting down.
CCCACCCACTTTTGCTTTCTGGCCCAGCCCACTGTAAAAGGTTCCCCACCTCTGATCTAACATGTCCAACAAGACTTCACAGGGCGCAAACAGAAACAACAGCAAGATGGGTGTTTGCTCCCACTGCCTCTGACCTTGTGCACAAAATGAAAAAGGTGACGCCAGTGGGATGGGTCAGCTTTGCCGATCTTGTCGAATGCACAACCTTGCCACCAGCTGAAGCTGGCCCTGGAACTTAGGAACATAAGAACAGTGTCAAAAATACTGAGCCAAAGGGACTCACTAAAAGGGACTCAACATAGGGCAACTTACTGTATTCCCTGGCATTGGGTATGTACTGTATAAAAGCAGAAGCTAATTATGATTATTTGGGAAGCTATTTTGGTTTCATCTGATTCCCCAGGTTGTTGCCTGTGAACTGCATGAGAGATGGGGAACTTCTTTAGCATTAGATCAGAAGCAAGTGCACCCTCCCACCAAAGAATTGCTCTACTAGTGAATTCAAGAGACGCATGATCTATGTAGGGCTAGATTTATCTTTAGCTGAGCCTCCCATAGAGTATCACAATAGTGTTCTTCCCCGCAACACCCAGAGTCTTGTGATTTAAATCCTCTGTTTCCTTTATTTTCACTTGGCCATATCTCATTAAGAACATAATGCAGCTTGCAAAAACATGTTCTAAAATGGCATTACTACTAGCCTGGGATTAGAGTTTTATAACACATGTAACTGGGGAGAGAATTCTAAATTCAATTTACAGTAATGTCAAGGAGCAATAAATATATCGGTGTTGATGGGGGCGGGGGGGGGAGAGCCAGGCATCTACATGCAGATAGGAAAGCATCAACAAATAAACTTTTTGTGCTAGTAATTAGGCACACAAGATTATTATATGTTTAATTGACTAAAGTGACAATTTGGAATTACATCTAGTTGCATTTAATTGGATTTGGATTCTCCAGAGGGAAGGGAATCGAGAGAGGTACTGGAGGCGCAGCCATAAAAAGCAAAGTGATTTTCTGAAGTCTGTTAAAACCTGCATTAATATCCATCGCACAATAGTTTTTAATATCTCAGTCTAATAAGAGCAATGCAGTAGTTACAAACGCTCAGGGCACTAAAGCATATTCAATTAGTTGCAGGGTTTGCCACCTCTCGCCCACGCCACCTCCCCCCAAAACTCCATAACAACAAGCATCATTTAATCAAAGATGAACTATGTTTGACCAGCGTCAGCACTATATCACATGTTCTGCCACTGTCATAGAATCATAGAATAGTAGAGTTGGAAGGGGCCAACAAGGCCATCGAGTCCAACCCCCTGCTCAATGTAGGAATCCAAATCAAAGCATTCCCGACAGATGGCTGTCCAGCTGCCTCTTGAATGCCTCCAGTGTTGGAGAGCCCACTACCTCTCTAGGTAATTGGTTCCATGTCCTGGAAGACATTTTGACTATATATAATGTGTGGGCACCCATAAATACTTTAAAGCCAGCCTGAATAAAACATTTTTGAGTGACCATTAAATATTTGCACACAATAAAAACAGACAAACCCATCAGCTCTGGGAAGGGGAAAAAAGCGTTAGGTCCATTTCCCCCTCACACTTTTGTTACCTCATAAAACAGCTCCCCGGAGTCTCTAAACGGATATTATATCCTCTGCCAGTGGTTGATCATTATGAATGTACCCTAATATAAATAGCTGCGTTTATTAATATGCTTTAGTCCATGCTCAGCGGCTAGTTTTTGCAAGAGGGTCCCTTTCACAGGAGAGTCTCCTCACCCCAGTCTTGAGCAGCAGCCAGGACTCTGGCACAGGAGGGTGAAGAACTGGCTGGGCAAGGGAGGGCAGTCATGCAAGGCATGGGGGAGGTACCGAACTCAACCCTAGGCCGTAACACACAACAGCTGCCTGATATCAAGTCAGACCCTGGGTTGATCTAGCTCGACACTGGCAGGCAGTGGTCCTCCAGGGCTTCAGGCAGTGGACATTCCCATCCCTGCATGGAAATGCCGGGGATTGAAACTGGGACCTTCTGCACACAAAGCAGATGCTCTGCCACTGAGCTATGGCCCCTCCCCAGGCTTGCCCAAGCTTGAGGCTGTTGGCTAAGAGCCTCAGAGACCCCTGAACTGGGACCCCAGAGACAGTTCCGCCTGGTCCAGATTCCCTTCAGGAATTGCCCTCTGTTACCTCCGTGGCCTCTTGCTCCCCAATGACTGCTCACAAGCTCAGGGAAAGAATGAGGCAGGACCTGACTGATGGGTGTCTGAGTGCCTGGGAATTATCCCCTCAAAGCCCTGGGAGGAGGAGTCCAGCACAGGGGTCACCATTCTTTGTGGGACAATGGGAGAAGGTTTATTCATTTATTTATTACCTTTATACCCTGCCATTCTTTCACCAAGGAGGCAGAAAGCCAGATTTTGACTGGACATCAGGAAAAACTTCGTAACTGTTACAGCCATATGACAATGGAATCAATTACCTAGAGAGGTAGTGGGCTCTCCAACACTGGAGGCATTCAAGAGGCAGCTGGACAGCCATCTGTCAGGGATGCTTTGATTTGGATTCCTGCATTGAGCAGGGGGTTGGACTTGATGGCCTTATAGGCCCCTTCCAACTCTACTATTCTATGATTCTCTTTATTTATTTATTGTATTTATATACCGCCCCATAGCTGAAGCTCTCTGGGCGGTTTACAATATGTGGTTCCCAAGCGGTCCCCCATCCAGGCACTGACCATACCGAAACCTGCTCAGCTTCAGCATGGTGGTGGCCTTGTGTGCCTTCAGACCATAGCCTGGGATGATGAGAAAGTGCTGTGGGAGCCGGTCACAAAATGGTTGCTGTGGGCGGGACATAACACAAAGTGTCTGCCATGGGAGTGTTGTTATAATACAAAATAGCTACTACAACTGAAAGAGCAGAAACAGAGTCAGGAACACAAACTAGTATGAACACGCCCCCCCCATCCATAAGAAAAAAGGGGCCTGCATCAGCCACTGCCGCACTTGCTCACAGAGAGTTCTTTGCACCTTTCCTCCATCCCGAACAGGAGGGCGGAGGCTGTCCAGTCCCGACACCCAATGAAATGGGAGGGGTGTTCAGTGTAGGAGATGTCAAGCCAGTGCAAAGAGGGACTGAGCAGGAAGGGCAAACTGTTTCTCTCACATTTTGAATTTTTGAAGAGATATTTGCTGAGACCTTTTTTCCTCACAGCAGGAGGTACTGACGGGCACACTGGCACCCACAGCTGCTGGGCTGGTAACCCCCGGTCTAGCGCAAGAGGGATAGAGCTGAGTTCCAGACCATGTTGGAGCTATCCAAGGTCCTGAAACTCCTGCTTGCCTGGCTCTGCCTGCTTGTACCATCCTAGGCATCTTTTGTACCCTGCAGCCCCCTGCAGGGCCAGCTCCAGGCATGCCGGGGCCCTTGGGCATCAGCTTGCCCTGGGCCCCGGTGTGTGTGCGCGTGCGTGGGCCCCCACCTACCTGTCTCCTGTCTTTTACCATTGCCATTAAAGAAGAAGGTGGCCACAGTTTCCCTAAGGGGATGAAGCCTCCGCCTCCATCTTTCTTGATGGCACGCATGCGTCCTACACGCGTGCATCTCTGCCATCAACTAAGATGGTGGCAGGGGCTTCGCTACCTCAGGGAAACCGCGGACGCCATCTTCATTAAGGGCAATGTTAAAAGGCAGGAGACAGTCAGGTGAGGCAAGGGAATGGCAGGCAGGCTGAAGCTCCTGCCCTGTGATCCGCAGCCAGTGCTGCGGATCACAGAAGTGGAGAGGAGGTGCTCCAGGGGCCCTCGGGCCAGTGCCCCACCTGGCCACCCTTTAAAACCGGCCCTGGGCCCCTGTCTGTGCTCAGGGCAAGACAAGTGGAGGAAGGCACCCATCCGAATGAGCCCCAATACTGCAGCTTCTCCTCCCTCCATATTTTTGCTTCTCGGCTGGACACATTGGGGGTACTCCTCAGTGGGCCAAATTGGGCACAGAGCCCCACACTTGCTGGCCTGGAGCCCCACCGGTTTTGTATGACACATGGGTCTTTATGTCATGAGCATCACATTCTCATCAGTCTTCTTGCTCGCCCTGATTTATTTCACTTGCTGATTCTGTTTTCATCATTAGGAGTGCCATGGTTGCTGACTACATGTACTGGCTGTCAGGAGGAAGTGAGCAGCATACCAGCAAGCTCATCAAACTGTATTGGCAGGTAAAAATTGATGGCCCAGCTAGGGAGGAGGAGCCCATCTTGCTGTTAGAACCCAAATGAAGGATTGGTGCTTAAAAGACTGCCAGCTAAGGTAGCTCCAGGGCTTATCAATCAGGAGGTCATTACATAGCAGTAACGTATTTATAATGAAGTAGATGTTTTTTTTCCCTGAGATGAATTTTAAAGCTAAAATTCAAGGTTGTCAATCCTTGGCTAATACTTCAATTTTACAGGCAACCATAAAATTTCATATTTGATACTGTATCATTCCAATCTCTTCTTCATAAGCAGGGCTTTGGGTTTAAAAGAAAGGTGCACAATATTTTGATATTCTTTTATACACTTTGCAAACAGTGAGATTTGACCATAGAAAAAGATGTGGCACCAGATGAATAATTCTGTTTCACACACACAAAAATTGAAGAATAGGGATGCTTGATTAATTGAATCTTTGCAAATTCCTGTACAAAACGCCCTGATCTGCACCTCTGGGACCAATGTGCTGATCACAACTTAGGTATCCAACAGATCTCTCACTTCACTGAATGATATGGTGCAGTGAATGACTCTTTAAGTGTATCAAGGTACAGATTTAAATACATGTTTTGAGAAAAAGTATGCATTTAAATACCTATTTTGAGTCATCTTTTTAATCGCAGAGTAAAGCAGAAAGGAAAGGGAATGGAACTTGGGTTAAAAAATGCAAATGGGGAAAAAATGGACAAGTGAACCAAGAATAGCCAGATGCATCCATCCCTACTGCAGATTAGAAGGCCCAGGTGACTCACTAGCTTTGAGTTATGTCATACAACGCAGGGGAAAGGGAGGGAGAGAATTAAAAAACAGCATCACTGATCAGTCTTTTTTTATGGAAAAAAGGAGTTAACTTTGTACTGTTCTTTCTTCCTTGTGGAGCTTTGTGGCTAGGTGAAACCAAACACAGTTTCCTCCGTTTCAGACCATAATGCCAGACTATAAAAGCTGAAACTACTAATGCTGATGGCTATGGTCTACCTCCATGGTCAGAGGCACGTGCTTCTGAATACCAGTTGCTGGAAATGATAAGTGGGGAGAGTACTATTGTGCTCAGGTCTTGCTTGCAGGCTTCCCATAGGCATCTAGCTGGCCACTGTGAGAGCAGGATCCTGGACTAGATGGGCCTTTGGCCTGATCCAGTAGGGCTCTTTTTATGTTCTCTCTAGGGATAGAAGGGTCTGTCAGTTTTGGTTCTCTCCATTTTTCATTTTTCCAATCTTAGATTCAGTTCTCAACATTTCTGCAGCCATATGTGACTTTTTCTTTTAAAATTCCTCCTCAAAATTCTTCAACATTTTAATGATTTTTCCCTAATAAACACATTTTGCATACAGTTTTGACTAACGTACACATTTTTGCAATCAATTTATCCTAATATAATGTAGTTTGTGTATTACTTTCACTAATGTAGTCATTTTTATGACCACTTTCCCCTAATACAGGGCCTTCTCAGTGATGGCCCCCAAACTATGGAAAGATCTACCTGACGAGGTGCGCCTGGTGCCAACACTGTTATCTTTTTTCGGTGCCAGGTCAAGACTTTCCTCTTCTCCCAGGCATTTCAGCATGTGTTTTAAATTGTTTTTATATTGTTTTAAATTTTCAAATTGTGTTTTAAATTGTTTTTAAAATATGTGTTTTAAATTGTTTTTAAAATATGTGTTTTAAATTGTATACTTGTTTTAATGTTTTTGATTGCTGTAAACTGCCCAGAGAGCTTCGGCTATGGGGCGGTATACAAGTGCAATAAATAAATAAATAAATGTATGCATTTTGTAAGCATTTTGGTTGGAGATCTGCAACGCAAAATTTGGGTAAGTGCCAGTTTCAAGTGCCAGCTGTGTTTCTGTTCTCATATTGTTTTGGAAAGTGCCAGTGTGATCGATTTGGCTTTAAATGTGAACTGGATCTAATTTCTCCCTCTTCCCTAGTTTTCCCTAATAATACTAAAACTTGTGGTCATCCTGTGAAGCTGAATGTTGGAAGATTCAGGATAGATAAGAGGAAGCACTTCTTCACACAATACATAGCTTAACTAGGGAGTTTACTCCCACAAAAATTATTTATTTATATTTAAAAGCATTTTGAAACCACTTAATATTTTCAAAATCTCTAAGTGGTAAAATGTAGTGGTGGCCACCTACCTGAGGAGGTTCAAAAGGGGGGTAGACAAATTCATGGAGGATAAGGTCAAGAGAGCCAAATTAGACTCTACTCTAATTATATGATTAGTAACTGTATTTGGGGATTTAAAATTTTAATATTCAGCCTGGTGGGGCAGGGAAATGTTCTCTGGGACCACAGTGTGCAAGGAGAGTTTTAATCCTTCCCTCCCCAATTGTGAACCCAACAAAAAAAATCCCCCTTACTCCCATTGGTGCCAATGAGAGCTTTTCTCCTAAAGCTAATAATATAGTGAACATGTGTATGAGGGGGTGATTTTCATCAGGATCATGTTTAGCAAGGGAAAGCATAAAATAATCTTCCCTCCCTATGCACGATGGTTCCAACAAAAACTGAGGGGCCTGCACTTAGTAGGACTCACATTTTTTACCAAACCCAAATGCGATTGCTAACTAAGCAACTAGAGTAATGTCAAGCTTGACCCTCAAGCGAAGTGCCTTTCCCAACTACTCTACACTGATTATAGCTCTATGCCTCCATCCTCCCTTTTCAGCCACTCCATTCCTGGCCTGGGGAGAACAGGTGTGGTTGGCAAGAGTCCTGAGGGCCGCATTTAGTCCCCAGACCTGCAGTACCCAAAATTTCCATTCTGCCCACCCCCTCCCTGGCCCTGTCATCCAACTCATCCCTTCCTCTGCTTGCTTTATATATGGCGTGCAATGGGGCAATACCAGAACTAGTTGTCCTCTTGCCTGCCTCAGGTCAGCCAAACCTGTCTCAGGTCAGCCAAGAAACTTCAGAGGACACAAGGCAATTTAAATAAACTCTGTTCGCTTCACAGAGGGGAAAGAGTCAGTGAAGACTATCAGGCAGCAGGGACAGCCTTTAGCAGCCACCCAAGCAAGGAGGAAAACCAAAAACCTCAGAAAGGCCTACAGGCGTGAGCCTTCCTCCCTTGGGGAGAGAGGGAGTGAGAAGCACAAAGCAAAGAACAAATCCTATTCAAGAAGGGTTGTTCTTGCTTTGTTGTCCCAGCTACAGTTGTCCCAGTAGAGAGTCACAAACATGGTGCCTGTGGAAGCAATGGTGCTCTTGAGGTATTCTATTGGCCTCCTTGCTCATGAGGTGGTGAGGGTGGTTGCCTTTCTCTCCCTTGAAAAGTACGCAGAATTGAACACCTTATCTTTAGCTGCACTGGGAGATTTAACAGCGTACACTGGCTGTGAATCTGACGACCGCAAGTAGGCCATGGGATACTTTTTTTTCACCTGGTTGCTTAACAGCCTTCACTGTCTATGGCCCCCTGCCCTAGGTTTGCCCTGCAGAATGCATAAAAAAGCCTCCAATACTGGCAGCATGTGGGACAGAAGCTGACAACTCTTAACCACAGCACAGACAGAAAGGGAACAAGTTGGTTGTGGCTTCCATATAACAGTTCAGAAGTAGCCAATGTGGTGCTCCGCAGGTGTCTTGGATTCCCAACTCGCATCATCCTCACCCATAGGCAATGCTTGCTGCGGCTGATGGAGTCCAAAACATACGGAGAACAAAACATATGGAGAGCATAATCCAGCCTTTAAAAAAGAAGTCCTCTTTCTCCTTCCAAAAACCCTCAGGCCATCCTCACTCCCCTTTCCTCCAGGTTTCCCTTTTAAGTTTGTTGTTCAGGGTGCAGTAGTGTCATTTTGCCTTGGGCAGATAATAAATTCTCATGGATTGAAATACTTTACAGCCAGGAGGAATGATTATATGCTTTGACCTCCTACATAATATGGAGGGCATATCATTTCACTAGCAATTCCTTCACAAAGCCTAATATCCTGGTTGCATTGCACCATATCCCCCATCTCTCTTTCTCTCTCCTCCCCTGCCCCCCCACTTCCCCAACCACCACACAAAACACAATCTCACTTTTAAAGATTTCTGTGATGAAGAATCCATCACATTGCTTAGTATGCTGTCTGGACTGATTAATTACTGGTCTGTTTGTTTTTCTAAACTCAGCTTTGTTTCCTTGTCAAATTTGTCTAGAATCTGGTTTTGCCCAGCACATCTTATTACAATGTATTTTGTAAGATTAAAAAGATCCTTTGGTCAACAGGTATCTTTTTCCCATATGAGGAAATACAAGCCAGCAATAAATGAACTCGTTCATCTAGCTCAAGGGTAGCCACAACAAGCACAAAAGAAAAAGAAAACATAAAAAATCATTAAGTGGTCTACCAAGACCCTCAGCAATTTTCAAGCAGTCCATGGGGAGAAAGTTTGGGAACCGCTTCTCTGATGTCTTCCCTTGGGATAGGGAGAAGGGTAACAGGCAATGGAGTCCTCACTTCCAGACCGTAGAAGCCACAGCACTGATTGTCACTCCTTGCAGGTAGGGAGTCCTGGGTGCAAATGGCAGTTCTTGTCTGGAAGGGAGCCCCCTACTGCCTGTTAGCCCCTTCCCCAATATATATATTGGCTTCGGAAAACAGGTTAGCGAGCAGCTTCAGGGGAGCACAGTCAAAACTGGCCTTTTTAAGTATTCCAGTCAAAAGCTAGAAAACCCAGTGTTTGATTGGAATATGCAAAAAAAACCCAGGTTATTTAGGGGGTGAGTCAGCAGGGACTCATATGCGGCTAGCTGTTTCCAGGCTAGAGGTGCAGGTGGGTTGCCCTCTCAGACTGAGGTGGAATGCTCTTGAGTTACTCCAGCGTAGTTTGGCCCTCCTCCTCACACCACCATATCCCTGTTATAGAATCAGGCCACTAGAAATGAGCTAATAGAATGCTCTGCTGCAAAACCTTCCAATGGCCACAAGCTTAGGTGGCTTCAGTGGGGGTTAGATAAATGCCATGGTGGATAAGCATAATGCCAAGCAGGTCTACAGTCATGATCCTCATATACTAACTATAAGCAACCTTCAGGTTCAAAGGTAGCATGTCTCTGAATTTCTAGATGCTAGAGAACAACAAGGGGAGATGGATAGTATTGCCTCCATGCCCAACTTGTGGATTCCGCAGAGGCATCTGGTTGGCTAATGTGGGAGGCTGGAGGCTGAACCAGAAGGGTCATTTAGGAGGACTGTTGGTTTGTCTGTTTTTGTGATATTTTAGAGTATTTTTAAAGTTTTTGTTTGCTGCCCTGGGCTCCTACTGGGAGGAAGGGCAGAATATTAATCAATCAGTCCATCCATCAGATGATGATGATGACAATAATAATAATAATAATAGCAGAGCTTAGAAAAGTTACTTTTTTGGACTACAACTCCCATCAGCCCACTCCAGTGGCCATGCTGGCTGGGGCTGATGGGAGTTGTAGTTTAAAAAAGTAACTTTTCCAAGCTCTGAATAATAGGATACAAGTCCATGGATAAAGGACAAGGAGCTTGTGGATATGGAATGGGATGGAAAGACAAGAATGGGATCTGAGAAGGAACATAGTTTATTCAGAGCAACGAGAGATGAATAATTTAAGCAGCTGCTGCCAGGATTTCAAGAGCTCAGCCTGCTCTGGCCCTTCCTTTTGCTCCAGTCACAAGGAGATAGGTCTATGAACTGCCATGTTAAGTTCCCGCAATACCCCAGAGCAACATAGTGTCAGGAGCATTGTGAAAAAATTTAATGGCATCTCTGTTGGATCATTACTGCTGCCCACTACTGTTATGGCCACTGCTGAGCAAGCCAGCAGTGCCACTGATGTCGGAGAGGGCCTACCACAAGGCATTTTCCAAGGGCTGCCTCAGCCCCAGAGCCAACCCTAATTATGCATCCTCAGCAGGCTGCTTTCAAGAGTGTCTTTCTCACACCAACCCTTAGGCTATATACACACTAAGGTATAAGATGACAGTTTTATTCCAAAGGCATCATCGACATGGAGCCAGTGATGATGAATCCAAAGCCATTGGCTTTGTCTTTCTCTCTGTTTTTAGCCATTGCTTTCTTGGTTCATCTTATTTTTAGAAGCCTCTGAGAAGAGCTTCTAATCCTTTTGTCCTTGGGGAGAGAAAGAGCAAAACATTTAAGTAGCAGCCCTATTTGCGAGACACTGGTAGCAGTGTGAAATTGATGAAGATCATGACTGTAGACCTGCTTGGCATCATGCTTCTGCAAGGACTAGAAGGGAAATCCTGCTTTACGGGCACATGCTCCTATTAAATTCTTTTCCTTGGGTACTGAAATTAAACGACTATTCACTAACCAAAGGTCTTGCCAGCTTATACGAAAGAAAAGAAACAGAGGGACATGAGCAGCTGTGCTGATCGCAAGGCAGCTACACCTAATCTGGCTGTGCCACATTACACCATGTGTCAAACTCAGCAGACAGTCTTAAATCCCCCATTGAATTGCAACTTTGGATTTCTGAGATAATCTCCCGGTCATCACAGTTTTAGTTGGCCTGCTGGGGCCACCTACCACAGTGTACTGCAGTGTTACATCACATTAGACTTGTGCAGTAATGTGCACAAAAATGCATATACTAGGGTGCGTGCATATACATATCTCTATATATAAATATATAGAGATATAGATATATACATATATGTATACATATACATATCCCTGTTATAGAATCAGGCCACTAGAAATGAACATCACCTGCAGGTCCTGCAATATAGTTTACATCATCAAGTGCAAAAGACCAGGATGTCATATCCAATACGTAGGAAAGACCACAACTGACCTACGCATGCGCTTCAGGAACCACAAGTCGGCAATTTTGACAAAAAAAGTGGAGCAACCAGTTGCAAAGCATTTTAACACTGAGGGTCACAGCCTGTTGGACTTTTCCATTACAGCGATGGAGATGCCAGCGATCCAGCAGCATTGACTAAAAGGGAGAATTTTTGGATTTACTCTGGGCACATTGGCACCACATGGCCTGAACCTGGAGGACAGTACCACCACTACTTAGCTTCTGCAAATGAAGCACCTCTGAGCATTCCATCCTCAAAGCTCTGTAACTGCCACCTTGGTAACAGCATTTGTATGTTGGCAGCTGATGAAGGCGGAAGCTGAAATGTTTTGTTAATATAATAAAAACCTCTGTTTGGTTAATCACAATTACATTCATATATATATATTAGGTGATTAACGGAATCCTTACAGGGATCCAGAGCAAGCTTGAGTGAAGTTCTGTTTGTTGCTTTCAAAACTGTCTTAACTGTATACCAGAGCAACTCGCATCCAACGAGGATCCAGTCTTCTTCATTCGAGTTCTCCATCATGCACAACAACCACCCAAGGTACGCAATGTTTTTACAAGAGAAGATTACAAAATGCCAACTTACTATAGAGCATCTTAAAGTATATAAGTCCTTAAACATTATTCCACGAGACCTTGAGATCTATAAATCAATTTCTATTCCAGAAAGTATCCCTTTATGTCTAAATTGGCACATAGGGAAACATCAGCTGAGCATATTCCTTATTTCTACGATTATTAAGCAGAATCTTCTGAAAATCAAGACCTTGAAACATGCACTACAGCAGGAATTAATGTTTCAAAGAAACATTCTAACACCATGCGACTATGAACTCCTCCTGTATCTGCTCCATAAAACAGAACAGACAACTTTTATCAATGTCCATGCCACCAAAAAGAAAAAACTCAAAAGGGATATTCTAAGATATCATCTTCCTCTTATTCCATCCAATTTAATAACACAGGGTTCTATATATAAAGAAATATTTTCATGTACTACAAGAGCAAACGCTAACCACAAGAAAAAGAAAAACAGGAGGTTCAAAAGAGTTACTCCAAAAACTTCCACATGTATAACAAGATCACCTGACATAACTTACAGAAATGACTCCACAACAGTAATAGATCTCACTGCAGGCAAAATGTCACCTAATGAAATTAGGCTTCTATCCAAAGGCCTCAACTTCTGCCCAACACCTAGAGAGCACAATATAGCACAGATGAAATGTGACATCAAAGCATTTGAAAGGAGATGTAGATTGGCTGAATTTTTTAATGATGACTCTAAGAACAACATAGACCTCTACAATAGAGATCCTCTGTTACGGTTTCTGCCACCTAAAACTTGGACACCAAACATTAACAGGAATCCAGTCCTAGAAACCTTTCTCTTATCAATAAACAGAGTCATCAGCAACCACACACCAACTCCTACTCACGACAACCTTTCAAAAGAAGAAAGAATAGCCCTAAGGAACCTTCAGATGAGAAAGGATGTTGTCATCAAGCTTGCAGATAAGGGTGGTGCTGTTGTGGTACTTAACACTACAGACTATATAGCAGAAGGTCAAAGACAACTAAAGGATGAAACAACATATAGATTTCTTGACAAAGACATCACCACAGATCTCAAAACTCATATCATTACATCTATACAAAACCTTACATGTAGGAAACTTCTTAAAGAGGAAACTGCTGATCTCCTTGTTAATCAAAATCCCACCCCTGGAAGGTTTTACGTGCTGCCTACAATCTACAAAGCCAACAATCCTGGTCACCCAATTGTCTCAGGTAACAACACAGCTACTGAAAGGATTTCTCTGTACATTGACTTAAATTTACAAAACATGGTGCAAAACCTCCCATCGTATATCAAAGACACCAAGGACTTCTTGCTTAAAATTGAGTCTTTAAACAAGCAGTACCAATTCCACAACAATACTATACTAGCTACTTTAGACGTCACATCTCTTTACACCAATGTACCACATAATGATGGGATTCAGGCTTTAAATGAGTTCCTTAACACCAGAGATATGAACAATCCTCCAACAGAGGTTCTCACAACTTTAGCTACACTAGTCCTGACTTGTAACAACTTTACATTCAATGGAGAACACTACCTGCAACTACAAGGCACAGCTATGGGGACTCTCATGGCTCCATCATATGCAAATCTCTTTATGGGTAAACTTGAACAGGAGATCCTCAAAAAGGCCATCAACAAACCACTTATATGGTGGCGATACATTGACGACATCTTTATGGTCTGGACTAATAGTAAAGAGAGTTTGGAACAATTTAAAAATTACATCAACTCTATCCATCCCTCTATTACGTGTACATTTAATAGTACAAATGACAATCCACACATCCGTTTTCTGGATGTCCTTCTTACCATTGAAAACAACAAAATAGCCACTGATCTCTACAGCAAACCCACTGATGCCCACACCTATATAAACTGGAAATCTTGCCATCCTAGGCATATAAAGAAGAACATTGTGTATAGCTTAGCTCTGAGAATCAAACTTATTTGCAGCACTGAAGATAAATACCAGAGAAGGATCAGTGAACTTAAAGAACACCTTCTTCGAAGAGGATATTCTCCACATATTATGAATTGCAACATCCACCGAGCCTCCATTCTGTCCAGAGAAAACCTCCACCATCCTACTGAGGTGTCAAAGAGCAGAGAGCAACGGATTCCATTTGTGGTAGATTTCCATCCAGCATCTCCTAACTATCACCGAGCAATCAAGGAGAGCTACCCATTGCTGGCAAACTCTGAACATCTTACCAGAGCCATCAGCAGGCCTCCTGTCATAGCATTTCGCCAACCTCCTAATTTGCGCAGACTGATGGTGAGAGCTGTGCTTAAGCCACCTATCACCAATCCAGGGTCTCATCCTTGTCATTCCAAACACTGTATCACCTGTGTGTACCTCAGGGAGACAGCCACTTTTACAAGCACTAGGACAGGCAGGACATATTACATCAAACAGAACATCACCTGCAGGTCCTGCAATATAGTTTACATCATCGAGTGCAAAAGACCAAGATGTCATATCCAATACGTAGGAAAGACCACAACTGACCTACGCACGCGCTTCAGGAACCACAAGTCGGCAATTTTGACCAAAAAAAGTGGAGCAACCAGTTGCAAAGCATTTTAACATCGAGGGTCACAGCCTGTTGGACTTTTCCATTACAGCGATGGAGATGCCAGCAGATCCAGCAGCATTGACTAAAAGGGAGAATTTTTGGATTTACTCTCTGGACACATTGGCACCACATGGCCTGAATCTGGAGGACAGTACCACCACTACTTAGCTTCTGCAAGTGAAGCCTCTCTGTGCATTTCATCCTCAAAGCTCTATAACTGCCACCTTGGTAACAGCATTTGTGTGTTAGCAGCTGATGAAGGTGGAAGCTGAAACGTTTTGTTAATACAATAAAAACCCCTGTTTGGTTAATCACAATTACGTTCATATATATTTTTAGGTGATTAACGGAATCCTTATAGGGATCCAGAGCAAGCTTGAGTGAAGTTCTGTTTGTTGCTTTCAAAACTGTCTTATATATATATATATTACTGAAAATCAGTAGTGTGGTAACAAATGCAGAGTTCCTTCATGATATTCACACCACACACCCTCACACCCACATCCCCTTTTCCACTTTCCCTCATCTCCCGTGCTCTCTCTGTTGTCTCAAGAGTCCACACTCCATTACAACAGACATCGCTAAGAGCCAATCATCATGAAAGGGGAGTCTTTACAGTAGCTAACTCATCTCCTTTCATTTTCATTGGCTCCAACCAGCAGAAAAGGACAAGTACTCTTCTTAGTGGCTAACACACTCCCTTTTCATGGTGATTGGCTCATACATAAGGACCTGGCTGGGACCCTGCTCCCAAAAAAGTAAGAGGTCTACGATTCCCTGTGAGCCCGGATGACTACACCCGTGGTGGAAGCAGCATACAGAAATGCATTATATTAGGGGAAACAGCTTTGCAGATTATACAAATCTGTGGTGTGACAGCATTTTTTTTTCAATTAATTTTTATTCCAATTTTCAAAACCAAAACAATACAAAAAGAAAACAACACAAATCAATAACTAGTACAATACAAAAAGAAAAAAATATATATATATATATAAAAGAAAGAATATTGACTTCCGATTTGTCATAGTTCAGCTATAAATCTATAATATATAACAAACCTATCTCTTAATAGATTATAAAATCACCTTCCTCCAACGGTTATCTTAGTTGGTTTCAAATCTCATTAACATCATATCATTTTAATCTTCCACAAAAAGTCAAAGAGAAGTTTCCAATCCTTGAGATATATGTCAATCAATTTTTTTTCTAAATAAACATGCCAATTAATCCAACTCATCAAATCTACTAAGTCCAGTAATTTTAAATCGCTCTTCTGTCATTATCCATATTGGGTCCATCTTCCATCTTCCATCTTTACGCACCCAAAAATCTTGCTGTCATAGTCATATAATAAAAGTCTGATAGGAATTTCCTCCATCACAGATATTTTCTTGCCATCAAATCCAAACGTATCACTGAAGTATTGTTGCAAAGCCGCATCTCTGTTCCTCTTTTCCACATGATACACTAGTACATCTCTTGAAGGTTTTTCCATTGACACAAAACAGGGATTAATTCTGTTAACTTTCTCCATTTCAAGTTCCATCAAATCCTTCCAGTCCAATAATTTTTTTGAACCGATAATATCTTTATCTCCAATCTCTTCAATTCCTTCAGGGACAGCGCTGAATTCCAAACTGTAATATTTGTCTCCAGGATCCATCACAGCCAGGAAATCCAAATCTTTTTTCATGTCCATAATTAAGCCAATCTCCATAGTTTGAACCTTGCCTTTAATTTCTCTTTCATCCTTTTTTTGTTTTCCAGATCTATCTTTATTCTCCTTTCTCATAGAATCCTGAGTTTCTTTCAGCTCCTGTCTCATTTCATGAAATTCAATTCTCCACGCTTGTCTATTATTTCTCAGTTCTTGTTTAATTGAGTTAATCCCATTCATTATTTTCTGAAACATGTCTAGAGATAAAGTCCCTTCTTGTACATCCATGATCTTCTTAATTGTCATTCTTAAAGCCAAAGGAACAAAACTCCTTCAATTTTCAATGTCCCAAACAAAGAGCAGCTTATTTCTTTAACCAGTTACAAAGGAGTTAATCTTTCCAACCAACTGACATCACACGCTAGACAGCCCTTATCTCTTATCTGCCCGGAAGTGTAAGAACGGCTTTAGTTCACAGCGTCGAAATAGCTAGTAGCAGAGAGAATGAGCAGATTCATCAAAAAAAAAGTAGATCAGGAAAAATAGTCCCAGCCATACATCAAAAAGATTTCTTATCTCTTCCAATCAGAAATCTCTCGTCCGTTGTAATCTTTAAAATGCTATTTTCCATGTCCGCTTTTTGCAATAAAAAAAAAGATAAGCTATTTATATTTTCTTCCCCCTTAGTTCCGTGAATAAAAAAAGGAAAGTCTTACCTCACCTAGGTTATCTCAATTGCTGTTACTTTGACAAATCTCTTTAGCTGTATAGATAAGAAAATGATGAATGTAGACAGGAGGATGTTTGCCTGTTAATCCGTATTAAAAAAAAGGGTCACTTATCCAGCTGAGCTAGCATAAAAATCCTCGCTCTGTCTGAGCTGCTGGAAGACAGACAATTCTGACGAATTCCAGACTCCAACAATCAAAACAAAGCTATGTGGGAAATCTCACGTTTCTTCTTTAACCGGAAGAAATTATTCCCAGTCAGAAAAGAGCCTTCTGACTGAATTTAAACTGGATAAGTTTCATCCAAGACGGAACTCGTCTCAGAGGCTGCACAGGCGTAGGGATCCTCCTGGGAAGTCCGGTGTGACAGCATTTTGAATACTATACACAAAGAACTCACCTCATCTCAAAAAGGATATTGCAGAGCTGGTAAAGGTTCAGAAAGGGGCAACCAGAATGACACCCTCCTCCTCCTCCCCCGAGGATAGGTAGTGGCATTTTGGGTTTTCTAGTGTAGAGAAAAGTAAGAGGCGACACGATAGATATGTATAGAATTATGCACAGCATGGAGAAAGTGGACCGAAAAAAGTTTTTCTCCCTCTCGCATAACACTAGAACATGGTGTCAGCTCTGCACTGATTCAGCAGTGCCGGTGGGGGCTGGAAATTCCTGGGTCGTTAGCAGGGAAGGGAAGTCCTTAGCCGGCAGTCTGGTTGTAAATCTGCCAGGCCAACGAGGAGGGAACCTGATAAGGGCCAGGCCTGTCTGAAGCTTACTTGCCAAGTCAGAAGTCCAGAAGCGAGGTCAGTAGAGGTCCGGGATCAATTGCCAAGGGGTCAGTCCAAGAGATGCTGCAGGGAAACTAGGAATACACGAAGCCACGTCTGACGTTGCAGTCAGCAACAAGCTGAAGCCAAGGTGTGCCTTATAAGGAGCAGGTTTGACAGCAGGTGTGAGCCCTCAGCGTTTTGGCCTTAAGGGGACAGGCCTGCCTCTCTTCTGCCTGACCTTCTGCTGTCTACGTTCTGCAGGTGAGGGGGGAGTATCCTGTTCACTGTCTGCGTCTGGCTGCAGGGCCTCCGCTGTACCTGGGGTGCTCTGCAGCTGAGGGGGAGAAGGAGCTGGATTCTCAGGAGTCTCCTCCGTGTCTCCTTCTGGGTCTGCTGCTCCTGGGTCTGCTGCTGTTACTCCCAAGTTGTCCTCATCTGAGGAGTCCTCTGACGGGGCCATGACACATGGGGACATTCAATGAAGCTGAATGTTGGAAGATGCAGGACAGACAAAACAAAGTACTTCTTCACACAGTGCAGAGTTAAACTATGGAATTCACTCCTATAGGTTGCAGTGATGGCCACCAACTTGGATGCCTTTAAAAGAGGATTAGACAAATTCATGTAGGAAAACAGTATCAATTATTTATTTTATTTATTTATTTTATTACATTTTTAGACCGCCCTATAGCAAGAAGCTCTCAGGGCGGTGTACAACAGGGTAAAAACAGATTAAAATACATGTGGGTATGAGTACAATACAATAGAAAACATTTTTAAAAACAAAATTAAGACAAAAGATTAAAATTAAAATAAATGAAAATTACATTTAAAATGCCTGGGCAAAGAGGTAGGTCTTTACCTGGTGCCGAAAAGATAACAAGGAAGGTGCCAGGCGTATCTCGTCAGGGAGGGCGTTCCATAATTCGGGGGCCACCACTGAGAAGGCCCTAGCTCTAGTTATTGTTCTCCGGGCCTCCCTATGCGTTGGAACCCGGAGAAGGGCCTTCGACGTCGAGCACAGTGACCGGGTAGGTACATAGCGGGAGAGGCGTTCCGCCAGGTATTGCAGTCCGATGCCGTTAAGGGCTTTATAGGTAAGAACCAACACTTTAAATCTGGCCCGGAAACATATTGGTAGCCAGTGCAGCTGGGCCAGGACAGGTGTTATATGGTCAGATTTTTTAGTCCAAGTAAGAACTCTGGCCGCAGCATTCTGCACCAGCTGAAGTTTCCGAACCATCTTGAAAGGTAACCCAACGTAGAGTGCATTACAGTAGTCCAATCTAGAGGTTACCAGAGCATGGATAACTGTGGCGAGGTTCTCCCTGTCCAGATAGGGTCGTAGTTGGGCTACCAGCCGAAGCTGGTAGAACGCATTCTGTGCCACCGAGGCTACCTGGGCCTCAAGTGACAGGAGCGGATCTAATAAGACCCCCAAACTACGGACCTGCTCCTTTAAGGGGAGTGTAACCCCATCTAGGGGGAGTGTAACCCCATGATGGCTATGCACTGCCTCTGTGGTAGTTCAGAATACCAGTTGCTGGAAACTGCAGGAGAGGAGCGTGCTTTTGATTGGCCACTGTGAGAACAGGATGCTGGACTAGGTGGGCCACTGGCCTGATCGAGCAGGCTCTTCTTATGTCCTTATATTAATACAAAAATTAGGAGAAATTTGAAGTGAAATGCTGATGATTTTTCACAAAGTCTTTTTTTTTTTAATGGACATAGATGTGGAAATGTGGAGAACTAAATTTCCTTTTTTAAACTAATTTTAATATTGTATTTTTACATTTCTGTAACCTTGTGAACCTGGGACCTTGTGATGAAGGGCAGATAAGAAATCAGATATTATTATTGTTGTTGTTAATAATAACAACAACAACAACGATGATGATGATGATGATAATGGAAAAATTCACCCTCTTCCCCTAATGTCCACAAAGCCTCTGAGTCCCCCCTTGGTGAGGATGGTTATCCTTTCCTCCCTTGAAATGTACATAGAGATGGAGGAAGTTGGAAGAGGGACAATCTTTCCCACTTCCTCTTTCAGCTTTATGTTGCTGGATGCAATTTGTACATCCTTCCCATGGAAAAGTGAGGTGTGTATTCATGCACTTTCACTCTTTGTATCTCTCTGTGGGTGGGGGAAGTGGGGGGGAGTGACTGATCTGTGGAAGAGGGGAGAGAAGTGACCAGAGGGAGTGGCACCCATGGCACTCTCTCAAAACTCCAAAAGTGCCGATTGGCCTAAAAAGATTGGTGACTCATGAATTCCACAGTCATATACAGCATTCCCCAAGCAGCCTGAGCCAGTGGTTAGGACTGCATATTCCCATCTGCATGCAGGCCATGCAACAAAGAATTCTGCACAGGAGAGCTGCCTCTGTGCACATATCTCCCTTGCTGGGTCGAAAGTGACAGCTAAGTCTGGATCCTCTTTCCTGCAAAATAATACACTTACAGTTTGTTATAGCATCCAACACTTCCTGAACTTTAAAATAAATCTCTTAAGCCTCTGTGGCTTTGGCTTTTAGAGCTCAGCAGAACACAAGAGATGTATTTTTGGCTGTTCTGCAACACTGGTTTTAAAATAACTATGCCATGTACAAAAATACTGCCGCTGTCTTAAGTTATTAAACACATTTAAGAACCTAAATAATAAGCTGATATGTGACATGGCCTACATTAGTGGAGGCATAAAACAGCAGATAAGCTAGATGTTCTCAACCATTACTGTACATGCTATGTTTTATTCATTGAAGAAACACTATTGAATGGGAAAGGGGAGTGCTCTGTACCATTCTACATTTTTTTCTCACCCTGAGAAAATAAAAATAGCCTAATGAGTTCATCACACAAAGAATGTATTCTTCATATGCTATTCCATCGTCAAGGCACTATTGCAGAAAAGACCCTGAACCTTAAGATTCTCTAAGGAACTGACAGTAAGCCAAGTCAGAATCTCAGCACAGGGGATGGATAAGGGCCATCGTTCCATTATCCCAGCAGAATATTTTCATCATCCATTTATTTGTATGCCACTTTTGCACAAGACTATGCCGAAAGCAGCTCACAACATATCAAATGAACCAGAATAAATATAAGAATTCAAAAAACGTATTAGCCACAACTACAATTAGTGTCAATAAGGGTACATAATAAAAATATCTGTCAATACAATACAATTAAACTGACCTAAACCAACATGTAACATGCTGGAGGGATAAACTACATTTACCAGGATTTGTGGGGCGGGGGGGAATGATGGCTTGTGAAAGTGGAATAAGTTAGTGACCTAACTTAAAGCCTAAAAAAACAAAAACCTAAAAATATGCTACCAACAAAGCCATATAGAGCTCCGTTCCACAAAGACAACACAAGACTCTCCATAACTAACCTACACACACTGATTGGCAGCCTTACCTTTCACCTATCCAGGTACCAGATTTTTTTATTTTGAAAGCTAGTAATCATACTTTAGCCTCTGGCCCACTGGAAAACAGAAGCCATCATCCAGGATGAAGATCCCATGGCCCTCCCAATGTTGTTGGACTACAACTTCCATTATCCCTAACCAATACCCATACTAACTGGGGCTGATGAGAGTTTGAGTTCAACGCTGTATATAGGCCCACAGATTCACTACTCCTGCCTTAAAAGGGGGGGCACTGTTAGGGATGGGTGAGAATTCTGCTGAATTTGGATTTAGCACTGGATTTTTCAATGGTCCACATATTTTTCATTTTTGCAGAGTGATCCTGTCTGCTCCAAACTTTAGTGGCTTTCCTCCAACACTGGATTTTTCCTCCTCAAATATATTGTTCTTTTATTGATTTTACTTGCAGCACAGCACAGCAGTATAGCTCTCTCTCACACACACACGCTCTCTCGCTCTCGCTCTGCCACCCCACCTCCACTCGAATAATCCAAGCTCCAAGTGGGGAGGAAGCAAGCCAAGCCTATAATAGCAGAGGAGGAGGAGGTGAAACCACTTTCCTTTCAAAATATTGATAATTCCTTTCAAAATATTGATAGTTTCTTTCAAAATAACAAAATTAGACTGGTAAAATCAACGGATAGCGGACAACAAACTCAAATTAGTACTGCCTGTAAGGTTGATGGAATGCTTTCAAAGTGGCACTGGCCAGTGGATCCCATCCCTAGACACGATTCATGATCTCCTCAGCATTAGCTGCTGGTGGTAACTGCTTTATAGTAACGAGACAGCCCTTTTTTTCTTCAGGGAGGAGGGAAGTCTGCTGCAGTTCTCAGGAAACTCCATAGCCCCCCAGGGAATCCTGTCATGCAGCTCAGTACACACTTTTGGGTTACATACAAGTCCTTAAGGACTGCTCTTTTCTGACATCTTCCCAGTTTTTGAGATAGTAAAGTGCTTACCATACTATGTGGTCGTCTTGTAGAGTTGCAGGGACATATTTGGTAACTTAAAAGGCTCCCTTAGAAGTATACAGAATACATTGTAAAATTCTTCAGGGACTGCAGAAAATGCAGAGGAGTGGTTTAACACAGTCTAGCTTTATTACAACTTCAGTATTTTTTAAAGTGCTTAAAATTGAGGCTTACAAGAATTTTGCATGGCTGCCTGACCCAGTCTGGCATGTATAGAGAGAGGACTTGAGGCCTCAATAAAACCAGGGCCGCTGCATATTCTAGTATGTCAGAAACATGTTGCTGGAGATGCAGATGACTAAATTTCTGAGGCAACATAAAAGCTTCTGCCCACCCCCATATCTCCCCAGACCTTTCTCCCCTCTTTTTTCCATTGTTCTTTCCGTTGTTTCTTTCTGCTAGCCGGCCCTTCAGGCCTGCTCTTTGTTCAGGCAAACCTGTAAACTGTTGGCAGTGGTGTATCAATTGCGTGTGCCCAGCAGGATAGAGCAAGTTGAAAGGATACCCACACACAGGCCGTTAATTGTTAACAGTCTTTTACTGACAGGATTTCGTACAGGAACGGTTACAATACATATACGAATACTTTCCTTTACTCTCCTAACACCCCCACACCATGTAGTTTCTTTTTCAAGGCTTTATAGACTGGGTTTGCTCTGTGCCAGCTGCAGCCTCTGCTGTGAACTGTCCTTGAGCTGCTGCACATCTTAACCCTTTACTTGTCTTTTATTTCTGGCTTTCTGGAAAACTAGACAGACTCCTCAGCAGCCTACAGCTCCCACCTTTTCCATAAAGACACAGTTAATGACGTTTTATTCTTTTCATTTCACAATTACAGTCAGTACATACCGCTATGGCGATCTATGTTTAACACATTCTAGGTACAATGTTTCACCATCATCCTTTTCTTTGCACCTGTTTGTTTCTTGGCCTGTTACTGTACCAATCTGAAACCTTTCAGGTGGTTTACCTAGATTTGCTCTTTCAGAGCGTCTCAATGTCACCTGAGGCTCTGTTTCCTCTTTGCCTCCCTCATCCACGCTAGCAAGAGGTCGTTCCTCTTCCTCCTGTTTTATCCCTTGTTCTATTTCATGTTCTGTGATTGTGTCATGTTCCTGTGAATTGCCCAGTTCAACATACTCAATGTTATCCCAATCCTGTTCCTGAACTTTGATGCTCCTGCTAAGCACCACCCTTCTTTGATTCTGTATCCAGATATGGTAATAAGCGTTTTGGAATCCCAGTACATGCCCTTTTTGTGCTCTGGGAGTCAGTTTCCCATTCCGTTTTCCTTTGGGAATGTGCACCCAGCACTTGGCCCCAAATCTCACAATATGCTGCAGTTTTGGTTTCTTTCCATTGAGTTTTTCATATGGTGACATTTGTATTGCCCTATGATACAGCCTGTTTTGAATGTAATTGGCGTATAACATACACTCTCTCCAAAAAGCATTCGGTAACTCAGAGTCCCTTAACATGGCTCTAGTTGTATCCTGTAGGGTTCTATTTTTTCTCTCCGCTATTCCGTTCTGAAACGGAGAAAATGGGGCTGTTAAAGTTTGTTCTATCCCTTTCTTTAACAAATACTGCTCTAGCGATTTACCAGTGAATTCTCCCCCTTGGTCAGAGTGTATTCGTTGGATTGTTCTACCGTGTTGCACCTCAATCTTTTTCACAAACAGTTTTAGTTTCCCCTCTGCTTCGTCTTTCGCATGTAACAAATATATGGTGCAAAACCTGGTATAGTCGTCTACTATTACTAGAAAATACTTGGCACCACCTTGTGATCTTTGAAACGGTCCTGCAAGATCAATATGAATCGTTTGATATGGTGCACTTGTGCTACTCTCTGCTTCTTTA
Organism: Rhineura floridana; assembly: GCF_030035675.1. Taxonomy (NCBI): domain Eukaryota; kingdom Metazoa; phylum Chordata; class Lepidosauria; order Squamata; family Rhineuridae; genus Rhineura; species Rhineura floridana. The sequence goes on along the minus strand of NC_084486.1, from coordinate 135,285,312 downwards.
CATTTGGGAGCAACTGTGGCTTAGGTTTGATTACATATATCACATTCCACATACTGGTTACACTCTTTTAATGTTACATCCATACTATTACTGGGTGTTTTTATGATCGTACCGAAATTAGCATGGCCTAGTTTCCTGTGCCATAGGTGAATGCATCTATCATGAGGTTTCTTGTTTGCAATCATAGTAGCACGTCCTGTGGGGTTTAATTGTATGTAAAACAGTGAATTCCTAAGATACCCCTTCAAACAGAGTTTGTCCCCTTTCCTTATCTCACATGTCCCTTGTCTAAACGTGACGATATATCCCATTGCGTTCAGTTTCGTAACAGACATATTACTTTCTAAGCCTGGTACATATAATACGTCAGTCATTACAGTGTTACGTATGCTTAACTTTACAGTTCCCCTCCCCAATACCTGTCTGTGCGTGCCATCCACAAGCACAACATCCTCTTTTGTGGGAAGTGTAGTTTTGAATAATGTTTTGTCCTTTATCATACTGTGGGTAGCGCCTGAGTCTACAACCCATACAGTGCAATCTCTGTCCTCTTTTCTTGAACCTAATCCTCTGACTATGTGTACTTTTGAAGGCTTCCTTCCTTGTCCTTTCCGCTTCGCTTCAGTCTCTTTGTAGATGAGTATTAGAACCACAGACGTAGCAGGTCTTTAGTCCGAAAGATCATGCTTCTGTGTCCTTAAAGTTTAGCTTTCTGCTTTCTCTTTTCTCATTTCGCTCCCTTCCTTCGGCTTCCTTTCGTCTCTCCCACTCCTGTAGCAGTTTGCCCGATACGTACTCGATTGTCAGACCCTCGTCTGGCATAGCTTCCAACAAGCTTACGATCGGATCCCAGGACGAATTCAGTGAAGAGAGAATGATGTACACTTGTTGCAACTGTGTGTGCACCACATTCCTTTCTTGCAGCTCCGCAAACAGTTTCTTTATCTCCAATAAATGGGCAGACATTGTCCCGTCATCAGGCATCTTCATCTGATAGAGTCTTCGTGCTAAATGGATTTTACTGCTGGCTGTTTTTCTTACATGCACCTCGTTTAATGCAGTCCATATAAGCCTCGCTGTCGGCTTATCTTGTATATGCAACAATTGGGAATCATCTACTGCCAAGATGATAAACGCCCTTGCTCTTTCATCCATTCGAATCCATGGAGCCGGTTGCGGTTCCGCGGGTGGGTTGGTCACAATCACCTGCCATGAATCTTCCTTAGTAAGGAACGCTTGCATCCTTAATCGCCAACAGGAATAGTTTCGTTCGGTGAGCCTTTCCAAAGGCATCCCAGCTGAAAGTGAGACTGCCATGCCTGCAGCCACGACTCCTGAACACTTCTGGACACTATTCCTTCTTTCTTTCTTGGCACTGTGGACAAGCTGCGCTTTCTAAGCCTCTGGGCTTCCTGGGTTAGCTGGGCTTGCTGGGCTAGCTGGGCTAGCTGGGCCCATAACCCTTGTTGGCAGCGGTGTATCGATTGCGTGTGCCCAGCAGGATAGAGCAAGTTGAAAGGATACCCACACACAGGCCGTTAATTGTTAACAGTCTTTTACTGACAGGATTTCGTACAGGAACGGTTACAATACATATACGAATACTTTCCTTTACTCTCCTAACACCCCCACACCATGTAGTTTCTTTTTCAAGGCTTTATAGACTGGGTTTGCTCTGTGCCAGCTGCAGCCTCTGCTGTGAACTGTCCTTGAGCTGCTGCACATCTTAACCCTTTACTTGTCTTTTATTTCTGGCTTTCTGGAAAACTAGACAGATAGACTCCTCAGCAGCCTACATAAACAACACTAGGTGGGATCTGAATCATGGTCCATAATCCTGTCCCATCCATCTCTTACTTCTGCGCTCCATTATAGCCTGAATACCCCTAGATCTGACATATCAGAGAATCTGATCTGTCTAAATCATATATATTTAGGGCAGTATCAAACTAAATCATTCCATCAGCACAAGACATTCCACTTGCATAACAGACCTTTTCCCCCCTCCCCATGCACCCCCTAAATCTGCCCTGGGTTTTTTCCCAACACTCCAGAGCATATTTGGGGCTGGCATGGAGTGCATATAGGGAGGAGGGGATTCTGTTGCACAAGTGGAAATCCTTGTGCTGATGGAAAGAGATAGGTGGATAATAATCTATAGATAGATAGATTAGATAGATACACACACACATCTTTTGTAATATATTTGCCTAAGGATGTCATCACAGAGCTATTTGCTTGATTGCTGACAAGTGACACTGCAAACTGTAGTGTGGCCACAGACTTCTGAGAACTGCTGGGCCAGCAGAGGAGGGAGACGCAAGCAGGCAGGTGTAAATGGAGGTAGGTTGGCTTTGATGAGGGGTAAAGGGAGAAGTGGTTTTGGCAAGAGGTAAAGGGGGGTGGTTAGCGGTGTTGATAGGGAGTAGGTGGAGTTGCTGAGCAAAATGAGGAGGGAATAGCCCCTAGTATACATAGGTAGATAGATTAGATAAATAGTTACACATGCTCTCTCACACACACATAAAGATAAGTAAAGAAAAAAACAGTCAAACAGATGTTAGACAATAAAAAAGCAAAAATCTTATAGAATATCTTACTGAGAGCAATAATTGTGCTTATAATATGTCCTTGACAATAATTTATAATCAGTTTTAAATAAGTGTAAAAGCTGGACTTTATGGCTGAACCTTATAATAACATTTTGAATTCCAATAATTTATAAACAATCTCCACTTTTCAACAATTTATTAGGAGCTTGTCTTTCTCCTTTGATAATAAGTAGCTAGTAATGTTGTGTCCCAGACTTTATTATACCATTGTGATTTATCAAGCAGTTCTGAAGATTTCCAGTTGCCAGTTATCACTAGCCTAACTGTGGTCAATAAAGCCATTGTTAACTCTAAATCTTCCTCATTAATTATTCCTTTCAAACAGCCTAAGAGAGGTTGCTTTCGTGTCAACACTATATCACCTCCATTTATGTCCTTAATAATATCTAGTATCTCTTGACAAAATGCTCTAGCGAAAGAGCAAGACCAAAAATAGGCATAATATGCAAACCTTGCAACAGTCTTGTAAGGTAGGTCCCATTTTTGTTTGTTTGTTTATGCCACGAGTGTGCAAAGTAGAAGAGGACAGGATCCTACCATTTAAAATTCAGCACAGGGTAGACATTAGAGGGCAGGGAGGCAAATGGAGACAGGAGGAAACAGAGGTCCTGCTTGCAGGCTTCCCATAAGCATTTGTGGCCACTGTGGCCAATGTGAGAACAGAATGCTGCACTAGATGGGCCTTTGGCCTGATCCAGCAGGACTCTTCTTGAATTCTTATGTGTGCCTTTACACCTCTGGCTCCATTCAGGAAACTGACATTTTTCAAAACCTGATAATCCCAAGTGTTAGAAGGTAATGCCATTCAATAGTGTAACATAAATACACACTGGAGCCTTCACATTCTTGAACCCTTGCACAGGAAAGCGGCATCCTTTCATTCTTCTCTTTTGGATAACAATCCAGCCTCTTGTGGCTACCTGAATCCTACCCTTCACAAGGCTTACTCTCTCAATTTTGAGTCCATCACCCTCTGTGAAATAGATTATCACATTTTTATTAGCCCACCTTCTGTTGCACATCCAGCCTTGTCCCTCTGGACAGTGATATAAGTAAGAAGACCATATGCCCTTGGGCCTTGGCAAAGGTCAGAAACCTTGGAAATCTGGTTTCTGCCCTAAATGTATCCTGAAGCTTGGAAACAGTGAAGATTTAGGGAGGGCAATTTTGAAGCACTCTAGCAGCATCTCTCTCTTCCTGTCTCCTGCCAGGGAAAGTACTAAAAAGTCAGTTCTGTAAAGTTTCTAGAGTAGCCATTCAGAAGCTAAGAAAAGCTAGCCATGACAGGAGGCACCAGCTGGCTCATGATATCTCTAACACAATTTACACACTTCCCAGAACAGTTTTGCAAATACTTTTGAACAGACTCCAGGCTTTCTCCCTTGCTGGCCCGTGTGCTTGGAACTGCCTCCCAGAACACGTATGTGATGCCACCTCTCTTCCTTCCTTCACATTCCCTCATCAAAACCTACTTTTTCCATGAAGCACAATCCCCTAGTTCCATTGCCCCACTGCATACGCACCATGCCATTAAAGCACATTTAAAGTGCATGTTCCCCCAAAGAACCCTGGGAACTGTTATTTGTTAAGCGTGCTGAAAAGTATAGGTCTGTGAGGGGTAAACTACAGTTTCCAGGATTTCGGGGTGCTTTGACTGAATGATGTATACACAACATCTAACTAAGAGCTTCTCCAGATGACCTATTTATTGAGCATTCATCCTGATTTGCTTGCACAAAGCTTATTTATTTATTATTAAATTTCTATACCGCCCCATAGCCGAAGCTCTCTGGGCGGTGCACAACAATCAAACATAAAATACAATAGGTCACATATAAACAAATTTAAAACTTTTTAAAAAAACTTTAAAATTATAAAATACCCAGAAGAATCAAGACAGTTTTCAACACATACTAAAATGCTAAAATGCCTGGGAAAAGAGGAAAGTTTTAACCTGGCGCCAAAACGATATGTGGAAGTTAGGTTAAATCTGATGTCCAGTCTTTATTGACCATGCATTCTGATTAGTTTGTGCATTGTTTATATGTCTTTCCACCAATTATTTGTTCATCCCATGTTTTTCTATGCATTTCCCCATCACTTTCCTAACAACACCCCCTTTTTAAAGTGGATTTTTTTCACTATAATAACTTTAATCCACTTTCATTGCACAAATCTTACTTTCTTGGAATGCGCTTAAAACTCTCCTGCAAAATACTGACAGTCTGGAAGCACCCTAAGCTTAAGCGTGTGCACACACTATACCTTTAAAGCACTCCCCCCCCCCCAAAAAAATCCCAGAACTGTAATTTGTTGAAGGTGCTGAAAACTGTAGCTCTGAGAGGTGTAAACTAAAGTTTCCAGGATTCTTTGAGGCAAAGCTATGGGCTTTAAATGGATGTGTGTGCACAGCCTGAAATAACCACATATGGCTCCACTTTTTCCCCTGCCTCTGTTGTTTCCCCTAATTTAAGAATGTAAAAACTCAGGGCAAGGACCTACCCTCTCTCATTCTGTAAAGCAGCCTTCCCCAGCTTGCTGCCCCCCAGAGGTTTTGAGCAACAGTTCCCATCATCCCAGAATATTGGCCATGATGGCAGGGGCTAATAATAATAATAATAATAATGATAATGATGATAATGATAATGCATTTATTTTTGTTATCAGCCTCTCACCCGGAATGCTGGTCCCAAGGTGGATTACATAGATTTAAAAATACACATAAAACCATACAGAAATTTAAAAATAAAAAACATACAAAAAACCATACATAAACAAATCCATAAAATCCTTAAAAGCATCAGTATAATGGCATAAAGGGTAGAAATTTAACCAAATGCTTGCATAAAAAGATGGGTCTTCAGCAGCTGTTCAAAAATGGGAAGAGAGGGGTTTGAACTTACCTCACAGGGAGGGCATTCCGTAGCCTAGGGGCCATGACAGAGAAGGCTCTGTTACGAGTATTCGCCAGTTGGGCTTCAGCTATAGTAGGCACCTCTTCGCTGGCTCTCATGCAATGGGCATGACAAATGAGGGAAAGATGGGCAGACAGATACCTAACCATTTAGGGCTTTAAAGGTCAAAAGCAGCACTTTGAATTGTACTCAGAAGCAAACTGGGAGCCAATGTGTAGCTCTTTTAGAACAGGCGTAATGTGCTCAGTGCCTCTTTCTAGATAACATCCTGGCAGCCGCATTCTGAACCAGCTGAAGCTTCTGAGTCGTCTTCAAAGGCAGTCCCACGTAGAGCGCATTTCAGTAATCCAAACATGAAATGACTAGGGCATGGGTGAGGGTGGTCAGATCTGAGCGTCCAAGATAAGACCGCAGCTGGCACAACAGCCAAAGTTGAGCAAAAGCCCCTGTGGCCACCATTGCTACCTAATCTTCTAGCAGCAAGGCTGGATCCAGGAGGACTCCCAGGCTGCAGACAGTTTCCTTCAGAGGGAGTGCAACCGCATCCAGAGTGGACCAACAACCCCAACCCTGCTTAGCGTTTCTGCTTGCCAACAACACCTCTATATTGTCTGGATTTAATTTCAGCATATTCACCCACATCCAACCCATTACAGCCTGGAGTTTTTGATCCAGCACCTGCACTACATCCTTGGGATCTGATGTGACCGATATGTAGAGCTGGGTATCATCAGCATGCTGCTGGCAGCCCAGCCCACATCCTCAGACGACCACTCCCAATGGTTTCATGTAGATGTTAAATAGCATGGGGAACACAATGGAGCCTTGCAGAACGGCAAAAGCCAAATGGTCAAACTACAGTCCCCCAGCACCATCTTCTAGATACAACCCTTGAGATAGGACCAGAACCAGTCAAAGACAGTTCCTCCCAGCCCCAATCCTCTAAGGTGGCCCAGAAGGATACTGTGGTTGATGGTATCAAAAGTCACTGAGAGGTGCAGCAGAACCAACAAGGACACACTCCCTCTCTCCAGTTCCTGGCATAGGTCATCCACCAAAGCAACCAAAGTAGTTTCAGTGACCTGCCATGACTTGATGATAGGCACAAATTTAATAAGGTGAAATACAAACTTATGACTGAATTGCCATGTTGTCTGGGTACAGTCACCTCTGAATGAGGAGACTGTGAGTCACCTGCCTGCCCCAACTCCTCAATCAGGTGGGATGACAGCCTAGTGAAACAGCCTTGGTTGGGGTTTCCAAGGCCTGTGCTGAGACTGTGCAGGGAGAGCACCACAGCCTGGTTGTCCAAGCAACAGGGATACACCATCTCTCAGCTAAATGGAGCTTTGGCTATGGGGCAGTATACAAGTTTAATTAATCAATCAATCAATCAATCAATCAATCAATCAATAAAGGCACAGATCTTCTGGAAAAGTCCTTCTTGCAGGCTTCCCATGGGCACCTGATTGGCCACTGTGAGAACAGGATGCTGGACTAGATGGGCCACTGGCCTGTTCCAGCAGGCTCTTCTTATGTTCTTACATTGTCTACGAGGCTCACAACGCATGAGTGATTTGACACACTATTTGAAAGATGGGAGAGTGGTTGAAAGTGGTATTGAGGAGTAGCCCTGTGCCTTCACTGACAGCTTCCAGACTGACACTGGGGAGGAGGAAAAGGTCCATGAGGGGGAGTTTAACTGTTCTCGTTCACATCTGACACCAGAGGGCCGTGCATTGGAACCCACCACTCATGGCGCCAGCCAAGCTGCTTATAGTCTGTGGGACCCTGGGGCCTCTTGGGGTTTGAGGAGGAGACCTGGGTTTCTTTCTCCTTATACCTGCATCTGCCACTTTAATTTTTAAAGAAATGACAGCCTGGAAAAGCATGGAAGTAGGAGCAAGTCTGGTAGTTGAATCAACTTGTCATCTAAAAGAAATTGTGGCAGTATGTATGCTCACACAATTGGTAAGGAATTTATTATTATTATTATTATTATTATTTGTTTCATTTATAATAATAAACTGACATTTATAATACATACTGACAGCCAAGGGTATAGGGTTCCAGGGCATCTTAGACCCTTTACTTTTGGGGGAGCAGGGTCCCTATGTCTCTGACATCCCAGGAGCCAATCAGCATGAAAGGGGAGTGTGTTAGAAACTGAGAAGAGTCTTCTAACATGCTTCCTTCTCCTTTCCTGCTGATTGGAGCCAAGCAGAGTGAAAGGAGGTGAATCAACCACTGAGAAGACTCTTTTCAGTAACTAATGCTCACCCCTTTCAGGCTGATTGGCTCCTAGAAACATCTCTTGTTGTGGGGAAAGGCATTAACAAGGATCTCATTCTCAGAAAAAAAAGAAGGGGGGAAGGGTGTGTGGCTGTGACTATCATGAAGGGACCGTACACTTCTGAATCTGCCACTACATTACTGCTGACAGCTTATCTTTATACTACTGCCTGATCTCACCCAAAGGCTGTTCTGATCATTTTGGCAACACCTCACATGGTCTAAACTGTCACAGGCCTCAAGATAAGGATGGCCGGGCAAAATAGGCTGCAGATCAACTCTCATGAGGTATCACCTTTATGTCATCTTTAGAAGACATTAGCAACACCCGTGCAATTATGAGGATTAGAAACTTGCTTTTTGGAAGAAAAGGAGGAGAAGATGCAGCTCCTCAACAGTACAACACATGCACTGACTACAGGAGGCCACAGGTTCAATCCCCAGCTCCATGATTTTCAGATAGCAGGGCATCTTCCCAGGGCCCTGGAAAGCCACCACTAGGCAGAGTGGACAATGCTGCGCTAGATTCAGGATAAGGTAGCTCCCTATATTCTAGTGCTGGAATTCTCAGGGGTCTGGTAGATGCAAAAGAGGGATTGGTTAATTTTTGATCTGCAAGGGTCATCTGCAAAACCAGTGTCCCTTCCTCTGGACAATCTGCTGTTCAGATTGCACTGACAGAAGCATGATCACCCTTTAACGACATCCTGTGTGGGTAAACACACCTCAAGGAACACAACTTGCTCTTAAAAATGAAAACTCTCCTTGTTCTGATCCTGAATTATTTATGGACCCGGGGGTTTATGCCCATGAAGACTTTAGCACACACTCCAAAAAATCCAGGAGGATGACAAAGCAAATAGCAGCAACATACATGGGGTAGAAAAATGGGTCATATTCTCAGTAGTGATATTTACCAGCATCTTCTTTATTGCTTTACACCTTTGGGAGACCTTTTATTGATGATTGCCTACAAACCATGTTTGAATGTCGCCCAGACTGTGGATGTTATCAGGACTTTTTTGTCATCATTTTTCCTCTGCTTTGGATCAAGGGTAGTTAAACTAAACATGAATCATCACAACCCTTGCCTTACAGGACTCTACACGTGTGGATCACAGGATCAAGGAACTGCAGTCCCTGCAATAACCTTGAGGTTATAGCCATATTTGAGAAGTGTATATAGCCTGTGTTCAGATTCAGGATTCAGCTACACTGGGCAAATGTTCACTCTGCCTCTCCCCTAATCCTCTTGTATGATTTTTTGCAGGTGTAAACAACTAATATCATGCCTTAACTGGTCATGATAGCATCAGAAACGTTTGTCTATGGGCTGATTACACTAGGCTGTGTGCCTTCCTCTCAGCAGGGCTGGCTACTATGTATTCTCTTCTCTTATTAGGAAAAACAGCTAAGAAATTATACAAAAGGCCGCCATTCATCCCATGGGATCCCAGGGTGGGGAACACATTAACCAAATCAAACACACAACCCTAACCCACAGCATAAATATTAAAAATTAAAAGCAAGATAAAAACCAATAACATTTGACCATAAGAGCAATTCTGCAGTGGACATAAAAGCACATGTGCTTAGGCCAGCCTTTCCCAACCAGTGTGCCTCCAGATGTTGTTGGACCACAACTCCCATCTTTCCTGACCATTGGCAATGCTGGCTGAGGCTGATGGGAGTTGTGGTCCAACAACATCTGGAGGCACACTGGTTGGGAAAGGCTGGCTTAGGCTCACACTCCTGCCCAACATGCCTGGGTGAAAATATGTATGTTAAGCTGATGCTGAAAGTTCATTAATGAGGGAGACAACCACACCTCCAGAGGGAGGGGTTCTATAGAGAGGGTGCCACCACGGAGGAGGCCCCATGCCATGTCATCGCCGAACAGGCCACACCCATTGGTGGAACTGCAGGAACCTGACTCACATATAATTTGAGCTAACCTGGTTGCTGTGGTGTTGCAGTTACCATGTGCCACTTTTGGTTTTCGGGGGTTTTGGGGGGTTTATCCTATTGATTGACAAATCCTAGTTAGCAGGTCCTTTCCCCCCCCATGTTTTATTTTTATTGATTTCATGTTTAGCTGGTCCAAATTTTGTTGCATTCTGTGCTGTTAGTATATGAATTGTAAGCTGCCATGGATTGTCTTTGAACAAGAATGGTGGAATATAACTTTAGGCTGGTGTAGTCAATCAGTGAAATAACATGAAATATTCCATCCCACCCCCAACAAAGACTGATCAGCCAGATCCAGTGGACATCTCTATCTGAATGGATAACCCTGGGCTCCAACTGGGAGGAAGGGCAGGATACAAATCTAATAAATAAATGGTTGTTTGAGTGAGTTGTGCCACCTGCCTGCCCAAGCTGAACCTTTGACCAGATGGGAACTAGGAATAGAGGAATCTGTGGCCCTCTAGCTGTTGCTAGACTACAGCTCCCATCACCCCATGCCCGTTGCCCTTTTGTTGGAGTCCAACAACATCCAGAGGGCAACAGGTTTCTGTTTTAAATACATTTCCCCCCAATTTTTAGTACCATTTTAAGGCATTGCCTTTTTCTTTCCTTGTGCTACCCTCTTTTTTCCTTTGCATTTTTTTCTAGGCATAAAGCCTCCTTACTTTCTGTGTCTGTTTTCACCTATTGGTTCAACTGTGAAATGGTTAGAAAAAGCAGATCTTCTGCCTCCAGGCTGACTCCAAGCGCATTTCATTTCCAGGATGTATTTCACAAGGGCTAACAGATCAAATTGCTGTTTTCACTGAAGGTAGCATTCTACCAAAAGTGAAGTGGCATAATGTGCACCAAAGTATCTGTTTGTGTCCATTACGAAAGAGAAGACAAATACTGAATTGCTCAGCCTTTCCATTCCAGCCGAGCAGAGACAATTGTCTCAGCTTTTGGAAACATTACTCAGATTTACACATAATTTGTTGAGCAATTTTACATAGCCGAGGAGTGACCTTGAGAGCCAAAATACTGTCTTGTTCAGTCTGCCAGTAAAACTGCTAGCAGTAATTTCTCAGTTCCACCCGGAGATTTCTCAGTGACTCATTCCAGGGTGAAAATCTTTGCCTTTGACAATTTGTCTCCACTTAAAGTAATCTCTGTTAAACTGGCTATCGGGTTAAAAATGTAGGCCCAATTAATGTGCTATATCATTAGACATTGCTGTGTATCCCAAGTGAAAGACAAGAATGCTTCAGAATAACTAAGGATAGGGGAGAAATTTAATTCAGTTAAAGACATTTAAAGGCAAACCTACATAATCTATGTCTTATTTATTTGATTTATTTATTATTTGATTTATATCCCGCCCTTCCTCCCAGCAGGAGCCCAGGGCGGCAAACAGAAATGCTAAAAACACTTTAAAACATCATAAAACAGACCTTAAAATATATTAAAACAAAACAACATTAAAAACTTTTTTTAAAAAAAGCTTTAAAAACATCTTTAAAAAAGGCTTAAAAACATATTATTTAGAAAACACATATTAACAAGCAATTCCAACACAGATGCAGACTGGGATAGGTCTCAGCTTAAAAGGCTTGTTGAAAGAGGAAAGTCTTCAAAAGGCACCAAAAAGATAACAGAGATGGCGCCTGCCTAATATTCAAGGGGAGGGAATTCCACAGGGTAGGTCCAGCCACGCTAAAGGTCTATTTCCTATGTTGTGCAGAATGGACCTCCTGACAAGATGATGGCTGCAGGAGGCCCTCACCTGCAGAGCTCAGTGATCGACTGGGTATATAAGGGGTAAGACGGTCTTTCAGGTATCCTGGTCCCGAGCTGTATAGGGCTTTGTACACCAAAACTAGAACCTTGAACTTGGCCAGGTAGCAAATGGGTAGCCAAATCGTCTTGAAAAACGATATGCAAACTGGCACACAGCCATTCTTTGAAATTTGCATTTCTCTGGATTTTGCAGTGTAGCTCTCTAGCCAAGTCATGCTTACAAAAATGCATATAGAGAAAAGTGTTCATATCAATGCATATATTGGGAAAATAACGTACAAAAATGCATTATAGTAGGGAAATTGCTTTTCAAAAATATCTGTAGGCAAAAATATGTACCGAAATGTCCATATTACAAGAAAATCACACTAAGATGCTTATTTTTTAAACAAAATTTATATACCACTTGATTGCAATAAAACCGCAAAGCAGTTTACAAAAAAGAAAAAGAAAACATTGACATTATCTATCCAGATGGATAATCCCAATTAACATTAGGCATCCAGAGCACTGTCTGTTCCGTCTGTACTGTGTCAGTTTCACTGGAGAAGGGGGAGGTTGTGATGTTCCTATATTAATGTATATATGGTAAGTGTTGGTTGTTTAGAAGATACATGGTAAGTGGAGTGAAAGAGGAGGGGGAGTGAATGGGCAGTAGAATGCTAGATGATTGGCTGAGTGTTTAAAATGGCTGAACGTATAAAAGGAAGAGTGAGAGTGGAATCTGGGAGGTGATGAAAGTGAGTGGGTTGCTTTGATGGGTTTTTGAGAGAGTTGTTTGTCAGGAGAGCGTGGAGAAGGAGAGGGGTGGAGTTCGGATTAGTATTGAGTAAAACCATATGCTTATGTGCCTTAAGAAGAAATCTTGTTAATCTTGTTAGCTTTGTTATCTTTAATAAATACTTAATTTGGTTTACCAAAGGCCTGATCCTTGGCTGGGGTTTCACAGACCAGAAGGGAGGGTAAGGTAATGACCAAGGCTGAAGGGAAACTGTAACAAATGGTGGCAGCGGTGAAGAGAATAACAATACCAGTATTCAGAGTCTCTGGGAATACTAGTATTAGGACGTGACTGGTGGTTGCCTAGCAGGGGGATCTGTTGAGATCTGTGCTAGAGCGGGGAGAGAAAAAATAAAATAAAGGACAGTCCGGACTGGTGGAGTCCCTGGTGGTGCCTAGGGACAGGCAGTAGCCACGCACAGGTAGGAACCTGACAGGGAGAGCCAGGGAAGGGCGTCACAGAGGTACTATGTGCCTTGAAGGAGGCGGTGGTGATCCCCTCCTTAAGAGGACCTCTCTAGACCCAGAAGTGTTAAACAACTATCACGCAGTGGCAAATATCCCTTTTTTGGGCAAGGTGCTTGAGAAGGTGGTGACAGTCCAGCTTCAAACATGCTTGGAGGAAACTGATTACTTGTTCCAGTCTGTCCTCAGGCCTGGCCGCATTGAAACTGCCTTGGTCGCCCTGGTTGATGACAACTGTCAGGAGAGAGATAGGGGAGTGTGACCCTGCTCGTTCTCCTTGATCTCTTGGTAGCTTTTGATACTGTTGACCTCAATATTCTTCTGGAACATCTCAGGGAGGTGGGGTTGAGAGCACTGTGCTTCAGTGGTTTTGCTCATACCTCCAGAGCCGGTCCCAAAAAGTAGTCATGGGAGGCTATTGTTTGGCACCGTGGGAGCTGTTCAGGGTTCCATGTTGTTCTCCATGCTGTTTAACATCTATATGAAGCCACTGGGAGCTGTCATCAGGAGATTTGGAGTGAGGTGTCATCAATATACAGATGACTCCCAGCTCTGTGTCTCTGTTCCATCTGAATTGGGAGAGACAGTTAAGGTGTTGGTCCGATGCTTGGAGGCAGTGATGGGCTGGATGTGGATGTGGCTAGGAGTGGTGCCCTGGGCCCCTACTGGGAGGAAATGTGGGAGAGAGAGATATAGGCTCAGGTGGTCTCAGTGGCTAGGAGTGCCTTTTCCCAATTCCGGCTGATTTACCAGCTTTGACCCTTTTGGACAGAGATGACTTGGCCACATGCTCTGGTAACTTCCAGACTGGATTATTGCAATACACTCTACATGAGGCTGCCCTTGAAGATGATGTGGAAACTTCAACTGGTCCAAAATGCAGAGACCACATTACTGGCTGGGATTCCCTTTAGAACTCATATAACCCCTTTTGAAACAGCTGCATTGGTTGCCACTTTGTTTCTGGGCCCAATTCAAGATGCTCACATTAGTGTTTAGTTATTGTAAACCACCCAGAGAGCTTTGGCTATGGGGCGGTATATAAATACAATAAATAAATAAATAAATTTAAAGCCCTAAATGACTTAGGTCCCAAATATCAGAAAGACTTCCTCCTTCCCTACAGACCCTCTTGGGTGTTGAGTTCAGCAGAGGGGGCCCTTTTGGTAGTGCCACCACCATCAGAAGCTCGGGGGGTGGCCTGGGAGAGGGTATTCTCTATGGCAGCCCCAAAATTATGGAACATCCCATCAAGGAGGACTGGCAACTTAACTGCAAAGCTTTCAGCAAATGCTTAAGACACACCTCTTTACCCTGGCCTTTGACACTTCAGATTTATATTGTTAGGACCCAGACTATTTTTTGTGATGTTGTGATTTTAGGTTTTAATTGTTTTCGTGATGTATTTTTAAATTGTTGCAACCTTCCCTGGGACCTCTGGGTCAAGGGCGGGTAATAAATTTAAATAACAACAATACATATATGTTCTACATTATTGGGCCAGTTTACAATAATTTAAAATAGAAAACAATTTTAAACAACTTACAATCAAACATCACAAAAATAGACTGGGTCCTAAAAATGCACATCTCAGGTGTCAAAGGCCAAGGTAAAGAGGTGTGTTGTCAGCATTCACCAAAAAACTGTATAGTGAAGTTGCCAGACCCACCTCTGTGAGGAGGGAGTGCCACAACTTAAGGGCTGTCACAGAGAATGCCCTCTCCTGGGCCACCACCATCACCCTGAGTTTCTGAGGCTTTGGAATGCCCACATGCACATATCCAGAGGCACTGAATATGTGACAGAAGCACTAGGTAAAGAGAAAGGAGAGATGTGCCCTCGCTCCCCATCTATATAAGGGAGAAATCTGGGTTATCTGATCCAGCTTTTAAAAAAAGAAAAGAAACTACAATAGCTCCACATTGCCTGCTCTGCTTGATTCCATGCAAGTGTCCCCTACTTTATCCTAAATTTTGTGTAGCAAACCAATGGAAGTTTCATTTGGAAGCAAAGTCCAGGGCCAGTCCTACTGTTAGGCAGAGTGAGGCGACTGCATCAGGCTGCAGATGCTAAGCAGCAGTGAGATGTGTATGTACCACACAGTCTGCTTTGTGCCTTCTACGCCAGCCTGCAGTGGAGGATGCTGTCCAATCACCAGTGTTGCTGATGCCAGTCCAGTCAGGCAACAAATGTGTTGGGGACAACCCTGCCAGAGTCTAACCAAGATGATACCTCCCTTCATCCATCTACCTCTGGTGTTCTCTGCACCCTTTCCCTGTTGTGAGTCTTATAAAAGGAGTCATATATAGATTATAAATTGCTCACTCCTTTATTATACCCTGTATTTTCTGCCTTATAATCCACGTTTGAAGCAACCTAAATTTAGACAATTCTCCAGGCTTTGAACAAGATCTCTAGTGGATATAGATATGACCTTCAGGGAAACTAAAACTCATTCTCTTATTATCTTTGAGATAATTTGTCTAATGCCTGTGTTCTTCCCAGTGAAGGCACAGACCTGCCACAGTGAAAACTGTTTACAAATGTTCTTTTTCTACATTAAAATTGATTTTTTGAGAGGGAGATAGGCAATGCATTCTGGAACTAATTTGAATTTTTCTCTAATTAATATTCAGACCCAAAATATGTTATCTTTGCATGACTGTGCAATTATTAAGGGGAAAATATCATCCATGAAGGTAATTATTTTTCGTTTTCCTCTCCCTGCCTTCCCTCCCTTCTTTAATACCAGCTCACATTTTTTTTAAAACAAAAACAAAACAGTCTGCATCGTACCTCTTTCTTTTCTTTTTTTTAGGCTATGATTGAAGAAGCCATCACAAGAGCAGAATGTTTTTCAGTGATGTACACGCCATTTGCAACTAAAGTAAAGGCTGGAGAAATCGACAAGTTAAAGGAAGTTTTCACCAAAAAGCACCCCGACTATGTGGAATACATATATACAGGTGACAAGGTTGAAGCCTGCAACATGAGGGACAAATCAGCCAAAATGAAGCACTTTTTACCCCATTGAGTTTGATAGAATTTAATGTGTATTTTAGAATGTTTATAACCTATATTTCAGTTTACATATTAACTTCACAAGACGGTTTAGTGGGGGGAGCAGCAATCATGACGTACAAAATAAAAAACAAATCACAGCAGATCAGGGACCACGTGTCAGTGGTTCTGAAAGCACTGGAAGGGAACTACTGGGCCCTTTTCAAGGTGTTAGTACTAGTGTATGAAGCCATAATGGCTTGAGACCCAAGTGCCTAAAAGACTGCCTCCCCAATATCAACCATCTCAGGACCTACGACTGGCAAGAGTGGCTCTGTTGGTGATGCCTCTGCTAGGTGCTCCCCAACTGGTGGTGCTGATTGACAACAGGACCTTCTTGGTAGGGGTCCCCCATGTGCGGAATGCCTTCCCTGGTGAGGTGCATCTGTCTCTCTCATGATTAACTGTTAAGAGGAAGTTAAAACCATTCCTGTTCACCCAAGCTTTTGATGGATGTGAAATATACCGTTCTCGGTAACCATGAAATTACTAGCCGTGAGGATATTTGATAGTTTTTCAATGTTTCCAGATGCTTTTAATTGTTGTTTGAGTGTCTTAAAACCTCTTATTTTTCAGACCCTCATGGACTTCACAGTTTGCCACAGACAGGCGACTGGTCTTGCCCTTCACCCCAGTCTTATTTGCTGACACTGGGCTTCAAAAACAAAGAAGTTGGGAAATTTCTAGAAAAGATGTCTTGCAGGAAATTGCCAACATTTTCAGGTAACAAATGTGAATTCTCCCAGATAGATAGATATGCTGCATACACACCATACATTTAAAACACATTTTAAAGCACATTTCTCCCCCCCAGCCACCCAAAGAATCCCAAAAACTGTAGTTTGTTGAGGGTGCTGGGAATTGTAGCTCTGTGAGGGTTAAAGTACGGTTTGCAGGATTCTTTGGCAGGGATGGGAAAATGTGGTTTTAAATGTACAGTGTACATATGCAGCCATAAATAGACGTTGTTGTTTTGTTATTTAAATTTATATCCTGCCCTTCCTCCCAAAGGAGACCAGGGTTGCAAATACACACACACGCACACACACGCGCACACACACACACTGAAGTTGTATGTGTACCTCCAGATTATGTCATTTTGTAGCCTTATCTTGCTTTTGTTTGATGGATTGATTTATGATAGTTCTATTGTATATTTTCCTATATTTAGTGTGCTGTTCGCCAGCTGGGGAGCCTTTTAGGCCAAAAAGCAGACTACAAATAAGTAATAACAATGCATACTAATAGCTAACTCCAGTGCTGAGTTATAACAGCTATATCGCCAAAACAGAGCTACTGGGAAACAATGGGGAGGTTTAGCGTTCTTGCAGGAAGCCCTAGGTTTGCAGTAGAAAAATTATTCAGCAGGGAAAAAAAACACCCTGAAAATAGCCCAGTGGGGAATGCTTAGTGGCCACAGAATGCTGTCTGTTGGGGCGAGAAGGAGTGAATGAAGTATCCTGGAAAAGGACATGCATGGAATGGCTGGCTGGCTGGCTGGAACACGGAACAGGAGCACTCCACAGCACAGCGTTTTGTTGCTAGCCCACATATAATACTGGAGATGATGCAACATACTGTGGTATTGTTTAAAGAACAATATCAAATGTGGCTTCTTTTTATTATTATTTTTATTATATCAATAAGCAAGCAAACTAAAATAAAACCCGGAATGGAGCGGTGGTGAAGGTAGAGAGATCAGCATTGATAGGATTTGCTTACCTTCAGTTGTCAGAGTCGTCATTCAGCTAGGGATAGAGTTCAGTACACTGTGGGCTTGCCATATAGCTTCGCAAGTATCTAATTTCTGTAATCAATGATACATAGCAGTTCATATATGGTGATCAAAGATCGGTCTTCTGTCGGTTGGTGGATTTTTGGGTTTGGGTTTACTTTTCCAGTTGGATAAAGCAGGCATTGGCTCATTAGGGTGGATGGGGCATTGCCCCGCCAACCTCACTTACCCTCAGCCAACCCCCACCTGCCCACTTTCATACTGACATCCAGTCCAGGGATGTGGCCCTGGCTGTCAGTGTCTTCCTCCTTAGTCTCACTGTTGCCGTTGTAGAACTCAGCACAGAGGAGGATGGGGACCATGCTGGCTCCACCTCACATGGGTTCTGGCTCCGCCTGTTATTGGCTCTGGCTCCACCTACTGTGGGTTGAGGTTGGCGATCACTCGTGGCCGAGTAAGATTGTCTTCCAAGATAATTTGGTTGGAAGACGTCTGTGTGTGAATTTGTTTTACGTGGGGATATCGGCGCACAACGATCAACACACAATCTTGACAGAAAAAGACTTTGATCTAATCGCATGGGTACCACGACGATTGGAAGTCTGTTATCTGCTGCGGCCTTCATCCACCTTCACAGCCATTGTAGCATACACATTGTTATCCTCCGTCTGTTCTGCCGTTGAGGACATTCTTGGATCGTTCTTTGTCTGGTTCCTCTCCCTTGACCTTACCACCATGGGTGACCCTGCTGGGAGCACATGACTCCCGACGGCATCGCTCACAGGGTTCATTGGAACACGCAAGCCCACTCACCGCTACAATGTGATGATCCAGCGAGGGGAGACGATCCAGCGAGGGGACCTACTGTGGATCTCCCTGCCGTCTGCTATCAGTTCCAGTGGGCACCAGCTGCTACTGCAGACAAGGATGGGGAACTCTTTTCAACCCCAGGGCCACATTCCCTCATGGGAAACCTTTTGAGGACTGCATGTCAGGAGTGTGTGTGGCCAGAGGCAACAATGACCAGAGCAATGGGTATGACTCATATCTTTTGTATAGGAGGCCACATTCCAGCAGTGCAAACTTCAGAGGTTTTTACACCCATACCCAGTAGCGGCTGGCAGCTCTGATGTCAGTGAGACCGTGAATCTGTTCTGGGTTTCAGTCCAAGCTTTGAAGGAGCTGTCCATACTGTTCCAACCAGGAGACCAAGGCGGTCTTATTGCAATTCAAAGACACATTTCAAGCCAAGCAAAAGCACTTGAGGAGGGCTTGGAGCAATGGCTGGGGGAGAGCCCCAAGGGCCTGATGGTGAGGCCTGAAGGGCCACATTCAGCCCTTGGGCCTGAAATTCCCTGCCTATGCTGTAAAAGGATTTATTTATTTATTTATTATTACTTATTTAAAATATTTCTATCCCACCCTTCTACCCTATAATAGGGCACTCAGGGCAGTTTATAAAAATAAAATCAAACATGTACACAATAAAATTGTAAACAATAAGATCACAAAAACATTAAAATAAATTAAAATACATAAAATACAATTAAAATACATAAAAATTTATATATATTTGTTGTTGTTATGTGCCTCCAAGTCGACTATGACTGATGGCGACTCTATGAATCAGCGACCTCCAACAGCATCTGTTATAAACCACCCTGTTCAGATTTTGTAAGTTCAGGTCTGTGGCTTTCTTTATGGAATCAATCCATCTCTTGTTTGGCCTTCCTCTTTTTCTACTCCCTTCTGTTTTTCCCAGCATTATGGTCTTTTCTAGTGAATCGCGTCTTCTCATGATGTGTCCAAAGTATGATAACCTCAGTTTCATCGTTTTAGCTTTTAGTGACAGTTCTGGTTTAATTTGTTCTAACACCCAATTATTTGTCTTTTTCACAGTCCATGGTATCTGCAATGCTCTCCTCCAACACCACATTTTAAATGAGTTGGTTTTTTCTTATCAGCTTTTTTCACTGTCCAACTTTCACATCCATACATAGAGGTCGGAAATACCATGGTCTGAATTATCCTGACTTTAGTGTTCAGTGATACATCTTTGCATTTGAGGACCTTTTCTAGTTCTCTCACAGCTGCCCTCCGCAGTCCTAGCCTTCTTCTAATTTCTTGACTATAGGCTCCATTTTGGTTAATGACTGTGCTGAGGTATTGATATTCTTTGACAAGTTCAGTGTCCTCTTTGTCAACTGTAAAGTTACATAGATCTTCTGCTGTCATCAATTTAGTCTTTTTGACGTTCAGCTGTAGTCCTGTTTTCGTGTTTTCGTCTTTAACTTTCATCAGCATTCGTTTCAAATCATTACTGGTTTCGGCTAGTAGTAAGGTATCGTCTGCATATCTTAAATTATTGATATTTCTCCCTCCCAATTTTCACACCTCCTTCATCTTGGTCCAATCCTGCTTTCCATATGATATGTTCTGCGTATAGATTAAATAAATAGGGTGATAAAATACACCCCTGTCTCACACCCTTTCCGATGGGGAACCTATCGGTTTCTCCATATTCTGTCCTTACAGTAGCCTCTTGTCCAGAGTATAGGTTGCGCATCAGGACAATCAGATGCTGTGGCTCCCCCATTTCTTTTAAAGTGTTCCATAGTTTTTCATGACCTACACAGTCAACACATATACATATACAGTAGGGCCCCGCTTACCGGCACTTCGCTTTCCAGCATTCCGCTAATGCGGCAGCTTTCAATTCCCCACTTTAAAGCCAGTTTTGCGCTTTTGCAGCATTTTCGCGCAACTGGCCCATTATTCTCAATGGGTTCTGCTTTACGGCGATTTCCGCTTTACGGCAGCAGTCCGGAACGGAACCTGCCGTATAAGCGGGGCCTGCCTGTATATAGGGAGTGGTACTAAAGGGTACTACAAGGGTAAAATTTAACATAGAAGGAATAGAATCATAAAATCAGTGTCAGGCTCTGGTATTCTACCCATGCCGATTTGTCCATAAATGTTAGTTCTTCTTTGAAATCTCCTTAGAGCACAAAGCGCCTTTCAGTCCTCTCACAAAAGAAGAAGCAAAGAGGCACCTGGAGACAATAGGAAAAAGAATCTTGCCAATAATGGATTTCATTAGGGGCACCAAACTAACTGTGAGTATGAGATATTCTTCATAGGGGTCCCTCCTCTCACAATCAATGCTACATATTTCGATGGAGGTGAGCAATGAGGTTTCAGGCTGTTCTTTCAGTCACAGCGATCACCCAAAGGGTCCCAGATAGTCCTTCACAAGAATTAAATGCTAACTAAATGTTTGGAGACAACAGCATATCTTTGGCATGCTGTCGTGAAAATGCAGTATTATAACTGAGCAAATTCAGGAAATACAGAATTCTAATCCACCCGCACCATAATTTAGCTCCTGCAGCAATTGCCTTCTTACTTCTGCTGCTGCTGCTTAAAATGAATGAGCTGCTTATGATGAACTGCTTTGCCATGCTGTTATGAAAATGCAGCATTATAATTTAGCAAATTCGGGGAAGAATACAGAATTATAATCCCGCAGCACTATAATTTAGCTCCTGCAGGATATGCAGCATCTGCCTTTTTCCTGCCACTACTGATGAGCTCCCTCAATTTCCAATGTCAAGAAGTGTCATCGTTTATATAGCCAAAACAGCATTGTCCGTGTAAAAAGTACCAATTTAGGGGGTGGGGGACCCAGAAGGAAACCTCAGAAACAGCTGAATGAGGGTCAGTGGCCACAAAATGACTGACTGACTGACTGACTGTTCAGTGGGGGGTGGGGATGGAAAACTGGGAGAGAGGAGAAATGGAATGGGGCACTTCAAACAGGAGCACTCCAGACTGTGACATTTTGTTGTAAGTCCCACATGTTTGCTTATTCTCTTATGGTAGGTGTTTATATCCTGCTTTCCCTTTTCAGTGGATACACTCAAGATGGCTAACAATGTGTGAATTCCCTGAATCATGTCGGAGGTGTATACAATTATGTGTGGTATGGAGAAAGTTGGATAGATAAAAGCTTTTCTCCCTCTCTCATAACACTAGAACTCATGGACATCCAATGAAACTGAATGTTAGAAGATTCAGGCGAGACAAAACAAAGAACTTTTTCCACACAGCACATAAACTATGGAATATAAGAGTAAAAAAAATTCCAGAGATAAATGCATCCAGATATACCTATTGTAAACTGTTGCCCCAAGCAACCAATGTTTATCAATCTGCATCCCTCAGTTCACCTTCAGGGTCCCTTTGTCATTTCCTCCTGGCTCCGTCCTTCTGTAGTGCTCAACTATGCTCCCTAACACTTTCCAGTGTTCTAGCTCTCTAGTATTTTCTAGTCATTTGCCTCTTGCAGTTCTTCAGCTCTTCAAATGAATGACTCCACATCTTTTCTTCTCTTCAACTGTCTACCCTAGAACATAAGAAGAGCCTGCTGGGTCAGGCCAGTAGCCCACCTAGTCCAGCATCCTGTTCTCACAGTGGCCAACCAAATGCCTATGGCAAGCCTGCAAGCAGGACCTCAGCACAACAGCACTCTCTCCTCCTGTGGTTTTCAGTAGCTGGTATTCAGAAGCATATTGCCTCCGATAATGGAGGTAGATTCCAAATCAACTTATTTACAATATTTTCATTTTCCCTCCCAACCTTTTAGCCGATTAGCAGGAGAGTAAACTCCTGGTTAAGTTTCTATTTTCTCTTAATTGCCATATTCTTAAACTGAACTTTTGGCCTGTAGCGCAAAACATCCCCTTGTACATTTGACCTTCCTGTGAACATTGACATCCTCTAAAACCAAAAGCAGCCATTTTATAACAACCAAACATAATACAAGATGGCAGAACAGTTTTCACATCTTCAGGAGGTGGGGAGTGAAAAATAAACCTGTTTATCATTTATTATGAGAGAACATCTGCCAATCTATTGCATAAAAAAGAAACAGAACACAGGGAAAACCCCTGCCCTCACTTGTAAAATCGTTTTACATAACAATGATGATAAGTGAGCACCCCGACCCCAAAATCTGATTATAAAGCAATCTAGAGATGGTACTACAGGACAAGAACTGCTTTGCCATTCCTGTCTAGACACTGATGGAATTGGACACTTCTGTTTGCCGTGAAAGTAGTCCCATTTTTGTTTGAATTATATTTGCAGCTATTATTTATCAGCCTTAATACTCATTCCATGGAAGAATGTGCTTTATAGAACACTTTCCTTCAAGTTACCTGCTATTAGCTTTTTGAAATTCTCTTGGGTTTTACAAGAAGATAGTGTTGGGGGGGATACACTTTAGTTGAAAAGAAGCAATTATTTTCTGTAAGATCTGAAATGCTTTGGCTACTTTTCTCTTTGAAAAGCAATGATGGAAGCACCTCAGGACAAAAGAGAAAGGGGGAGAGGGAGGAGAGCTCATTAGCAGCCCAAATCTGCAAGCCACTTGTGCCAAAATACACAGCACATAGTTAAACTCTGGAATTTGCTGCTTCAAGATATAGGAATGACCATCAGCTTGGATGGCTTTAACAGGGGATTAGACAAATTTATGGAGGATAAGGCTATCAATGACTACTAGTCGTGATGAGTACATTACCTCCAAGGCTGAAGGCAGTATGCCTTTGGAAAACAGTTCCTGGGGGATCACGAACAAGAGAGTGATACTGAGCTCATGGTCTGCGTATGGGCTTTCCATGAGATTTTGGTTGGCCACCTTGAGAAAAGAATGCTGGACTATGTAGGCCTTTGGGCTGATCTAGCAGGGCTCTTCCTATATTCTTACAAATTACTTCAGTGCATACATAGCCCATTGTCAGTAGTTGGTCCGCTTGAACTGAATCTCAGTGTTTCAGCTCAGCTGGCTTATGGGTTTTGGCTTTAATTGGGCTCCCAGGAACTGAGATCCCAAGGGAGTCTTCATCTCAGGGAACACCATCTTTGTGGCATTCTTGGTGCCTTTCTGTTCACCCAGGCCTTTTAAATAATTTAGGTAGCCTGGCTCTCTTTTTCTTAAACCTGTTTTTAATTTTGGGGGTACAGCAGGTTCTGCTTTGTTGTATTTATGTAGATTTTTCCTCTTTTTATATGATTCTGTGTCTTTCTTTGTATTTCAATTTTTTTTTACTTGTTTATTGTAAACCACACAAAGAACTTTCTGCTGGGAGGTGGTATATAATCAGTCAATAAATAAATATCAGGGCAAGTAGCCTTAAACCGAAATAGAGCCCATAACCTACAAAGGAGCAAATCATGGGCACAATCCATCCTGTTCTCCATACACAGATGTACACACAGAGCACATCCCTACAAGACTCATGGATGGGACTTTTGATTCCTCCTCCCCAGCTGCCTCCCATCTGGCACTAGCACTGCCAAGCATACCGCACATTGCAATGGACCCAGGCATTACTTAGAACCAGAAGTCCATGGGGCCTTCCAGAGAGCTCTCTAGGAATCTCCACCACCTTACTTCATTGCTTGAAGCCTGCATTCATTACTTAGCTGATGGTACCACCAAACCACTGACTGCCTTGAAACTTTAAAACTGCAAAGTCTGGCACAAATATTTCCACAACGAAAAAGGGAGTTCTGCCAAAGCATGTCATTGACTTTTTATCATGGAAGACCTAGATTACTGCTCTCTGCTTGTTATCAACATCTAAGGATTAAGGGAAGTTACTGTTTATGGGGGAAAGCACAGTTCTTCTTTGACCTCCAGATATTGTTGGACTTTAGCTCCCATCATCCCTGACTTTGGGGCATGCTGGCTGAGGCTAATGGGAGTTGCAGTCAGTAGCGGCCAGTCAGGCAGTGTGGGTGGGGCACTGCTGCTGTCTCTCCTGGCTTCCAAATGCGTCACTACCACTGACAGAGAGGGGGGAGGTGCAGGAGCTTGATGCGGTACAGCACACAGCGGCAGCGCTTATTTAATACTCCTGCCACTGTATGCCTTGCCACGCCAAGCTGCCATTCCTCCCTGTCTTGGTTAGCAAGAGCAACCTGCTGCATTCGGAAGCCAGGAGAACAGCAGTGACCCGCCCATGCCACCTCACCAACTGTTGATAGTTGCAATCCAAACCGTCTCGCTCCCTCAGCATACATTATACAGCCACGAGAGTGGCTGTATACTATAGCCAGCATGGAATTTTCGCATTCCGTAATGTTAAATTGAAAATACCCCCCTCATGCCATTCTGATGTTTCCCATAAGCTCATTTCAAAACAAAATCTTACCAATCCTATAGTCCTGGACTCAGAAACGCTTGCTTAACAATCCTGTAAAGTTTCATGTCGATACACAAAACAGTCAGAGAGAATCAAGAGGTCAAAGTGTAAAGAGAGAGAGAGTGAGAAAACAGACCCCTTTTGGGCTTTTTTCTGTCAGAGTTGTCATAATCTGTTGAAATTCATTAAAAATCAGCTATGTTCACAGAGTACCTGTAGGCTGTTACGGACCTTGCCCCATACTCTGACCTTCATCTTCTGCTGTTTAAAAATTAAAAAAATGTCTGGCTGATTTTTATTTAATTTAAGAAATTTAACATTAAACTCTAATTGTAAGCCCGGGCATGCTCAGTGAGAACCAACTGTCAGTGTTCTAAATGCCAGACTCACAGCTGCTTGGCTTGGCTAGTCAGGGGGCCACACCCATGTCAGATCTTGATTTCACTTTAGACAGTCATAGCTTCCCCCAAAGAATCTTGGGAAGTGTAGTTTGTGAAGGGTGCTGAGAGAAGACTCCTATTCCCCTGACAGAGCTCCAGTGGCCAGTGTGGTTTAACAGTCAGCCGCTCTGATTGAAGCTCTGTGAGTGGAACAGGGCATCTCCTAGCAACTCTCAGCACCCATCACTAACTACACTTCCCAGGATTCTTTGGGGGAAGGCATGACTGTCTAAAGTAGAATAAAGGTCTGGTGTGGATGTGGCCAGGTACAGCTTTGGTTTAAATTTGGTGGGAGACTACATCTGCCTGCTGTAGAATAAAAAAGTGGGGGAAATTCTGAGAAAGAATGATACTGTTCACAGTGTTTCCCTTTTGGAAAGGAAAGGGGCTTCGCCTCTGCCCATTGCCCACCCACCCACCCCTTCCTCCCCTTCCTCCCCTCCCTGCCCCTCCCCCAGGTCAGTTTCACCTATAGGAGTAAATCCAATTGAACTCAATATGCATGCAGATGATCAAACCTGCTTCCCCCCCCTCTGTCATTTCCCCTCCCCCCTCCTCCCCCATGGTCAGTTTTACTTATCTTACGTAGGATTGCACAGGAGTAAATCCCATTGAACTCAATAAGCATGCAAATGATCAGACCTGCCTTTCCCCTCATTCCGCTGTCTCCTCCCTTCCTCCTCCCTTCTTTCTCCCCTACCCTCTTCCTTCTTCCTCCTCCCCTGCCCACTCCAGCCGTCCCTCCCTCTTGTCCTCCTCCCTCCCATGGTCAGTTTTACCTATCCTAAGCATGATTGCATGTACACTGTATTCTTTTCTGATGTGTATTTTGTGTTTGTGTTTATTTTTTGTGAGCCACCTTGAGGGCCTTTTTGGCCAAAAGGTGGCATAGAAATAAACCATAACATAACATAACATAATATCTTGGGCAGGCCAAGTTTTTTTTTCCCAATAGCTAGAATCATTGCTTAAGTAGCAACATATTGTAATCAATCTGATTTTACATCAAACTGCAGTTTCAGATTCAACTGTTAATGCACCCAAAATAGAAATAGAACATAACCTCCCATTTGAAACGCAAAAGGCTGTCTTCACCATCATATGACATTGACCAATAAAAAAGCTTTGAAATTAATAAAAATAAATTTGACACAGATTTCTAGGATGAATAATGAGAGAAATACAATTTTCTAAGTTAGATCTCTGTAGAAACAGTAGTAACACAGGAAAGAAGCAAAGTAAGAAGAACACCAACAAACATACAAAAATGTAATTCTCCATCTTTGGAGAAGGCAGGTGTTGTCACCACTCACCATATGCTCAGGAAGTGGATTGGACTGTGAAAGACCAACCCAAATTGTGTTTGCATTTTGACAAATTTGTAGGGCAGTACAATAGCTCAGAGAGGAGGTCAGGTCTCCTGCTCCCCTAGCGCATTCACTATAGCTGCCCAATTTCCCTGCTTTTTAAAATTAGATATAAATATCTGTTGGCTACAGGTACTTTCTTAAACCGCAAGGGTTTTTTTCCCCTATTAGTGAATATGCTCTAGCATGCCGTTAGAAAGCCCTTCCCACTCCAGCAGACACACACACTGCCAATAAAATGTCATTCATTGTGATGTGCAGCTGTATTTAGTTGTTGTTTTTCAGTTTCCCATATTGCCTCATTAGACTATAATACTCTCCCAATCCTTTGGTGAGCAATGTGGCAAATACATAAAAATGTTGAGGGGAGGTGGAGATTCTTTCCAACTTTCCTCTGTATCCACCTTTTTTGAACAACACAAAATGCAGATCCAGCATCTTAGCAGAGCCGAAATTGTTCATATCATACGTTCCCAGCCTACCAACAAGTGGGGAGGGCAAGCTTTCTTGCTTTTCCATTATTATTTCTTGTATGTATTAATGTATATATTTGGGGAGTCGCCAACACAGCACTTGTGGGCACCAGTACTTCATATGGTGTCTGTGAAAGATCTCAGTAAATATCTCCTCAGAAATCCACAATGCATGAGAGGTGTTTGCTCTTCATGCTCAGTTCACACTGGCTCAGCATCTCCTACACTGACCCCCCCTTAAACTTGCCCACACTTCATTGGATGCCAGGACTGGACACCCACCAGCTCTTCCATTCTGAATAGAGAGAGGTCCAAAGAACTTCTCTTTGTGAGTGAGTACAGCATGAAACAGGTGTGCCTTTAACAGATGTCAAAAAGAAATCAGTGAGGAGAATAAACTTTTATTTGATGGGAGGGAGTTCTGTAACTGGGAGGCCATAATCAAGAAGGGCCTGTTATGAGTCGCCAGGGAATGCACTGCAGTTATAGATGAAACATTCCTCATGGCTTCCCAAGAAGATTTTAAGGCATGGGTTGCCGAGTAATGTGAGTGGCGCTCCTTCAAGTACCTGAATCCCAAGTGAGCACTTTAAAGTGGGTCCAGTAGCAAACTGGCAGCCAGGAGCAGCAGGGCATGGCCCCCATCATGCTCTGCTGCCCAAAGTCTGCCATTTTGCACCAGAAGCCCCCTTTTGTTGTTGCTGTTGTTGCTGTTTGCCTTCACACAATAAACCGGGGAACTAGAACGTGTTTTGCCTGCCAAGAACCTTTGTGTTAGCTCCTTGCATTCTTTTTGAAAAGCCCATTTTCAGAAACCTGATGCCAATTCTGTTTCTTGCCCCTTGTTCCCAGTCGTCAGGCATTCAGCCCTTTCCGTTGCTAAATCATCCAATTCTGCTGGCCTAAAGCTTCCATTTAAGCTTGCTATTTACTTAACCTTCCCTGTACCAGGATGAGGTGGTTCCAGCTTCATCCTTGGCCACTTTATTATTTTCTTTACTGCAGCTTAGTAGCCTCTTGAACTCCACTGTAGCTCAGGTAATTCTCATCATGTGCTTCATCTCCCTGTGGGCTCTTATTGCTGTCAGAAGCAGTTATTTACACTCTCTTTCTGCATTTTTGTTGCCACTGAAACACAACCCCTGACAGCATTCAACCTGCTATAATGCCTGTTTTTTCCCTCCCTCTTTGAAGTTGAAAATTAGGTTATTTCTTCCATTAGTTTCTGACCACTGCAGGCTTATAGAAAATTGCCAGTCATTGAGCATTAGCCTGATCAGGTACCCAACTTATTAGTACAGTTTGGGTGGGTGGGAATTCCCTACATTTATTTATTTAGATGAGTTTTTTTAAAAAAACAAAAATCCTACCCTTTAGCTGGGGGGGGGGGGAAGCTCCCAAAGTGGCTTACAAGTATCAGTAATAAAAGATAGAACGTGCCCTCAGGCTTACAATCAAAAAAGCCATGACACAAAAGGAAAAGGGAGTTGATGGGAGGAAGAAAAATAGCACGCTCAGGCACTTGTTCTTAGTTACAGAGTTCTCATCAGAACAGAAACAGTTCAGTGAGAGGGAGGAGTCAAAAGTTGCTGAATTCTCAGCAGAGTCAATAGAGAGGCAGTCCCATCTCTCTCTCTTTTCCCTCCTTCCCTCCCTCCCTCTGCTCTAGCCGCTATAGCCTGATGGAATGGGTGCTACTGGGCGACAGTTGAGGGAGGACCCTGGTAGAGCTGATCTCTCAGCCAATCAAGAGGCCCTGCAACAGAGCAAATGAGCTTAACAAGGAAGATTGTAGTGTAGCACTCCTCCACCAGATGTACTCGTTGACTACATGAATAATATAACGAGTTTGGGGCATTTGGAAATATCATGCACGTAATTGCCCCAGCAGTCTAATATGATACCATCCAAAATTCTATCCCCAATAAAGCCACATTAGATGAGACGAAAGAGATCCTTGTTTGGATTTCCTGTTTGTTAGGGTAAAAAGCATCTGAGAGGGCCTGATTCAGACTGGGACCTTGGTGCAGAGTGAATGAAGTTTAACTCTTTCCACCAGACCATTTTCCCAATGAATGCCACCAACACCCCTGCTCCTCCCCCATACACAAAGTTGCTACTTGCCCTCTTAGTGAAAATATTCATGTATACACAACACACACACAATTGTGGAAAACCCTAACAACAAGAAGAAAAAATACATTCTATTTTTTCAAGCTATCTACTGTTCATACATGCCTGCTACATAAGCACTGAATTGGTTGTTGTTTGTTATACTAGAGGGATTGCTTAAAAGATGCATGTGAGTAAAGGATGTCCTCTATGACAGCATTATTGTAAAGGGTTAGGCAGCCAGACATTGGTTCTGATGTTAGAAGTGCAAACATATGGCAATATGCGTCAAGGTGGTTTTTCTTATAATGTATGTGTAAAGATAGTGCTTTTTCTAGGAAACTTATGTATGATTATAAATTGAACTAAGTAAATATTGTGCATGTGTAGATGATGGATGGATGGATGGATGGATGGATGGATGGATGGATGGATGGATGGATGGATGGATGGATGGATGGATGGATGGATGGATGGATGGATGGATGGATGGATGGATGGATGGATGGATGGATGGATGGATGGATGGATGGATGGATGGATGGATGGATGGATGGATGGATGGATGGATGGATGGATGATAGGTAGATAGATTGATAGGTAGATAGCAATCGCTTTATACAATAAATAGTCTCAATGCAACTTAACAAAATAAAATGCAATATATAAAAAACAATTTGAAACCAGGAAAATATTAAAACAATGACAGTGCAAAATCCATAAAATGCTCATCCAGCAATATGTTAATAAGGTCTTACCTGCCCCACTAAAAAAATGGAGGAGCCAATATTAACCAAAGGCCTGGGTGAATAGAAAGGTCTTAGCCTAGTGCTTAAAGACTGCCAAGGTTAGCATCAGTCATGTTTTCCTGGAGAGACCATATATATATATATTGCAAATATGTGACGATGAGCAAACTGCAGTGTACACTCTCAAGGAAATTGGTGGGCCCTGCCCCACACCTCTTGTCTAACCCCTTTGCTTTTCATTGTGAGCCCAGGAGACTTTTTGTACATGTTCAGGTGTGATAGAGAAGCTGCAACATGCCAGCCTTCTTGGACGCTTGCAGCGCATCAAAGAGCAATCCCAAGTGATCAACCAAGCCATGGCTGAGCTTGCCACTATTCCCTACCTCCAAGACATCAGCCAGCAGGATGCTGAACTGGTAAGCATTCCAGTTTTCAGTCCTTGTTTAGGGTTTGGTTGTCAAGCAGGGGATCAAACCATAACACTGTTAAGATTTTTCTCCTGGAACTTCTTTTTTGGGGAAAAATTAACACTAGATGTAGCTTTGAAAACTTGAACACAACATTTTAGGAGAGCTAAGCCCAGAAGACGCATACAATACTTCAAGAGGCATCCTTATATTTAAAATGGCCACCCTCAAATCTCTTGATTGTGGATGTGGAGTGTTGGGGGGGTGTAAGCAGTGGTGGTTGGTGTCACCATGTCAGTGAGGCAGTGGAATCCACTCTGGATTTTAGTCCAGACTTTCAAGGAGCTGTCCAACATGCTTCAGAACCTTGGACCAGCTCCTTGAAAGTTTAGACTACAATCCAGAGTGCCCCACTGATATAAAGCCACCAGCAGCCATTGGGGGTTACCGTTATGAAACAATTTGCTTTATAAAGAGGATTATTTGCACCCCATCACATAAATGTCAGAGAATAGTGTATAACAAAAAAGAGGAGCAAAAAAACTCAAATAAGGAGCTTTACTCATTGGACAAAGAATGTGCACTGAATGTGCAAGAAATGCACTCTTTACTGTGGATGTATCTCATGGAAGTCAAGTGAAATCAACATAAAAATGTAAGAGCCATGGTAGATCAGGATGAACGATTCATGCAAACCACCACACCGTGTCTCACAGTAGGCAACCAGATGCTACCAGGAATCTCACATGAGCTCAGGCTCAGTGGAAGGGCACCTGCTTGCATGCAAAAAAAAAAAGGTCCCCAGTTCAGTGGAGAACCTGGTGCCCTCCAGATCATCCCCACTTTGCATGGCTAGTGATCAAGAATGGTGGGAGTGGCAGCACAGCAACATCTGGAGCAGCCTTTCCCAACCAGTGTGCCTCCAGATGTTGTTGGACCACAACTCCCATCTTCCTGACCATTGGCAATGCTGGCTGAGGCTGATGGGAGTTGTGGTCCAACACCATCTGGAGGCACACTGGTTGGGAAAGGCTGATCTGGAGGATGAGATGGTTTGTGATGGGAAAGACCTTTGGCTGAAAAGGCAGAGAGCTGCTGCCAGTCACAGCTGGCCATACTTGGCAAGATTATTTTTATTTATTTATTTTTTTAAACATTATTAGCCACAGAGATACAATTCCCAGAGTGGTTTAACAATCAGTCCCTATTCCCAAAGAACTCTGAGAATTGTACCTCTGTGCGAGGAATAGGGGTCAACTCTCAGCACCCTTAACAAACTGCAGTTCCCAGGATTCTTTGGGGAAGCCATGACTGTTTAAAGTGATATAAATCCTGCTTTAAAGGCAAAGTGTAGACGGGGCCTAAATGTTTCCAACAATCAGTCCCATGCAGCTGTGTGTTGTGGCTGTTTAAGTTGAATGATCATTAAAGAAGCCAATATGACTTAACCACCTGATCCTATTTAAGCTCCGTAAGTTGTTGTTAAGTATCACATTCACTAACCTGAAAAGGACCCAAGCCCTTGCAAGGAGCTTATCTCTGACCCAGCAGCTCAGCTTTTCCAAAGTTTGTTTTGCTTATTAGAGCTTACACCATAGATATGCTGGGGTTAGAGGACTGAGGAACTGAAGACTGCGTGTCAGTCTAGTGTTTTCTTAGCTCTGTAGAATTCTCCTGCTTGGTATCCACCAGGTTCAGTATTTACTACAAGCTCAAATCTTATCCCAGTCTGGAATTACTTTATAAGATGTTTTTAAAGTTGTTTTTTAAAACTATTTTTAAGATGTTTTGTTTTAATATGTTTTAAAGTCTTTTGTTTTTAGGATGTTTTAAAGCACTTTTGGTGTTTTTGTTTGCCACCCTGGGCTCCTTCTGGGAGGAAGGGCAGGACAGAAATTTAATAAATAAATAAACTCTTCACATGAGAAGACTCCACAGTCAGCTGGTTTTGCAACAAGAGGCTACAGCAAGCAAGGGTATGCTTGTTCTTACCATGACCTCAGGAGCATGAAGAGACTGTGCAACAGCAACAAAAAGTTCCCTGAAGACCCTCAGTAAATGCACTGGTCCTCATGACACACCACACAACCCAGTGTTCTGCTTCAAAACTAACACAATGGGTAATTTTACAAGTGCACACATTTAAATTAATTACCACATGCAAATGAGCAGTGGTTAGCAATGTCTCCTCTGGGACGGGTGGTAGACCAAGTCATACATCACAGCTTAAGCACATGCTGGGAAAACGTTACTTAAAGTTCGCTCTCCCAGTTGCAAACTTCACCTTTGGAAGACACGGAGACCTTCTCAAGGGCAGAATTTCAGCAAACCTTGAGAGTGTTTGCTATTCTTCTGATCTTTCTTTATCAAACTTGGCAGCTTTGGAGAACCTCAAATGGAATATTCAGTGATGATGAATAACCTATTTTTTCCCCTTAAGGCACAACTATTAAGTAATGCAGGAAGAGATCTATGATCAAGATCTCCCACAACTTTTATTTTTTAAAAAATAGCACCCATGGGAGGGGATGGGAGGAGTTGAATCAGACTGAAACCATGGAACTGGTCATTTTCCCAATTTAAATCATTTCTTCCCCTAAAACTGATATTTGTCCCATATAGAAACGCATGCAAGGAACTATGTGGTACACACCTATATAGTTATCCTGCAGGGTAAGTAATTTTAATTGGGAAAATGGCAAGGGATAAGGGTTTTAAAAAAGGTCTCCCAGTGCCACATTTATTAATTATTAATTATTATTAATGAAGATGCCAGACACACCTTCGTAGGGATGGAATTCCACAATCGAGGAGCTGTCAAAATCTGATTGCCCACCACCACAAATACCTGGTTGCTGCTATTTATTTTTTAACTGTGGGAGATCTTGCACAGAAATCTCTCATATTATTCACAACATACCTGATTATACCCCTAGGACATTGCCAGTTTGTTAAAATGCTTTATATAGTTTAACTAAATTGTCCAGTCTAATCAAACCAGGTGCTGCTTCCAGATATGTATAACTCAAAACTAGAGCTTGGAAAACTTACTTTTTTGAACTACAGCTCCCATCAGCCCCAGCCAGCATGGCCACTGGATTGGGCTGGTGGTAGTTGTAGTTTTAAAAAGTAACTTTTCCAAGCTCTGCGTCAAAAACTGGATTGTGGTTCATGTTTTTAATGTTTTTTTTTTAAATGAACCACCTTGAATGCCCCTTGGGGTTGAAAAGCCTTTATCATAAATTTATGTATTTGTTTTAATGGGCACAGTTCAGCCAGTTGCACACTTTTGCTTCCTGGTTGATTTTAGTGGGAGACATTTAAGTATGCTCTCCACTCTCACACTGAAATTAATGGGATTTAAATCCTCTAATATTTATAAAACACAATAGTTCCAAACTTGTGTATTACAAAGCAAACCCCTCGGAGACTCCTATATTAAAAGCCATATTCTAAAGTACACACTTTCCAGTGGGGATATTCCCCCCCCTCTTATTGTTGGGCGTTATCCATCCCACAAAAACACAAGGCAAATGTGGATGAGACAAAAAAAAAAGTTATGGTGGTGCTCACTGTGCGAAAGATGAGCAATAAAATCATCAGCGTACAAATGATTTTTTAATTAGGTTTTAATCTGTGTATTTAGAGAAGTTATTTCTGTGTGAATTCCATCCTGATAATTTTTATCTTGGTGTCACAGCTGCAGTCACTAATGGCAGATGCCATGGACACCCTCGAAGGAAGGAAAAGTGATAAAGAACGTGTCTGGAATAAAATTCAAAAGGTAAAAAAAATAAAGTAATTGCTAAATCAGCAGATTTAGCAGTTGCTAGGAAGGAAAGGTCTTTCTCAGGGGTCACATATGTTCTGGTGGTTCAGTAAAAGTTTCCTGAAGTTTTGCACCTTGGCAAAATTCAAGCCCAAAACCATGCATTTTGAAAAAAACGAGTTTGCTCTTTGCATTGATATACTCTCATCTAGATAGCCCACCCACTCTTCCTGTGCAACCCATCATAAGAACATAAGAAGAGCCTGCTGGATCAGGCCAGTGGCCCATCTAGTCCAGCATCCTGTTCTCACAGTGGCCAACCAGGTGCCTGGGGGAAGCCCGCAAGCAGGACCCGAGTGCAAGAACACTCTCCCCTCCTGAGGCTTCCGGCAACTGGTTTTCAGAAGCATGCTGCCTCTGACTAGGGTGGTACAGCACAGCCATCATGGCTAGTAGCCATTGATAGCCCTGTCCTCCATGAATTTGTCTAATCTTCTTTTAAAGCCATCCAAGCTGGTGGCCATTACTGCATCTTGTGGGAGCAAATTCCATAGTTTAACTATGCACTGAGTAAAGAAGTACTTCCTTTTGTCTGTCCTGAATCTTCCAACATTCAGCTTCTTTGAATGTCCACGAGTTCTAGTATTATGAGAGAGGGAGAAGAACTTTTCTCTATCCACTTTCTCAATGCCATGCATAATTTTATACACTTCTATCATGTCTCCTCTGACCCGCCTTTTCTCTAAACTAAAAAGCCCCAAATGCTGCAACCTTTCCTCGTAAGGGAGTCGCTCCATCCCCTTGATCATTCTGGTTGCCCTCTTCTGAACCTTTTCCAACTCTACAATATCCTTTTTGAGATGAGGCGACCAGAACTGTACACAATATTCCAAATGCGGCCGCACCATAGATTTATACAACGGCATTATGATATCGGCTGTTTTATTTTCAATACCTTTCCTAATTATCGCTAGCATGGAATTTGCCTTTTTCACAGCTGCCGCACACTGGGTCGACATTTTCATCGTGCTGTCCACTACAACCCTGAGGTCTCTCTCCTGGTCGGTCACCGCCAGTTCAGACCCCATGAGCGTATATGTGAAATTAAGATTTTTTGCTCCAATATGCATAATTTTACACTTGTTTATATTGAATTGCATTTGCCATTTTTCTGCCCATTCACTCAGTTTGGAGAGGTCTTTTTGGAGCTCTTCGCAATCCCTTTTTGTTTTAACAACCCTGAACAATTTAGTGTCGTCAGCAAACTTGGCCACTTCACTGCTCACTCCTAATTCTAGGTCATTAATGAACAAGTTGAAAAGTACAAGTCCCAATACCGATCCTTGAGGGACTCCACTTTCTACAGCCCTCCGTTGGGAGAACTGTCCGTTTATT
Organism: Rhineura floridana; assembly: GCF_030035675.1. Classification (NCBI taxonomy): domain Eukaryota; kingdom Metazoa; phylum Chordata; class Lepidosauria; order Squamata; family Rhineuridae; genus Rhineura; species Rhineura floridana. The sequence goes on along the minus strand of NC_084486.1, from coordinate 135,249,783 downwards.
CCTACTCTCTGCTTTCTGCTTCTTAACCAATTCCTTATCCAGAAGAGGACCTCTCCTCTTATTCCATGACTGCTAAGCTTCCTCAGAAGCCTTTGGTGAGGTACCTTGTCAAACGCTTTTTGAAAGTCTAAGTACACTATGTCCACTGGATCACCTCTATCTATATGCTTGTTGACACTCTCAAAGAATTCTAATAGGTTACTGAGACAGGACTTTCCCTTGCAGAAGCCATGCTGGCTCTGCTTCAGCAAGGCTTGTTCTTCTATGTGCTTAGTTAATCTAGCTTTAATCATACTTTCTACCAGTTTTCCAGGGACAGAAGTTAAGCTAACTGGCCTGTAATTTCCGGGATCCCCTCTGGTTCCCTTTTTGAAGATTGGCGTTACATTTGCCACTTTCCAGTCCTCAGGCACAGAGGAGGACCCAAGGGACAAGTTACATATTTTAGTTAGCAGATCAGCAATTTCACATTTGAGTTCTTTGAGAACTCTCGGGTGGATGCCATCCGGGCCCGGTGATTTGTCAGTTTTTATATTGTCCATTAAGCTTAGAACTTCCTCTCTCGTTACCACTATTTGTCTTAGTTCCTCAGGATCCCTTCCTGCAAATGTTAGTTCAGGTTCAGGGATCTGCCCTATATCTTCCACTGTGAAGACAGATGCAAAGAATTCATTTAGCTTCTCTGCAATCTCCTTATCGTTCTTTAGTACACCTTTGACTCCCTTATCATCCAAGGGTCCAATCGTCTCCCTAGATGGTCTCCTGCTTTGAATGTATTTATAGAATTTTTTGTTGTTGGTTTTTATGTTCTTAGCAATGTGCTCCTCAAATTCTTTTTTAGCATCCCTTATTGTCTTCTTGCATTTCTTTTGCCAGAGTTTGTGTTCTTTTTTATTTTCTTCATTCGGACAAGACTTCCATTTTCTGAAGGAAGACTTTTTGCCTCTAAGAGCTTCCTTGACTTTGCTCGTTAACCATGCTGGCATCTTCTTGGCCCTGGCGGTACCTTTTCTGATCTGCGGTATGCACTCCAGTTGAGCTTCTAATATAGTGTTTTTAAACAACTTCCAAGCATTTTCGAGTGATGTGACCCTCTGGACTTTGTTTTTCAGCTTTCTTTTTACCAATCCCCTCATTTTTGTGAAGTTTCCTCTTTTGAAGTCAAATGTGACCGTGTTGGATTTTCTTGGCAATTGGCCAGTTACATGTATGTTTAATTTAATAGCACTGTGGTCACTGCTCCCAATCGGTTCAACAACACTTACATCTCGCACCAGGTCCCGGTGCCCACTGAGGATTAAGTCCAGGGTTGCCGTCCCTCTGGTCGGTTCCATGACCAACTGGTCTAGGGAATAGTCATTTAGAATATCTAGAAACTTTGCTTCTTTGTCATGACTGGAACACTTATACAGCCAGTCTATGTCCGGGTAGTTGAAGTCACCCATTACTACCACATTTCCTAGTTTGGATGCTTCCTCAATTTCATATCTCATCTCAAGGTCTCCCTGAGCATTTTGATCAGGGGGACGATAGATCGTTCCCAGTATTAAGTCCCTCCTGGGGCACGGTATCACCACCCACAACGATTCTGTGGAGGAGTCTGCCTCTTTTGGGGTTTCGAGCTTGCTGGATTCAATGCCTTCTTTCACGTATAGAGCGACTCCGCCACCAATACGTCCTTCCCTGTCCTTCCGATATAGTTTATATCCAGGGATAACCGTATCCCACTGGTTTTCTCCATTCCACCAGGTCTCGGTTATGCTCACTATATCAATGCTCTTCTCTAAGACCAAGCACTCCAGTTCTCCCATCTTGGTTCGGAGGCTCCTAGCATTAGCGTACAGGCACTTGTAAGCAGTGTCTCTCTTCAAGTGTCTTTGGCACTTTTGGTTAGGCCTGTGGTAATTTTGCTCTTCTGAATTTATATCCTGTGCCCCTGCTCTCACAATGCCTACTTCTAGGCCTACCCCTTTTAAAATTTCATCATTTCTTTGGTTTTTATCCCAGGGGGGAGGTTTATTCTGAACCGGACCTTTCTCAGCTCCTGTCGGGTTTCCCCCCTCAGTCAGTTTAAAAGCTGCTCTGCTACCTTTTTAATTTTAAGTGCCAGCAGTCTGGTTCCATTCTGGTTCAAGTGGAGCCCGTCCCTTTTGTACAGGCCCGGCTTGTCCCAGAATGTTCCCCAGTGCCTAACAAATCCGAACCCTTCCACCCGACACCATCGTCCCATCCACGCATTGAGACTGCGAAGCTGGGCCTGTCTGGCTGGTCCTGCGCGTGGAACTGGTAGCATTTCAGAGAAAGCCACCTTGGAGGTCCTGGCTTTCAGCATCCTACCTAGCAACCTAAATTTTGCTTCCAGGACCTCACGGCTGCATTTCCCCATGTCGTTGGTGCCAACGTGCACCACGACCACTGACTCCTTCCCAGCACTGTCTACCAAACTATCTAAACGACGGGCGATATCCGCAACCTTCGCACCAGGCAGGCAAAACACCTTGCGGTCTACACGCCCATCACACACCCCACTGTCTATGTTCCTAATGATCGAATCACCCACTACAAGGATCCCTCCACCCCCTGGAGATATATCCTCGGCACGAGAGGATAGCTGCTCATCCCCCAAGGAATGGGTCCCTTTTAAGGGATCGTTTCCCTCTTCCTCAGCTGGATGCTCTCCTTCCCCGAGACCATCGTTCTCCATGATAGCAGGAGAGCTACCATCGTTGGAGTGGGACACAGCTATAACGTCCCTGAAGGCCTCCTCCACACACATCTCTGCCTCTCTCAGCTTTTCCAGGTCCGCCACCTTGGCCTCAAGGAAATGAAGTCGTTCCCGGAGAGCCAGGAGCTCATTGCACCGAGAGCATACCCACGACTTCTGTCCAACAGGCAGATAGTCGTACATGCTGCAGGCGGTGCAAAACACTGGAAAGCCCCCACCCCCCTGCTGACTTCTTACCTGCATAGTTTTGTTTAAGGTTTATTACGTCAATGGGTTGGAGACTGCGGTTTAGTTGAGGTCAGGGAACAGACGGGCAGAGTGGGGGGCCCTGGCCTCCTCGCCCTGCTGCCGAACTCGCTCTGCTGCTTAACTCGCCTTGACGCTTTGTCAGCTGGGGCTCCCTCTAGCTCGTGGAGCAGGTGGCATAGACCAGCTGCTTGGAATTGTTTACTATATTGAGCAAACTGTGATAGGGACTGTCTCCCAAAAATCTTGTTAAGTCCACAATGATAAAGCAATACAGGGAGGAAAGTAACTCTGTGATAGTGTAAGCAACAAAGAGTCGTGGCACCTTAAAGACTAACAAGTAAACTAAAGCATAAGCTTTCATAGGCTACAGTCTCCATCAGATGCACAAAATATTATCCTAAGCTGCAGGTACATATATACATGATTTGGAAGGGGAGGATTGTAAATAGTGAGGTCAGAAGGAAACGAAATGCAGAAAAGCACAGGGAGTGACAATTGTTTTATTCACAATGGCATTCATAAAAATGTACTTGATAAAACAGGCATCCTAGCATTGGTAAGCCAATTAGCACATGTGGTGTGATTAAAAAAAAATCTATTGAGCAGATTCATTGATAGCATTGAATCTTTTGATATATTGTAATCCGTTTCATGTTGCAGTCCATCTTGGAAGTTCTTGTCTGATTTGAATAACCCCTTTTAAGGCTGTCCAAGTCAGTGGCTATCACAACAACTTGTGGTTGCAAATTCTATAGTTTACCTATGCACTGTGTAGGAAATAGCACAGTCTTCCTATTTCCCGTAATGGTGAACTCTATGGAACTCCTCCACATGCACTCTAGAATCTAAATCAGCACTTACATGTCATTAGATATTAAACTTCTTTAAATAAACAGATAACATTTCCACAGGCAGCCAAGTAAGACTGATATGGTTTGAGTTAATTAAAATAGATAACTGCTGGATTCAGCGACTTTTAGAATGGGTATACACCTGTGGGCTTCTGAATGCTATAGTTCTAGGAATGTATGTGCAGCATATCAGAAAGAGATAAGAAAATGATCTTGTTCAGTTTTCTTGACTAGTGAGTCATGATGCATGTCCAGGATGTCTATGCAAATAATTTATTTGTTTTTGTTATTTGTCCTTTTTCTGTGTGTTTTATCTGAGGAGATAAATATTGCAAGCACAAGCATTTCCCTAGGTTTGATCTCCCATTTGCCTACAGAATCCACGTGAGAAACTCTTTAGAAATCACAAACACAATGTGTGTTATGTTATTAATGTAATCAGTGGCATTAACTAGATCGGGTGTTCTTCAAAATCTTCCTGCTCATTAATGAACACACAACAGCCACTGTGCACAGGCACACACACAGCTTTCCCTGGCAGCAACTGGACTGTGTTGCTTATACCTGCTAGTCAAATTTTCATGCCTAAATGGCTCCACAGCATCAATCTGTTCAAGATGTAAAGCTGCAATACATTTCTGTCTCTAGTCATTCTAGAAATGTGGAATGGTTTTCCTGATGAGGTGCGCCTGGCGCCGACGCTGCTATCTTTTCGGCGCCAGGTGAAAACCTTTTTATATTCCCAGGCATTTTAACGCGTACTACTAATATTTATTGATGTATCTTGCTGCTGCTTTGATTATTTTTGTTTACGTCTGTTTGGTTTGATTCTATTGTATTATTGTATTTATATATTTTCTGATTGTTTTATTGTTATGTACACCGCCCAGAGTGCCCTTGGGCTTAGGGCGGTATATAAATAAAATAAAATAAATAAATAAATAAAGAGTAGTCTCTCTACCACATAAGAACACTAAGCTTGTATACAGTGCTGTAAACATACTTCACACAATTATCTTGCTAATCTTTTTTTAAAAGCCTATTAATTAAATCAGGTTACTCCTTACTGCAGACAGATGTGAGAGAATGTAACATGTCTAAGGCCAGGGTGGTCTAATGCAGCTTTTCCCAACCTTTGTGTCCCCAGATGTTGCTGGACTACAGTGCCCATAATTCCTGACCTTTGGCCATGCTGGCTGGGGCTGAAGGGTGTTGTAGTCCAACAATATCTGGGGACCCTAAGGTTGGGAAAGGCTGGTCTACTGGTTAGAGCTAGGAACATAGGAAGCTGCCTTACACCAAGATTGATCTATCTAGCTCAGTCTACATTGAGTGGCAGCAGCTCTCCAGGATTTCACACAAAGGACATTCCCAACCCTATCTGGAGGTGCTGAGGTTTGAACCTGGGACCTTCTGCATGCAAAGCATGTGTTCTGTGACTGAGCTGTATGGCCCTTCTCCAGAGTATTGAATGTGGACTGGAGAGACTCACGTTCAAAACACTACTCACCAGTGAAGCTTCTTGTTGTTTGATTAATAAACTGCTTTTCAGGGAAGTGGTGAATGGCATATTCATACAACAAAAGATGCAAAAAAAAATACAATAAGGCTGCAATCCTGCACATATTTACCTGAACAAAGACTCAGGGGCTGAATGTTCATTTGAGGCTAGGGATGGAAGGATCTGTCATTTTTGGGTCTCCCAGTTCCTTATTTTTCCAGTCTTAAATTCAGTTCTCTGCATCAGTTTGTGATGTTTTAAAAAATCAAATCCTCATGAAATTTCTTCAGCATATTAGTGCCAATATCGCCTAATAAACACATTTTTGCATGCAGTTTTGACAAATGTACACATTTTTCCAAGCAGTTTCTCCTAATATGATGCATTTTTGTATGTAATTTTCACAAATATATGCATTTTTATGAAAAAAATCCATATGCATTTTTGTAAACATTGTTTGGTTGGAGAACTGCATCCCAAAATTCAGCTGTGCAAATTTTGAAGATCGCATATTGTTTCAAAAAGTGTAGATTTGATGGATTCAGCTTTAAATGCTAACTGAATCTAATCTCTCCCCCATCCCTAGCAGAGACAGAAATGATAGAAAGAGAACCAATTGCTAGTTTTGTTGATGAGGTGAGAGACCAGCTGATTCCTCTCCCAAAATGTTAAGTCTGTTTGGTGATACATTAAACCAATCAAAAAGACATTGCCAACCCATAATGGAGCTTGCTTTGGGATTTTTCCACGTTTGGTTAGTAGTATTCTGAAAACAAAAGAAAAGGAAAGAAAAGTTGGCAACACAGCAATGCCCACCTACCAATACTGATTAACATTATTGATATGGCCCCTTTTATGTTTGGGGGCCCATGGCAGTCCCCCCCCTCAAAAAGTATGACTCCTCCTGTGTTCCTGGGCAGGGACAGCTGAATGGAGGGGTTTTGTCACCAAACTCCATAGCCATTATTTAGTCACATCCACACTATACATTTAAAGAACATGGTTTCTGTCAAAGAATCCTGGGAACTGTAGTTTACCCCTCACACAGCTAAGATCCCCAGCATCCTTAACAAACTACAGTTCCCAGGATTCTTTAGGGTAAGCCATGTACTTTAAATGTATGGTGTGGACATGGTCTTCCTAGGATTTATGTGAAAGAAAAGAACAGCAATAGTTTAGCATTACTCAGGGGCATTGTGGGAAATGTAAATGGCAGCTGGATCCAGCCATCCAATGGTGCTCCGTTGCCACAACTGTCCACCAGGTAAATCCATCAAGACCCATTAATGTAGGAGGGGGCCTGCCATGGATCCCTTTGCCCAAGGTGCCCTCAGACCTGGAGTCTTCCCTGTATACAAGCCTGCTCAAATGTACAGAGAAGCCATGTGGTACAACCCTCTCCTGATTATGGTTATTAATTAGTCACTTTTTTTCAGCTTGAAGCAACTTACAACATTAAAAACAGATATAAAAACAAGAATAAAACATCCTAAAATACTCACAAAATATATAAAAACAAGATCCACCTCCTCCCCACCTGACAAAAAACAAACAGAACATTCAACTCCTGGGTGAATAAAAATGTTTTTACCTGGTGCCTAAAAGCAGGCAATAATGGAGCCAGGTGTGCCTCCCTGGAGAGGGCATTCCACAAGTGGGGAGCCACCACTGAAAAGGCCCATTCTCATGTTACCACCCTCCACTCCTCCCTCAGATGATGAACGGAGGATCTGGGTGCTTTCATGCGGGGACAGACAGTCCGTGAAGTACTGGGGTCTTGAGCCGCATAAGGCTTTATAGGTCCAAACAGCATTTTGAATTTGGCCCAGAAACTAATTGGCAGCCAGTGCAGCTGTGTAGAATTTGTGTTATGTGTTGCTACTGTCTTGCCCCAATCAGCAATCTGGCCGTTGAATTCTTCACCACCTGCAGTTTCAAAGGCAGACCCACACATAACAGTACTCTAACCTAGAGGTTTACACTCCTTCAGCCTGCAGGTAAGGAAGTTGCATATTAGAGTGTCCATGTAGTCTTCATCAGCGCACAACCACCATTTCCCAAATATATCAATTTGTAGAGTGGTGGGGGAGGCATTCAAACACTTGATTTCCTAACTATTGTTGTTGAATTTGTTTTCCAGTATAGTTAATTTGACTGAAACGCATCTATGCTTAACACCTTTAGTGCCTTAGACAGTCAAACAGAAACCAGTGGACACTGACATCATCACATGCATGCATGAGTACACAGCTCTCTGCCACCTGTTCAAAAAAAAATATTCCTCACAACTGCAAATCCAGGGTCACTCTTTTGTCTTTATTGCTGCTGAGTTAATTTACACATGTTAGAAAATAACCACAATTTAAGCCTGTGCAATTAGTGTTAAATGAAGAGCGCCAATACCATTCTTCCCAGCAGTGAAGTTTGGCTGTTGCAAAAGAAGCAGCTGTTACGCTTAATGAAAAACATTCAGCCTTTTTTCACTGAAGCAGCAGAATAATGGCTGCAATGCCTGTTTTCCTAATGGTTGGAAAAGAGGGACTGAAACAGTGGAGGCTGGCGGCTCCAATGTCACTGGGGCAGTGAACCTGCTTTGAGATTTAGTCCAAATTTTCAAGGAGCTGTCCAAGGTGCTGAAGCATTCACTGGTTCACTTACATCGGAGCCACCAGTCTCCACTGCCTTCCTTACTGGGGAAGCCTGGGCCTAAATCCCCCACTTACCCATAACTCACATTCTATCCTTTTTCCGTTTCCTTTCTAACTTTGTATCCATGTTCGCTAGGTTCTGCTACACGTGACTTGCCATGGTCTAAGGCAGTGGTTCCCAGGCTTTGTGGTATGGCAACCCACAAGTCCACATTGACTTGGGTTGGTGACCCCTCAGTTTATTGTCACATGACTTGTGGGCCTTAGGTGTTTGGCAGCTATTGGTTTTGTGCATTTCAACTGCAAGTTTGCCTATTTTTTAACTATTACTTGAGGCATCCAAGTCAAAAATTATTAAGGTGGAATTTGTTGAAATATTTATAGCAAATATTACAAATTTATTCTTTATGGGAATGTAAGCACACCAATGATCTGATTGCATGTTATTGATTCATAAGCTATAAAGATTATTCTAAAAACATAGAGTTACATAAACAGTGTTGGATATAACAAAATGTAAGTAGTTTTGATAGTTTTATTCACAATAAAATCCAGTTTGGCAAGTATCATTGGGATGATTGAACTTGCATTTTGCCAGTCAGCTGATCAATGCAGGGTTTGATGGTTGTTAAGGATTATAAGCAATAATTATCTTGGGGTTACAGTAATACCTCAGTTTAGGAATCCTTCAGGAAAGAAGCTCCTTTTAACAAGGGCTTCTTTTAAGGTGAAACTGGCGAGCTTTGCTCTGCTATGGATAAACTTCAGGCCTGTGCCTTTACTTTAAGGTGAAACTGACTTGCCTGTGTGAGTGCTTTGCTTTAAAAAGATCTCTTGCTTTCTCCCAGAGGTGGGGAGGGAAGGATCCAATACTATTCAGAGTGGGGGGGGAAGGGGTGCCAGGAAGGCTCCCTTTAAAGTCCCTGTTGAAGCTTCCTCCACCACCTATGAGCGGGTTTAGGAACATATCCCTATTCTTTCCATGTTATTCCTACCTCTGGTACCAACGTTTCTGTTAAAGAAGTAATGTCCAGGAATGCACCTACTTTGTTAATTGAAGTATTACTGTACTTCTAACCACTGCAACCCACTTGCACAGGCTTCGTGACCCATTTGCGGGTCATGACCCACACGCTGGGAAACACTGATGAAACTATGGAATTCACTCCCACAAGATGTATACAGTTTGGATGGTTTTAAAAGAGGATTAGACAAATCCATGCAGAATAAGGCTATCGATAGCTACTAGCCACAATGGCTATACCTTCCCTCCACTGTCACAGCCAGTATGCCTCTGAATACCAGTTGCTGGGAATCCCAAGTGGGAAGAGAGGTGTTGCACTCTGTGGGAAGAGGACGCTGGCCTAAATGGCCTAAATGGCATCTTACTAGGGTTGCCAGGCTCAGGGCCTGAGACTGATCCTTTATCTTTAGGAGAAGAGAAAGTCAGCCAAGTGCAGGTGTTCTTGCAACACTGTAATGGGGAAAACCACAAGGTGGAATTCTTCCTTCCCCCTGCACAACTTTTAAAGAGACAGAAGACCTCTTGGAGGCCAGGCCTGGCCTGTTTTGGTGTGTGATCAATTTCTTCTTTTACTTCTGCGTAAAATCTCTCCAATTCCTCTTCTTCTGCGTTTGACGTCGGAGCATAGACTTGGATGATGGTTATGTTGATAGGTTTCCCATTTTATCTCATTGATATCACTCTCTCAGACCTTGCATTGTAGCTCCTAACAGCTTTTGCTACATCACTTCTCACTATTAAAGCAACCCCATTTCTTCTTAATTTCTCATTTCCTGCATAAAACATTTTGTAGTTGCCTGATTGAAAATGTCCCATTTCCGTCCATTTTAGTTCGCTCACACCAAGTATTGTAATGTTGATACATTCCATTTCTTGCTTGACAATTTCTAACTTTCCCTGGTTCATGCTTCTCACATTTCATGTTCCTATTGTGTGCGTTGTACAACTCCGGACTCTCCTTTCGCATCTGTGCGCATCAGCCTCTGGGCTTCCTTTCGGCTTTGACCCAGCTGCGTCATTAGTCACAGTGCTACTCGTACTTGTCCTTTGTTCTTTCCCCAGTAGCTCGGTGAGTGCCTTCTGACCTGGGGGTCTCATCTTCCAACACTATCTCGTGTTGCATTTTGGATACTCTGTTCATAGGGTTTTTGTGGTAAGAGATATTCAGAGGTGGTTTACCATTGCCTTCCTCTGAGTTTGGATGCATCTTAGTCTGGTGTTTCAGCTTTGACCATTCCGCCTTGGGTGCCCCTGCTAGGAGTCTAGCCTCTTGGTCTAGACTCCTGATGGCATTGCTGTTAGCTTCTTCAACACTCTCAAACCCCCTCACCACGTTAAGGTGTGTATCCTAGAGGGGGACATGACATGATAGCAGAGATTTTCTGTCAGCAGACCATGCTGCTTGTGCATGGACACCAGGCCAACACAAAGCCCAACTTGCACTAACTGTGTGTGCATGGCATGCTGACAAATTGCACCGTGGTTGATGTATAGTAGCAGTCCACTGCAGGCATCCACAGGTCTGGGTTATGATATAGCACAGTCTCCAGAAGTTGGACTGTAGTGTCAGGTTCTTCAATTCAGTTCCCCACTCATGGCTAGGCTGACCAAGATGGTCATCTAAATAGGACCATAGCATTGAGTAAAAGACAGGAAAAGATCACATACATAATAATATGCCAGTGTAAGAAAACTGAATGACCCTGGTTGAATAGGTCACCCAACCTTTTGTGTGAAATTGTTTCCATCCATGTTTAAAATTTGGCTAACTTCAGGCAGTAGTTTAAAACAGGTTTGTCACTCCAAAGTGCTGAATGAGTCCCCAGTGTGAACATATCACACAGGCAAACTACAGTTTTCATGTTAGGTCCACGGTCATTGAGGCTCAAAACGTATTTAGCTGTGAGGCTGTGCTGCACCAGCAGAAATGAAACAAGAAAAAGGAAGAGAATGTGAAAACGTGAAGTGGTGGAAAGAGTTATGTTTATAAAATCATTTTGCTTTTTCCACTTCTTTTTTTAGTTGAAAACATTTATTTTAAGGTGGGAAAAAATCAAATAGGAAAACAATTCTGGTAGGTGAAAATTGTGCTGCACCTAAAAGTTTAGAACTCCTGCAGATTCTGATTCGTTTTGCTCACTTGTTCCATTTTCTGAATTCCTGGAACCATGGCATTTTTTTCACATATCCATGTGCCTCAGTTGAAAGCACTGTTGAAAAATTGGATGTTAACTGCCTGCCACATCCATACGTGGGTTACATAGCACTGAACCCTAGGAAGTCATTCTTGGGGAGAGGGGAGGAACAAAGTAGCCAGCTATGGCCAGAGCTTGGAAAAGTTACTTTTTTGAACTACAGCTCCCATCAGCCTAATCCAGTGGCCATGTTGCCTAGGGCTGATGGGAGTTGTAGTTCAAAAAAGTAACTTTTCCAAGCTCTGGCTATGGCATACCTCTCTTGAAAACAACAAGGCTATGTATGTTGGTATGTACATATGTATAATGGGTGAAGCAATGAGTGCAGATTTTGGGCTCTGGACTGCAACCAGAAAAGATTATATCCAAATATGTAGCTTGTGAACCAAGTCTTATATGGTGTAGGTTGTGTGTAGCTGCACAACTCTGCAGGAACTATCTTAGGGTTTATCTCTAATGTTTACTTTAGCAACAGAGGTGCTGACATTTTGCATACCCAATAGCTGTAGTGAGTTTATGTGGTCACATCTAACAAGCAGGTAAAAAGGGGGGCGGGCCCAGGACGACCAGAAAATGTAAGTGAAAAATATAAATGAAAAATCAGAGTTTTTATTCCAATTTCAAGGATAAAAATGGTTTACAAAAACGCCCAACGCATTTTGGCTAGTGTTATGTAGCCTGCATTAGGGGATGCCTGTTTATAATATTTTCTTAAATCAAAGCTGTAATGGATCAGATTCTTTCCACAGGATTGTTAAGAATCAGCAACACATTCTTCAGGACACTCACCAGATTTGCCAATTTTTATCCTTGAAATTGGAATAAAAACTGTAATTTTTCATTTATATTTTTCACTTACATTTTCTCGTCGTCCGGGGGGGGGGCTTTTTATCTCCTTGCCTTATTGGATGACATCCACTTTTTACTCAATTCACATCTAACAAGCCCCAGAATCTCTTTCTACTTGGTTTGTACAGCAATCATTACACAGTCATGACAACTTCCAAGATGGCAGCACTGGGTGCCCTTGTGGAGTGCCTTGGATATGACAGTGCATAAAAGTAAGTTCACCGTGCAATGTGCTTCTATTATAAGAGGGAAACAGCCAAGCGCTTCCCACCACCCTCCACATCTGGTGGACTCAGAACTTTCTCAATTGTCATTCTTGGTCCTCAGTAGGAGGGAGGGAGCGACAAGGGTGGGCCAACCAGTGAGGAGGGAGGGTGAGTGAGCAGGTGTGAGGCAGCCAAGTAGGGCAGGTGGGCATGAGGTGAGTGAGTGATCAAGACAGGTGAGTGAGTGGGGTAGGCATGAATTGGGCATGGAAGGCAGGCAGCTGTGTGAGATGGCAGCAATGCTGCAGGGCCATGGTGAGCAGTCTGGGCAAGCCACAGAGGAACAGTGAGGATAGGCAGGGACAGCTTTCCTGTGCAGCTCACGTTTGCCAGCTGGCTCTGTCCCCTGCTTCCCAAGAGAAGGTCTAAATGGGGGAGGCTTGGCAACCTGTGAGGGACAGGAGGTGGAGAGGCTTGACAAGCTGTGGCAGGGGAAGGAGAGGAGGAGGCATGGTAACCTGTAAGGGGGAGGGAAAAGGAGGTAGGCTTGGCAACCTGTGGAGGGGGAGAAGGAGGCTTGGTCAGGTCTGAGGGGAATGGGGAGTTTGGCAAGATCTCAGGGCAGTGGGAAGCTTGGCAAGAGGGTGGGGTTAGGTGGGGTGAGCGAGCAAAGCAAGCAGGGATGGCAGCCCCTAGTATACCATATTTTCACTCCCTCTCCCAAACACTTAGCCAATTAGAAAGGAAGTTCTGGTTAAGTTTGAAGCTCCACATGCGTGTTGATTCAGTAGAAATTCAAACATCACTTTGAGAGGGTAGCGAAACTTTTTGCTGGAATTAAACCCACATGTTACTTATGTGTGTATATAACCTTGCCCTTAACCCCAATAAAGGACACAAAGAATAAAATAACTATTGGTTTATTAGAAGAAACAGGAAAAATATTGCATTTTACAATGTCAGTTAAAACAGGCAGCATCCTAACTTCAACCCAGTCACTCATTACTAATGCTCTAGATAGAATAAGACAGAAAACTTATTAACCCTTATTAACACTCATGAGTTATGTCAAATCACACAGGAAAAGGGAAAGAAAGGAGCTCAAGAGTTTAGGGAGAATATACCTTTCCTGGAGATTGCAGCGAGAGTCCAAGGTCAGAAGGGAACTTTCGCTACTAGCCTTCAGCCAAAACTCCACCCTTATTTATAGACTTCACTAGATGTGAAAGAACTCACCCCTCCTTAGTTCTCATAAGCTCATGCAGCCCAGATGATGTTGGTTGCTAGGGTGCAATGTAAAGAACAGGGCAGCAGTTGAGCCCCCGAGGGCGGGGTGCTACAGATCCTCAGAATCATCGAGTTTAAGTATAGTTTGGGTCTCCATGTAAATTGGGAGGGGTATGCAACAGTGACATGTGAGGACAATGGAAAAATTTGGAATTATCGGTAAGGGCTCTGGCTTTACCAGATGTGTTTCCTGATAAGACTCTTGTCTCCTAAGAAGTGTTTACTGTAAATTTCTGCTCTTGGGGTGATTGATCCCTCACCCCAAGGCTGATATCACAACCTTTGTCTAGATGATCCCATTGTTTGTTGGAAGCGCCGGTTTTCTACTGATACACAAAATCATAAATTTTGGATTCTTCCTATGAGAGTCAGGATGTTTATGCCCTCTGGCTTTTGGCATTTACAAATAGCTCACGTCTTCACAGAGGGGCTGTTTGCCAGGGTTCCTTGCATCTTTTAGCCTTCCAAACTTTGGTACACTGAGATGAATCAAAGAACGAAAAATCTCCAGATATTATAGATAATCCTTTACAACCTAATATCCTCCTGTGAACTTTTGACTGTGAACTTTTGACCTGTGAGCTTTCATCAGAATAATCAGGACAGTAGACCTTTGCTTCCTCTGTGCCTGCCTTCGCAAATTGCCTGTTGCTGCTTGGTTAATATTGCCTTCCTAAATACAAATCAAATGAAGAAATCGGGCTAAAGATGACTAAATAGAGAGAGAGAGAAAAAAACCCATGGAAGAGATAGATATTAACTGCCATTGGCCAAAGAGCTTGTTAAACTCATATCGCTCATCTTGCGGAAAATAATTACCCTGGCTGCAATCCTTAAGCTGTGTTGTTTTTCCAGAGAAGTCCCATTCAATTTAAGCTGCTTTTTATTTTAGAAATATAAAGGCCATTTGTCTCTGTAGCTCAGTATTGTCAACACCGACTGGCAGCGGCTCTCCAGGATTATAGACACGGAGTCTCTCCCAGGCCTGTCAGGAGATGCTAGGAATTGAACTTGGGGCCTTCTGCATGCAACACAGTTGCTCTACCACTGAGCTACAGCCCTTTTCACTAACTATATCAGTACCAAGACTGTGCAGGCTGATGATGCCCCCTTTCACATCCTACCTTTTCTCTCCCTTGTGCTGCTCCACACAAAAAGAGCCTCTTGACAACACACTTTCCACATCAGCAGGCCTTTCATGAGCAGAAAACTTTGCCCATGGGATAGCTGTTGCTACACATGTCTCTGGGAGTTCATGTGTGTAAACTTCATGCATGACCCTTAAATACAAAAGGAGGGGAACATAGGTGAACAATGTGCTGCCTGAGAATGCCTCTAAGGGAGTTCAGAACCCAGAAATTCACACCCACACCAAAACCTCAGTTTTAATGCCAGAGCATCCATTTATTAAAGCAGGATGGGAAAGGGAATTCAATTATACTTTAAACAATTTGGTACAGTATATCAAACACAAATCCACTTGTGTCTTTCACCCAATACCCTACCCTACCACCACCAGAGAGTAGGGTTGGAATGATCTGTCAATTTTCGTTCTCTCCGTTTTTCATTTCTTAAATTATTTATTTCTTAAATTTGGTTCTCCAAATCTCTGCAGCAATTTGTAAACCTTTTTAAAAATCCTCATGAAAATTCTTTAGCATTTTAGTGTGAATTTCTCCTAATAAATACATTTTTGTACGCAATTTTGACTAAAGTACACATTTTTGCAAGCAGTTTATCCTAATATAATGCATTTTTGTATGTTATTTTCATCAATATATTTACTTTGTGAACACTTTCCTCAAATACATGCATCTTTGTAAGCACTGCTTGGTTTGAGAACTGCATTGCAAAATTCGGATAAGTGCAACATTTTGAAGGATCCGTGTTTTGGTTCTCATGTCATTTTGGAAAGTGTGAATTTGATAAATTCAGTTTTAAATGTGAACTGAATTGAATTTCTCCCCCATTGCTACTAAAGAGAAAGAGAGAGAGAGAGAGAGAGAGAGCACTATGCTGAAAATAAGGGAAGAAATCAGGTGGGAGCATGCCAGCTTTGGCATGGGTCTCTGGAAGACAAAGGGGGGGTTAAATGTTTCACCTATCCAGTGCTTAGAGGAGAACTTTGTGTGATTTTCAGCTCTTAGACTCATTTATTTGTTTTATTGGTTAAATGTATATCCCACCCTTCCTCCCAGTAGGAGCCCAGGGCGGCAAACAAAAACACTAAAAACACTCTAAAACATTATAAAAACAGACTTTTTAATCTTTAAAAACACATTTAAAAACATATTAAAAGAAAATATCTTTTTTTAAAAGCTTTAAAAAGGCTTAAAAAGCAATTCCAACACAGACTAGAATAAGGTGTCTACGTAAAAGGCTTGTTCAAAGAGGAATGTCTTCAGTAGGCACCGAAAAGATAACAGAGATGGCGCCTGTCTAATGTTTAAGGGGAGGGTATCCCCAAGGGTTGGTGCCATTACACTAAAGGTCCACTTCCTATGTTGTGCAGAACAGACCTCCTGATAAGATGGTATCTGCAGGAGGCCCTCACCTACAGAGCACAGTGATCAACTGGGCATATAAGGAGCAAGATGATCTTTCAGGAATCCTAGTCCCAAGCTCATAGGGCTTTGTACACCAAAACCAGAACCTAGAACTTCAGTAACTAATGGGCAGCCAGTGCAATAATTTCAGCAGCGGCGTGACATGTTGGTGTTACCCTCCCCCAGTGAACAGTCGCACCACAGCAGTTTGCACCAGCTGCAGTTTCTGGACCAACCTCAAGGGCAGCCCAACATAGAGCACATTACAGTAATCCAGCCTAGAGGTTACCAGTGTGTGGACAACAGTGGTCAGGCCAGCCCAGGCCAGAAACAAACAGCTGTCTTACCAGCCGAAGCTGGAAAAGGCACTCCTAGCCACTGAGGTCACCTGGGCCTACAGTGACAAAGATGCACCCCCAGACTAAAAACCTGCTCTTTCAGAGTGAATATGACCCCATCCAAAGCAGGCAACTGACCAATTATCTAAACCCAGGAACTACCAACCCACAACAGTTAGAGTGGTATGACAATGGAACCAATTACCTAGGGAAGTGATGGGCTCTCCAACACTGGGGGCATTCAAGAGGCAGCCTTTTGGGTATGCTTTAATTTTGATTCCTGCATTGAGCAGGGGGTTGGACCTGATGGCCTTATAGGCCCCTTCAAACTCTACTATTCTATGATTCTCCAAACTGGTTGGGAGAACAAAGGCAACAGCTGTAGAGAAAGGAACATCTCAGGGCTAAATGATGCCCTGCAGAGCATGCTGGGATACTGTTCAACTAACTTTCTACTGATAATATTAGAGAGGAAAAGCTTATCTAGATCAATCCCCATGTTCCCGCACTAAAATGCTATAAGCATTAACATGCAATTTTCTCTTCCACATCAATTCTATGTTAATTTCAAGCCTTAATTGCAAATTTAAGTTGCAAACTAGTTTGGATATAACCAAACCCGCAAGAAAGTACCTCCGGCATTTTCCAATAAAATTTGTGCAGATACAAGGAACCCGGACAGTGTCTTTCAAGGATGGATGCTCTCTCTCTTTCTCTCTCTCTCTCTCTCTCTCTCTCTCTGTCTCACACACACACACACACACACAAATGTCAAAAGAGAGATAACGGGGAACAGAACCTTGCAGTCCCGCAATCATTTTGACATAGAGGTAGGCTAAGCCTGCTAACTAAAATGATTGCAGTGACTGGTCTTGAAATCAAGGAACAGAGTCTACTTGCCACACAATTCCTTTCAGGCCAAGCTAGTCCTGCCCCAATAGCCCACTCTGCCTTTAAGCCAACCCTGTGTGGGGTTGGGCTCAAAGGAAGCACATCACAGGGTGTGCTTCTTTTGAGTCCAAAACAAACCCCCAAAGCCTGATTTGGGAGCCAAGGATGAGCATGTTCAGACAACCAAGACCCCCAACCCAGCCACCAGGAAGCCCCGAGGCTAAACAAAAGCCACGTGTAGGCTATTGGCTCTTACATCCCTTAACCAAATCCACTGCCCCAGTGGATCCCATGCCAGCCCATTGGTGCAAGAGACATTCCCCAGTGCTGTGGACACATGTGCAACCATTGGCCCAACACAGTTTGTGGGACGGCAGGCAGAGAAGATTGTTTTCACTCCCTGCATTTTTCTGGCAAGAGGGGGCAGTCTCAACAGTTGGTAGGCAGTGCAGGTCCAGCCCAAGACATTTTGCTGCTTGTTCCCTCCCTGCCTGCCTTCCACACACACATCAAGGTACATTGTACCCAAGGCCAGACAAGTTATTTGTGCATCTAGGATAGGAAATCCTGCAAGCTCTTCTTCCCCTCGGTAAAAGTACAGTAACGACAAACGGAATAGCTAACAACTTGCCCTTTCATGGCACTGAAAATCAGCTGACCAAGGCAGCCACCTCATTAATTAAACCTAATGGTAGGGCCAGCCTTGCAATGTTTCACCTTCCGTGTCTATGCTCAGACAGAAGAAGAGCCAGACAAAGAGATAAGGCAATAGGCAGTTCTCCGTAGGACATGCTAGAGACAGTTCATTTATCGAATTAGCATTCTGCCAGTAAAACAACAAGTGGCTTCCCTTAATTGTTGGGTAGTGACAAACGATTACTGTGAGTTGAGAAGAGTCAAGTCTTGAGCAGCATGCAGCAGCATTTGAGCTCACTCATAGATACAATCCAGGTTGTTATGGTAAACATCCTGCCGTAGAGATTTGGCCCAGGTCATTTCAAATGCATTCACTTAAAAACCAATAGGCAGGGCTTCGGGCCAGAATAGATGTGATGTGGAAGTGATCCCTGGTTTGAGGGGGTGGATTTATCCTTTGTGTTTACTTTAAAGCAGACAATCTTCTGGTTTTAACTGGAACTGGCTGAAGATGCTACAAGACCTCTGAGGGGGGAATGGGAGGGGGAATAAAGGCTTGATACAGGTTTTGGCTGAGGGTCATGGGAGCTTTGGAGGGAAATTAGGTCACTCCCAGATGTTTATGGAGCATTCAGCCTGATTTGTTTGCACAAAGTCTGCAGGGAGGTTAGATCACACCAGCAATTTGTTGAGCATTCGCTCTGATTTTTTGCACCAAGCACATGTTCTCCCACACTGTCCAGAGCATTTTCCTGTCGCTTTCCTTATTGCAAAAACTCTGGATTTGGGGGAAGTGGGTTTGTTCCGCAAGAGCAGCAAATCGACTTTAATTGCACAACCTGAATTTTCCAGTATGGGATAGAATCCCACCCGGAAATGGTAAGAGCCTGAAAGCCCCCTTAGATTGGAAAATCCTGAGGTCCTTGCCTCCCAGTTTTCTCCCTTGTCCTCATCATGGCTGCTGCTCCCACAAGGAGAACAAAAGAGAAGATTGGTGAAGTCTTGTCATTCTTGAGAATGAGAAACAGTGGAGGGGGAGTCACCTTGAAAAAAGGGGTGGCTCTAGCCTTGCCTACTACAGGCATGTGGTCCCCACAAGATTACCTCCAAGGGAATGTGGCCCTCATTAAACAAAGAGGCAAGATCTCTGGGGATGCAGCCTGCTATATGTTTTGAGCTGTTCATAATATATTGTAGGACAGTTGTATCATTCTTGTATATTGTGAGCCAAAAGAGCCATTGCCCTTTTGACTTTTAAATCAGTGGAGGGCTGGCTATTGCAGAGTAAAGAAATACAGCCAGGTAGTGCATTGTGGGGGGGATGAGGCTGGCTCGCAACTTAATACTTCCTTAGTACAAAAAGAGCACGTGCCTGTTTTCCTCTCTGAACTGCTGGAGGCCATGCTAGAAACATCATGAACATTATTTGCTTACTTTTTTTCATCACTAAGGAAGCCAGACGTTGTGGCTTTTGGAACGCTTGGATGCCAGCATCAGTGAGGGCCGTGCTAAGTGTGATGAGTGTGTCTTTGCATCTAAAGAGCAGCTTTAAAAAAAGCTCATCAGCTTGGAAAAATGGGCTGATCATTATTGGAACCGCAGCAAGCTGTGAGGGATGTTTGCTCCTTCCTGTTCTGCTCCAGCCCTGAAAAAAATCCCTCCCCGGAAGTGAGTATTTTGAGTTGGAGGGAGTGCAGCACGAGTGCCAATGCAGATACCCACTTTTAAAGGATGCACTTTCCTCAGAAGCACAGCAGGGGTGGATATGGTTAAATCCCCCCAAACCGGCTGCAGTCCCAATAATTATCAGCCTCCCTAGGTGATGCGATTTGCATTTCTAAAAGCCAGCACCTTAGATGCGAAGATGTATTTATGTCTAGTTTGGCTCTTATTTTAGGAAAGGGATGAGGGACTTCCTCACAGATTCTGGAGGTGAAATGCCATAAAGCAAAGAGAAGAAAGAAACTCTGTTATGTCAGAGGGATTTGTTACTGGTGGGGGGGGGAATGAAGAACATCCCTTCAGCAGCTTCTACACTAACAGGCAGTGGTGGCTGGTGGCCACTGGAACTGGTGGGGCAGAAGACAGGAGCCCATCATCAGGCAGAGCCAGAACTAATGAGAGGCAAAGACAACTAATTCAGGTTTCATCCCGATGCTTCTCCTTGCTGAGTTCTGCAAGGGTAACACTGAGACTGAGGAAGATGGCTGGCAGTGCCACCCCCTGGCCAGATGGGCATTGGCTGAGGGCAGAATGAGGTTGGCAGGGCAGTGCCCCATTAGCCCTAATGGATTAGCCTCCACAGCTAACAGCGCAATGCTACATGGTAAGGAGAGGGAGAACTGAAGGCAAACAAGCCATCAAATCAAATCAAAAGCCCAGTTGGGCTGACACTGGCATGGTGGGGTGAGAGCCCCTTTCTTGTGGCTTTATTTTTTTAAAGATTTTTCTTCCCATTGGATATGCATCACACCCAGAGCTTTTCCTGTTGAATCACGTGGATAGTTTAGGAAGGCAGGAGAACAAGGAACTGGTTTCTTTCATGAAAACAGCAGCAAGAATCCTTTATTGTGGATGGACAAATCTGTCAGTTTGTGTTTTTATTCATTGCTCATTTCTTCCAATCTTAAATGCACTTCTCTATAACTTGGCAGCAACTTGCTAGTTTTTTTAAAAAAAATCCTCATGAAAATTCATCAGCATATTAGTGCTAATTTCTCCTAATGTAACTATTTGGAAAGGATTATATGCATATTCATCCCGCCATGTCAAATGACATTGACGCATGGTGCAGAGGGAAAGGTCCTCAAATGAATATTCAGCCTCTGTTCAGTGAGACTTGGATCCTGCTTGTGGGCTTCCCTTAAGGCATTTTGATGGCAACGGTGAGAACAGGATGCTAGACTAGATGGGCCTTTGGCCTGATCCAGCAAGGCTCTTCTTATGTTCTTATATGTGATTTAAAGAAAATGAACAGTGAAAAGATAAATTTGCAATAAGCTCAACTCCCTTTCTTGAGTATAGTAAGAAATATGGGTAAACCAATATAAACCACAGTTTCACAATGTTTTGTGGGTCCAGAACTACAGGGATTTTAATGTACATAGAATTTTGTTTAATGGCATTCTAGTCACCTGTAAATATTTATATTCACTGTTCTAACTTTTAGAAGATCTCCAAAGGAAAATAGTTTTGGATAGCAGAATGAAAAAGTGTGTATGTATGTATGTGTATGTATGTAGTGCCTTCAAGTCGATTCTGACTTATGGCGACCCTACGAATAGGGTTTTCATGAGGCTGAGAGGCAGTGACTGGCCCACTGGTCTCCCAGGTTGTAGTCCAACACCTTAACCACTACACCACACTGGCTCTGTAATACAGCCTTTGCCAACGTGGTACCCTCCAGATGTTTTGGACTACAACTTTCATCAGCTCCATTACTGGAGTTTTAGTCCAAATAAGGGCACCAGGTTGGTGAAGACTGCTGTAATATAGACAATGTTCGTATACATGATAGAAGCAATGGAAGCTCTAGTTTTCTTGCAGATTTCTTATAGATGTGGGTCTTATTGATTTTGATTTTCAAATTATTATTATTATTATTATTATTGGTCCCAATGGGAAGGAAAATCAATATGGCAGCTTCATGGTTGGCATATATTTCCCCATTCAAGGGGCATGTCAGGGGAGGAGGGCTTTGGAACCAGAAGATGGAATGCCATCCCCAATGCACCCCCAGAACACTTCCTTTTTGACCTCTTTGCCTTTGAAGCATGGATGGTGGAGGAGGTACAGCAGAATAAGCTTCTCCATGGTTGGCCTGCCTATTTCACCCACAGATCTCCCTCTCCACAGGACACTCCCACAGACCACAAGATTGTGCTCTAAAGCCCTCTCTATATTGAAAACTCATAATGGCTCTCTCTTCTGTCCCCCCGCCCAAGAATCATTGCATTTATAGTTTAATGAGATATTGAGAATTCTCTACAAGCTCTGCATTCCTCCACCCCAGGGCCAGCCCTACAATTAGGCAGTGGCAATGCCTAAGGGGAGGGCATATACTGAGGGTCAACAGCAGCAACCTTCCAGCCACTCTGCTGTGTTGGAGATCACACAGCCTTTCTTGCACCCCCTAAACTAGCCTGCTGCCCTCAAGTGCTGTGAAGGATGCTTCTGAAAATTGGGCAGCCAAATATCTTGAGCCAACCCTGCATTCCTCCCCCATCACAAGACTTCAGTTCCCAGGTTTCCCCGAGAAGAAGGAATTACAGACCACAAAGTCTGTAGTGTGGCTATGTCTTGAATCCTCTTTTTGAATGGCAGAGTCTGCCAACAGTCCTTTCCATCTACGTTTCCCTCTTTTATCCACCAGCCAACAGTCTATGCCCTTTACAAGAAGCTTGTACTAAGATAGATCTAGTCTTGACCTGAGCTATCTTTATGCATTTCAAACAAAGATAGTGTTGTTTGTTTCTTATCTCATGGCAGAGTTAGGAACTCATTCCATCTAATATTGCTTGCTGCGAATGGGGATTACAAAAAAATTCTTCTGAATAAAAATTAATTCCCTCTAAAAAAAATTTAAAATTCATTTTGTTGATTGAGGAGCCATTGCACAGTTCAGTGTCCTCAACTTAATCTACTTACCTTGTGAAAAGAGACTTTCTTGTCGACCAATAGGGTTTAATAAATGCAGAGAAAATATTTGTTTGTAATTTCCCCCACATTATCGCAGACTAATATAATACCATTTTTGTCAAATGTGCACTGCTCCTATCCTCTGTGGCTAAATGAACCATAGGCCATCTCTTTTTCTGTAGTCAATTTAGAATTAACATATAATGCCGAATAATTGAGTTGTCGGCCATCCAGCCATTTACAGTGTGAATTATACCTTTTATCTTCTTCCGATGCACAAGGATGAAAAGTGCTTTAAGGTTCCTTTGGTGCTGCACAGAAAGCTGGAAGATACAAGCACACCATCTCTGCAGAAAAAGGGGGGGTGATATAAAATTGAATATAAATACCCTTGAGTCACAACCTTCCAATGAAGCATATGCTTTGGCAATACAGAAAAAGACAAGATTTCTTATGAGGAAGTTACAAAAAAAGAAAAGAAATCAAGACCTGTTTTTCATTACTTGTAGCTCCTTTCATCGCTTGCTGGAATGTTCTCATGTAAGCAGCAAGACATCAGAGCCAAGAATTCCCTTGAGCAAAATAAGCTCCTGTTTTATGTCTCTCCTACCACCTGGGGAAAACCATTAGTGGTTTTCCAACTAGTCTTCAAGTTTCACAGTCATTCCAACTGCTTTGCCCTTCCTCACCTTGCAATCCACATCATGCGTTCAGAGCACACCTAGCACACATTTAAAGTATATGATTTCCCCCAAAGAATCATGGGAATTGTAGTTTGTTAAGGGTGCTGGGAAGTGTCGCTCTGTGAGGGAGAAACCACAGTTCCCAGGATTCTTTGGGAGAAGTCATGCACTTTAAATGTGTATTGAATGTGATTTAAATGTATGGTGTGGAGCTGTCTGCACAAGGCAGATGTTGAAAGCTGGCATACAAGAAGGGGGTGAATAAGCCTTCCTTTCCAATTGCTTTGCCCCCCCCACCTTCTGTTGTCATGGCCCAGTGAGGTCAGAAGCAAGTAGCATGGTCAAGGACTGGCTAGCAGTCAGATTCTGGAACAGCCAGGCAAGAATCCAAAGGACAAGAGGAAAATGACATGATCTAAAATGGGCTGATGGCCAATTTCTGGAGGAGCAGACAAGGACCTGAAGGGATGCTTGAGGAACGTGCACAGCACAATATTATTTTTGAACATTATGAATCTGCAGTATACTGAACTATAAAAATACTTGCAAGACCCCTTGGAAACCTAAGATGGGGTTTTCCAATGTCCACAGTCAAACTATTTAAGGATATATCTGCATAACAGCAATAAATGTCATTATTTGCACTTCCATATGTGTTTACGGAAATGCAAAGAAATTATCTTTACAGTGCTTAGGTTAGACCAGCACCCATCAGGTTAAGACCACAGGAAGAGCAGGTAGCCTGTTTGGATAGGCAGAAAGGAAGAAGACCTGGGAGATGCAGAAAATTATTCGAGTTAAGGCTTGTGCAAGAAAGTAGGAGGGGAGAAATAAATTAGATAGGCAAGAGTCAAGTGATGAGATCAGGATGCAAAAAAGACAAAAAGATGTACATATAACTATGTGCCAATTATGGTGCAAGATTAGGGTTACTAGGTCTCCAGTTTTCAGCTGGAGTCTCTGGTTTTTGGGGGTCCCCTCTGGTTCTCTGGCTAGCACCCCTTAATCTCCAGATTCTCAGCTTCAATTTTAAAAAAAATAAGTTTCTAGGTGGTCTGGTTCCCGAGATATACACCAAAATGTCAACTGCCCCCTCGAGTGACTCTTAAATCTGTTTTACAGATCTTATAACAGCTCCTAGCTCTAACTACAACTCCCATCAGCCCAATCCAGTAGCCATGCTGGCTGGGGCTGATGGGAGTTGTAGTTTAAAAAAGTAACTTTTCCAAATTCTGGCTCTAACCCCGCCCTTTCAGGATTGTAGCCAATAAATGAAGCCAGGGTTGTGACTTGTTGATCCAGGCATGCCTAGTCTTAATTTCAACGTCAGAAAATGGTGGCTTTGAGATTTTGCAGTTTGTATAAGTAATATGGCTTAAAGCTTTTTTCCCCTCTTGTGTGCAAGAGTCAGACCCTGGGCTGTATTTAATCCAATACTTGCTTTCCATGTACCTGGCGTAAACCCCATTGAACTCCATTAGGACTTACTTTTGAGTAGACATTGCAACTTAATTCTGAAGGTGGCCATTACAACCTTTCACATTCCCCTGGCAATCTTTTTGTGGCAAGTCTATAATGTTTGACCCATTTATTTATGCCACATACTGCTTCCTTCTCCCTTTCCTGGCATTGACCACTTCCCACGAGCCCTCAAGATCAACCTCTGGCTTCTACAACTGACAATGTCTGGAGTGCAGTTATGAGCTGTCAGTGCTAAAATCTGAAGCACTAAGTAAAATTTATTGACAGTGTAAAAACAAATTGGATTTAATATCAAATTAAATAGCACAAGGAATAAACTGCACTGAGCCTATTATCTGTTTACATATTTCATTCCATAAAAAAACCTCAATTTTTATATCTTGTTGAAGCTGCCACAGCACTTAGAACCTGGCACCCAGCAGATGTTTTGTGGGAAAGAAACGCCCTCACTACAGAAGGTGGGCTTCACTTGCCAAAAAGCACCTGAGGCCTCATCCAGACAGAACCATCTGTTCCTCTGGGCTGCCAGAAAGCCAAATGAAGCATTTGACTTTGGCTGCCAGCCTGTGAGCTGGGGTTGCTTATTTGACCATCAAGGTCTGTTTTTTTAAAACAAGCAGTGTTCTCGGTCCATATATGAGATTCTCCCCAAAAACAGCTTAATTTACTTTCAAAATGCAGGCATCAAACGGCAGTTGTGAGTTCCCAAAGGAGACCCTTTCCAAAAGAAACCACAGTTATTTCCCTCCCTTCTTATTTATTGCATGTATAACCCTATCTTTCCTACAAGGAGCTCAATAGAGGTCTTCCCCCTCTCCCATTTTATCTTTGCAACAATCCTGTGAGGTAGGTTTGGCCAGGGCCAGTCTAAAGGGCAGCCAGGTGGGGCACTGTCTGAGGGCCCCTGAGGCTACAGGGGGCCCTGCAAGGGCCCTGCGCTCCCCTTCTGCAATCCACAGCAGGATTGCTGCCACGGATAGCAAGGCAGGAGCTTCAGAGCCACCCACCATTCCCCCGCTTCACCTACCTTTCTCTCTGTTTTTTGCAGCTGCACGCACTGTGTGCGCAGGTTTGCCATCAATCAAGATGGCAGCCGAGGTTTCCCTAAAGGGCTGAAGCCTCTGCCTCCATCTTGGTTGATGGCAGCAATGTGCGCGTGAATTTCCTGCCCTGCGATCCGTGGTACCAATCCTGCCATGAATCGCAGAAGGGGAGTGTCGGGGCTGGAGCAGGCTGGTGCCCAAGGGCCCCGGCATGCCTGGGGCCGGCCCTGGGTTTGGCTGAGAGATAGGATAGAGACACACTTATGGTTGTGCTGGCTTCAGCGCATCTCCACCTCCATTTTCTGAACCTGAGGACAAACAACACTAGTCAAACTCTGTCCCTTTGTACTCCAAAACCTTGGAAGTTGCAGCTTGAGTGCATTTCACGGCTTCGGACACACTAGTTGCTTCAAAAGCAGTCAAACCTTTTTCTCTGGCTTCAGTTTAAAACATGTTTAAAATATGTTTGCCCATGGCTGGACCCATCTCTCTTCCCTGCTGCTGATCTCAGACCTTTTAGGACTGCCCACAGCAAAGCATTGGGCCAATCACTGTCTCTGCCCAACCTACAAGCAAAAGGTTTTCATTGGACACACTTCGAAGTGGCAGCGAGCTGATCTACCAACCAGTTTTGATTTCAGCTTCAAGGTGATTTCTCAGAGAAACGCATCAGAGATGCATTTCCCCAGGTTTTGGAGTAAACAGAGGTGGAGTTTGACTAGTGTTTTGTGTCTCCGTCTTTAGAAAATTGAGGTGGAGACACACTGAAGCCAACACAATCCAAGTGTGTCTCTATGATGCCTTGAAGTCAGCTTCACACAGACTTCAGAACTGATTGGCTATCAGCCCCATTGCCACTCCAGTTATGTCCAATGAAAATGCTATGCTTCAGGTTCAAGCAGACACCATGATTTGCCCAACTCTTTGCTGTCCTGAACAGCAGTGGGGAAGGGGGATGTGTCCAGCTACAGTTAAATATGTTCGCAAGCAGACAGCCAAAACGG
Organism: Rhineura floridana; assembly: GCF_030035675.1. Taxonomy (NCBI): domain Eukaryota; kingdom Metazoa; phylum Chordata; class Lepidosauria; order Squamata; family Rhineuridae; genus Rhineura; species Rhineura floridana. Next base: position 135,222,987 of record NC_084486.1, on the reverse strand, counting down.
TCTCACTGCTCTTGAAACAACTAGTGTGGACATAGCCTTAGTGACTGGCCCAAGATTACTCAATGGCTTCATAGCCAAGGAGGAAATTAAACTCGAGTTTCCCTTGTCGTAGTCTAACACTCTAACCCAGACTTTGCCAACCTAATGCCCTCCAAATGTTTTGGATCACAACTCCCATCAGCCTGTGCTGGCTGGAACTGATGGGAGTTGTAGTCCAAAGCATCTGCAGGGCACCAGGTTGGTGAAGGCTACTCTGATTGGTACATCATGCTGTCTCTTTCCTTACGCTGTTTCCAGCCATTGCCTCCAGCTTCTCCTACTTCGAGGGTCAAATTGCACATGATGTTTATCCCCTGTAAATTGTCTTTCAGCCATCAAATGCCTGGGTAAACAGGCATGTTTTTTAAAAAAGTTCCTCGTGAAAGTCATTAATGAGGGAGACTGATGCACCTCACCAGGGAGGACATTCCACAAACGGGGAACCGCCACTCAAAAGGCCCTGTCATGGGTCAAACCCAATCGGGCAACCCCCGGTGGCAGCACCACCAACAAATGTAGTTTAACAAAGTAAAATGGAGCAATTGATCAGGATCCTTCCCACAATGCAGTTGGTGGTAGATGAGCTGTAGATGGGAAGGGGGAAATGCAGCTGGAACAGGCTCTTCAACTCCCTCTCCTGGAATCCTTCCCACAGAGTGGCTGGTAGTAGATGACCCTGTGGGCTGGGCGGAGTCCGGCTGGAGCAGGCTCTGAGGTGACCACCACTTGCCTCCCTCTTTTTCTGGAATCATAGAATCATACAATAGAATCATAGAATAGTAGAGTTGGAAGGGGCCTATAAGGTCGTCGAGTCCAACCCCCGCTTAATGCAGGAATCCAAATTAAAGCACACCCAACAGGCTGCCTCTTGAATGCCTCCAGTGTTGGAGAGCCTACCACCTCCCTAGGTCATTGGTGCCATTGTCTTACTGCTGTAACAGTTAGGAAGTTTCCCCTGATATTCAGCTGAAATCTGGCTTCCTGTAACTTAAGCCCATTATTCCCTGTCCTGCACTCTACAACAATCAAGAAAAGATCCCGGCCCTTCTCTGTGTGGCAACCTTTCAAGAACTTGAAGAGTGCTATCATATCTTCCCTCAGTCTTCTTTTCTCAAGGCTAAACTTGCCCAGTTCTTTCAGTCTCTCTTCATAGGGCTTTGTTTCCAGTCCCCTGAACATCCTTGTTGATCATCCTAAAGTACCAGCCCAGGGATCTTCACTGTAGGAAAATGGTATCAGCGGAGAATGGGTATTCAAACCCTTTATTTTTCAAAAGTTTTCCATACATGCTCGTGGAAGTTGTGGAGGGTGGCATACCCTTGTCTGTATTAGGGGGTCTGTGGGAAGCTCAGCTTGCACATAGATAGGTTCTTCCAACCCTATAGTTCTATGTTAAGCAAACTAACACTGGCCATCTTTGCTGGAGGTGGCAATATTTTTAGCAGAAATACCTTGTCATCAACCAGCTGATCTCAGGGCCAAAAAACCAGCATGGAGGCCTTTGATGTATCCCGTTAGGTCTGTGAGAGTGACACGTCTCAGTTTTTAACTATACAAGCAGCTGATGGACCATGCTCTATCTAGCAAGGCATTGATCAGATGTTCTCACTGCTTGAAACAGAACCCCCAAATGGTACCCTTCTCACTATTGGAGTTTTGTGTATATATAGTAGTAGAATGCAGAAATGAGCAGGCATAGTATGACTGGTGGTTGAAAGAATAAAGAAACTGAAGATTTATTGCTCCTGGGAAATTAAGCCATTCTGAGTACAGATATACATGTGGCCATTATGAAATCATGAGGTTAACCCTAACTCTAACAAAGGAGGAGGAGGAGGAAAGAAGTAAAGCCTGAGAAAAACAATCTACATATATGTTATGTAAATTTGTATAGATATTAGCAGAGACTGTTGACGGTCTGAGATGCGTGTGTATGTTTACCTAAGTGGCAGGCTTTTACCCTGCATTTAGATCACTGAGACTTAAGACTTAGTAAAATAAGAAAAGCTACTTTATTTATAGAAATATATAGTAGATAGAAAGGCATACTTAGTCCTAACTACGTAAGTTGGAGGCACAACACCCAGACGTGGGGGTTGCCCTCATGGCTCAGGAGGGAGAGAGAGCAGAGACAAAGGTGTCTCCTCTCTCTCTCGGACAGTTGAAGAAGAGAAGAAGGAAAAGGGAGGAAGGAGGAGGGGCAGATAAGCTTCCCTAAGCATACCAGTGTAACAACGGAAGGAAGTCAATCAGAGCATCACAGGTAAAGATAGTCAAGCCTAGCCCCTAACTCTATCTCCCTTCTGGAACATAAACAAAACAGGAGTTGCTCTTGCCCCACTTCCAACAATATCAACAAGTAGTTACTAAAGAAAGAATCAGCAAGGGAAGAATAGGTTGCCTTTCTGTCTATTCCCACCACCACCCCCAGTTCACATTGCTTGTTTCAAGCATTTACTCCCATCACTCACAATAATAAATATATTTACATTTATGTACACTAAAATGTATATTCCACTTTTTGCCAAAGCAGCATACACCCATATTAAAGTAAAAACAACAATAAATTGCATAATAACAGAAGCAATAACACAATCAGCTCTTTGCAATTACTATGCTTGGATGGTATCCAAGATCTACCATCTGAGGCCAGCTGCCTCTCTCCACCTAACAGGAGGGTCATCTCTGGAAACTGATCTTTAGAAGTTCAGAAACTGATCATTAGGGGAAGGAGTGTACCCCAGGATAGAGCACATGTGTGGCATGCAAAAGGTCCCAGGTTGAGTCCCTGGCGTCTCTACTGAAATCAGTCAGGTAGCAGGGGATTGGAAAAACCCTCTACCAGGACTAGGGTTGCCAGGCTTAGGGCCTGAGACTGATCCTATATCTTTAGGAGAAGAGAAAGTCAGCCAACTGCAGGTGTTCTTGCAACCCTGTAATGGGAAAAACCACAAGGTAGAATTCTCCCTTCCCCCTCCACAACTTTTAAAGATACAAAAGACCTCTTGGTTGCCAGACCTCCAAGAAAATAAATTTTAAAAGAAACAGCTAACTTGTTAAAAACAGCAGCAGTGAAGAGCAACAGAAGAATATCAAAACCAAAACCTGCTTTTGTTCACAGTTGTAATTATCTTCCTAGGGGCTGCAAGAGATGTTGCTAAATGAGCATCTTGAAGGTGCCATTATTAAGAGGGCTCTGATCCATGTACTCACCAAACACTCCTCAGAGGGTGGTGAGACATAGAGCGCAGCTTTGTCAACAAAAGGCTATCAGCTGTTCTTCTGTGCAGCCCCTCCTATTTTTTAAAGGCAGAAATACTTTAATCTCAAGCAGCCCAGTCCCAGTCACAGCAGCACTGGCAGCTTCAATGAAGACTTGCTCTTTGATATCCCCTTGGTTGCCACCTGCCAACTGCATCTCTTCAATCTAACATCCAGGTCTCGCACTTTAAACGCATTTCAACAAAGCAAAAGAAAAGGGGGGGAGCCAGCATTTTCCAAGAAAATGCATCATTGTACCTTTTCTTTCTGTTTGAAAGCAGATGAACTGGCAACTTGAAAATGGCAAAAAGAAGGAAAGGGCTGATGTTCTCTCCCGCCCCTGAATTTGCTTTTTAAAATGAAAAGTGCAGGCAGAAAGGCATCAACAAGCACTGTTGGGTGCTATAAGTGCCTAGCAGATGTTTTTGGTAGTATTTTTCCCACCTAATGCCTTGTCAAGAGAGATAGTTTGCGGGCAGGGGGATGTTTTCTCCCCATTCTGTTCATGTGATAATTTGATGCTTGCACAGACTGGCTGCACACAGTTTAATTATACAGCTTGATTGTCTTCAGTGTTACAGCAAAAACATCATCAGCTGTAGTGGTGACATAATCAATTATGCAGCCAGCGGTTCCTCCCATCCTTCATACAGCACAACAGAGGATTTTTCTGAAGACTCATTTTGACAGATGAGATACAGCTGGAATAAATTAGGGCTGTACACCAACCACAAGATTCAGTTCAGGCCCTGATTCCATACTTCAGGAAACAGTCCATTTCTGTCCAAGGTGCTGCCCAGTTTGGCTTGGAGTCATACCTGTACCCTGCTTCACTATTGGGAAATCAAAAACTATAACTTTTTTCTTTTTGACAAAAATGAATAAAATTTGCAGACATACTAGCGCCTCCAGAGTGGATAATGCCTGCCAAATTACAGGTTCTGGGTATTTTGTCCTGGGTAACTGTAGAGATAGAGATATGGATGTGAGGGCAATCTGGCTGCGATATCTGTCACCCCATTGATCGCCAGGGTGTGGCTGGCTTCACACTCGGTGGAAGAGAACAATCATCCCAAATAGAAAGAGTGTACTATTTTTCAGTCAAGGGAGACAGAGATAGATATGAAATATCTACAACATTTTTATTTGGGGACAGAACTTGAATTAAATTTGAAAACAAGGCTATCCTTTCCAACAGCATAAATCCTACAAAAATTGAGAAGGATAGTTTTAGTTGTTCTCCTACAAGAGCAGTCATTACTATATTTGGGTGGGTAGAAAAGGAATAACTTAATCTCTTCTAGTATTTTGAGAGCAATTGGTCTGAAAATTACAGACATGAGAGAGGTGCTCCTGGGCGGCAAACCTGCCAAATTTCAGACAAATAGTTCCAGGGATTTTCATGCTAGGCACCTTTAAAGTTCATTTGAGGTTGGGAGGACTTAATAGGAATTTGTTTTCTGGGTAAAATTAATTCCCTCTGATTATAAGCTAGTCCTGTCAGTTATGAGGAGCCTCCCCCCCAATCCTGGTATTTTCCTTAAACTAGAAAGATATGTTTCAAGTTTGCCAAACTGCTCTCTTCCCCCCCCCCAAAATACCCTGGCATTTTGCTAATATAATAAGCCTAAAGAAAAAGCTTTTATAAGACATTTGTTTGCAGCATTTTTTGATATCTGGACCACTAAGGGTCCACAAAGCAATGTACTCTGCTTTGACTCGTACAGATCCTGCTTCACCTCGGACAAGCCCCAAATCCCTCTGAAGCACCCCAACTTGCCTTGGGATTCAGGATTCATCCAAATCCGGTGCACACCCCTAAAATAAATATACTACAGCTGTGACTTGATGTGCAACACTAACAGCAGGATAGCATAGTTACCTACTCAGATGCTCTATCCTTGCTTTCTGTGACCCAAGCAATACAAAGAGTACTGGGTCCTGATGGAAGTGGGGCAAGAGCAACTCCTGTTTGGGTTCTTTTGTTTGTATTCCAGAAGGAAGATAGAGTTAGGGTCCTCCAGCTGGCTAGGCTTGCCTACTTTTATCTGTGCTCGTCTCTACCTCACTTCCTTCCATGGTAAACTGATATGCTCAGGGAAGGTGACCTGACCCTCCTTCCTTTGTCTTCTTCTTTGACTGTCCGAGGAGAAAGGAGTGTCTTTGCTTTCTCTTCTGAGCCATGAGGGCAATACCCATGTCTGCCTTTCCTATCTACTATGTACTTCTATACATTTATTTATTTTATTTATTTAATATATTTCTATCCCGCCCTTCTACTCAGGGCAGCTTACAAAAATAAAATCAAACACGTACATAATAAAATTGTAAACAGTAAAATCACAAAATAAAATAAAATAAAATAAATAAAGTAGCTTTTTCTTATTTTACTAAGTCTTAAGTCTCAGTGATCTAAATGCAGGATAAAAGCCTGCTTCTAAGGTAAATACACACACTGGTACACACACTTCAGACCGCTGAGTTTCTCTGCACATATCCATAACGTGTCCAACTCTTTCACATTTTAAGAAGGATGCAGACAAACTGGAACAGGTTTCGAAAAGGGCAACAAGGATCATCAGGAGACTGGAAGCAAAGCCCTATGATGGGAGACTGCAAGTGTGAAGTGGTCCAGAGCAACCCTGTTCTTTCCATATAGCAAGATTTGCAGAGCAAGTGATTAGGTAGAATGAGGCCAGGGCAGCCTTATCATGAGTCAGCATAGTCCAATTGCTTCAGGCAGCAAGTTGCAGACAGAGCAACATTGTCTGGCTTCCAGGTCCAGCCTTATTATAAAGCAATGCTAGGCTGCAGGTTGCAGAGTGGGATGATGCTTTCTTGACCTTATGCGCTATGTCTGTGCTTTGGTTTAAAAACACTACTCAGTCCATAGCAGGAATAGGTAGGGAATAACACCATCCCCTCCTGGTGCAACTGGGACCATGGAGTACTAGGGATGAAAGGATCTGTCAAGTTCTGTTCTCTCCATTTCTCATTTTTCCAATCTTATATTCAGTTCTCTACACTTCTTTAGCAACCTGCTAATTTTCTGAAAAAAACATTCTCATGAAAATTCTTCAGCATTTTTGTGTGAATTTCTCCTAATGAACACATTTTGTATGCAGCTTTGACTAATGTACACATTCTTGCAAGCAATTTCTCCTAATTATACAGCCACAAAAGTGGCTGTACACTATAGCCAGCATGGATTTTTTGCATTCCACCATGTTAAATTGAAAATACCCTCCATGCCATTCTGCTGCTTCCCCTAAGCTCATTTCAAAACACAATCTTACAAAACCTACAGTCCTGAACTCAGAAATGCTTGCTTAACAACCCTTTAGGTTTTCATGGCAATACGCAAAACAGTCAAAGAGAATCATCAGTTTAAAATCCAAACAAGAGGGGGGAAATCCAGATCCCTGTTGGACTTTTTTCTTTCAGTTGTCCCATAATTTGTTGAAATTAATTAAAAATAAGCCATGTTCACAGAGTATCAGTAATCCTGTTACTGACCTTGCCCCATACTCTGACCTTCATCTTCCACAGTTTAAAAGTTAAAAAATGGCTGATTTTTAATTAATTTTAGAAAATTAACGTTGGAGTCAATGATGGGGCAGGCATGCTCAGTAAAAACCAACTGTCAGTGTTCTAAAACCTAACAGCTGTTTCACTTGGCTAATCAGGAGACTTCTATTCCCCTGACAGAACTTCTGTGGCCAGAGTGGTTTAACAATCAACCCCTCTTCTTAGAGAATTCTGGGAACTGGAGCTCTGTGAGAGGAATAACAATGTCCTAAACAACTCTCAGCACCCTTCACAAGCTACACTTCCCAGGATTCTTCCCATTGGGGAAGCCATCAGTGTTTAAAGTGGAATAAATGTCTGGTGTGGATGTGGCCAGGGACAGCTTTGGTTTAAAATCTGAGTGTGAGGATACATGTGTCTGCTCTAGAATAAAAAGGTGGGGGAAACCCTGAAAAATACTGTTTAAAATGTTTTCCTTTTGGGAAGGAAAGGGGCTTTCCCTCTGCCTGGTGACCCAATCTCCTCCCCTCCCCACCCCTACTCCCTCTCCCCGCTACCTTCCTCCCTACCTATACCCTTCCTTACCTCCTCATGCCCCTCCCTGCCCTGCCCTGCCCTCCCCTCCCCCATTTCAGTTTCACCTATCCTAAGCATGATTACACAGGAGTAAATCCCACAGAATTCAATAAGCATGCAAATGATCAATTCATTCTCAGCAAACTTGCACAGGATCCCATTTCTTATCCCCCAGATTAAAAAGCAGAGAAATTCACTAATAGGCAAAAAAAACACCTTGCAGTATAAGAACATGCCTATAGCCCAGAGATATTTCTATCAAACTTTAAAAAGCAGGGAAATTGGGCAGCTATAGTGAATGCACCAGGGGAGCAGGAGACCCGACCTCCTCTCTGAGATATTGTACTGCCCTACATATGTGTCAAAATGCAAACACCATTTGGGTTGGTCTTTCACAGTCCAATCCCCTTCCTGTGTAGCTTGGAAGAATTTGGTCACATGTGTTTCTCAGCACGTGGTGCGTGGTGGATGCAGAACATCATGTGGTCTTTGTAAAGGTGCAGTTTCTTCAGGACACATGATCTGAGTAAAGAGAAAGAGAATGAGAATCAATTGCTATGCCTTTGGTCTGCATATGACCGTGACAGAGGAGAGGCAACAGGTGGGACATGCCATGGAAGAAAGGAAGGAATGTGATGTCCCAAGAAAGGCCTCAGTATCTTCTAGTCAAGGCTGACCTTCCTCAAGAGGATCTACCCAACAGCTTGATGGAACTCTCAGGCAGGTCCTGATTGAGATAGGCTGAGGCCCTAAACTCTGTCAAATTTAGGAGGCTCCACAGCATTACTAGAAAAATGTGTTATTATTCTAACAGAAAGAACCAGGAACCTAAAAAGTAAAACCTATAGACAGAGTGATGTTGATGGAGAGAGAGAGAAGTGTTGACTGCTCAGCTGCTCATGAGACTGATGTAGACTGATGTATGATTAAGTCAAGCCATTCCTCAGGTTGAGCCTAGGTAAGGTCTGGAGTGGTCTGCACTTGGTTTGAACCTCACCTGCTACTTGTGCTGTTCAACAGCTCATGTATACCTGGCTTGATGAAATGTTGATATATTTATAAAGACAAGATGACAAATAATTGTGTAGCCATTAAGTATATTTTTGTCATATCAGAACGGTAATAATCTGTTTTAGAATCTGTTTTCTCTGTTTCCTTTGTCAGCAATTATGTAAAACTTGACATTTAGCCATTTGTTTTTATTTAGAAGCTCCTCATATTCGGAAACCCTAAACTGTAGCTTACTTAGCTAGTGCATAAATCTGGCACTGCCCTAAGCCATGGATGCAATGCTGAGCACCCATCCCACCCTTAGATTGCTGCTATAAACAAGAGCGTACAATAGGCCCCAGCATGCAAAGGTGACACAGGAGTGCAGGCCCCTCTATGGTTTTTGGGAGCTACTGTAGTCTGTGACCTCCTGCAACCTTTCACAGCTCTGAATATCAGAAGCTTTAGGGCCAGATCTCATGCAAGCCGAGACGAAGGACAGGAGGACCAAGACTGACAGGAGGGAAGGGCCCAAGGTTGCAGGACATAACTCTAAAAAAATGAAAACCCAAAAACAAAGCCATCAACAAGTTATCTAAAATTAATGAAATGGAAATGGACTGCCTCCAAGTCGATCCCAACTTATGGCTACCCTATGAATAGGGTTTTCATGGTAAGTGATACTCAGAGGGGGATTACCATTGCCTCCCTCTGAGGCTAGTCCTCCCCAGCTGGCTAGGGCCTGCTCAGCTTGCCGCAACTGCCAGCTGGGGTGCAACTGGGTTCCTTGGGACTATGCAGCTTGCCCACGGCTGCACAGGTGGCAGAGCACGTAACCCCTGAGCCACTCACTGTGGGGGTGATCTTTAGCTAGCCCTTTACACTCAGGAGATATGAGCGGGGATTTGAACTCACAGACTCTGGACTCCCAGCCAGGCTCTCCTCCCCACTGTGCTATACCACCTAAAATTAATAAAGACATTCAAATCAAAGAGAAACTCTTCAAAACAAAAATAATTCACTACAAGCAGGGCCAGCCCCAGGCATGCAGGGGCCTTTGAGCACTAGCCTGCCCCAGGCCCTGGCACTCCCCTTCTGCTATTCGCGGAAGGATTGGTACCGCGGATCGCAGGGCGGGAGATCCCAAGCCACCCGCCATTCCCCCACTCTACTTACCTTTCACTCTGCTGTTTTTTCAGCGGTGTGCACTGCATGCGCAGGTTTGCCATCAGTCAAGATGGCAGCTGAAGTTTCCCCAAGGGGCTGAAGCCTCTGCCGCCATCTTGGTTGATGGCACACAAGCATGCTACATGCGCGCATTGCTGCCATCAACCAAGATGGCGGCAGAGGCTTCAGCTCCTTAGGGAAACCTCAGCCGCCATCTTGATTGATGGCAAACCTGTGCGCGCAGTGCACGTAGCCACAAAAAACAGCAGAGAGAAAGGTAGGTGAAGTGGGGGAATGGTGGGCGGCTCTGAAGCTCCTACCCTGCTATCTGTGAATTCCTGCCGTGGATTGCAGAAAGGAAGAGCAGGGGCTCCATAGAGGCCCCGGTAGCCCCAGGGGCCCTTTGCCAGTGCCCCACCTGGCCGCCCTTTAGAACCGGCCCTGACTTCAAGCCATTTCTCCAGAATATTACCCTCCCCCACCCTGACTTTGGCTATGGCAGTCATTCCTCCCAGGGGCTCAAAATGGCGTATGTACATGGATTTCCCTTTCCATCTTTATTCTCACAACAACCACAACCTTGAAAGTAGGGATGGAAGGACCTGTCAATTTCAGTTCTCTGTTTCCCATTTCTCCAAACTTAAATTCAGTTCTCCTCATTTCTGTATCAATTTGCAGATTTACTTTAAAAAAAAAAAACCTCTTGGAATTGCTTCAGCATTGTGCTCTGTATTTTTCCTAATAAACACATTTTTGTACGCAGTTTTGACTAACATACACATTGCAAGCAATTTCTGCTAATATAACGCTTTTTGTATGTTATTTTCACTAATATATTAATTTAAAGCACATTTCTCCTAAAATACGCATCTTTGTTAACATTGTTTAACTGGCAAACTGCATTGCAACATTTGGATAAGTCCGAATACCGGAAGGTGGTTGTGTTTCAGTTCTCATATTGTTTCGGAAAGCGTGCATTTGATAAATTTGGCTTCAAATGTGAACTGAAACAAATTTCTCCCCCATCTAAGTGAATGTTTCTGGAGAGGGTAGTTCATAATTGGCTGGTTTCCCATTCCCACCCATCTAACCTGTGATGATAACCTTTTAAAAAATGTTTTTAAAGATGTTTTGTTTTAATGTATTTTAAAGTCTGTTTTTATGATGTTTTAAAGTGTTGTTAGTGCTTTTGTTTGCTGCTCTGGGCTCCTGCTGGCAGGAAGGGCGGGATATAAATCAAATAATAACTAAAATAAATAAATAAATGATGAGGGAGGGCCACCCCAGAGCAGGGTCTCTGAAAGGCCAGGGGCATGTTTAGGAGGTAGCCCAGGTAGCCTCTGCCCCAGTTCTTTTCCTCTGGGCCCCACAACTTCTCCCACTTTTAACATTAAACAAAAAAGCCTTGCTTACACTGCAAGCCTTACAGATTGGCTGGGTGCACTGCAAACCACAGTGCCAGTGAACCCCTCCCCCTCAGCCACCTTAATTTCCCCAGGGGCAAATTTGTGTCATGGGCCTACAGCCTCACGTTGTTGAGGTATCTAGAAATGCCCCTGTCTCCTATGGCCATGGGGAAGGGCTGTGGCTCATTCGTAGAACAGTTTAGGGAAGTGGCACAGCCCGGGGCTGGAGCATCTGTCTTGCTTGCAGAAGGTCCCACGTTCAATCCCCAGCATCTTCAGGTAGGACTGGGAGGGATTCCTGCTTGAAAACCTGGAGAGTCACTGCCAGTTAGTGTAGACAATACTGAGCTAGATGGAGCAATGGTCTGACTCAAGTATATGACAAGTTCCTATGTTCCTAACCAAACAGACAGGTTCATATGGGCCAAGGTGATCCTTCAGATACTGTGTGATGTACATGGAAAAACCAGAGCTATTGAGAAAGTTGGCGATTATGGAGTTGCTTAAGCCTTGCTAGTTAAACAAGACAGACAGAAGTACCTAGTATCTGCATATATTTTTTTATTTTTTGTACATGCAGCTGCGAATGTGCAAGTCCTATCCTTGTACATAGCTGTAAAGCGTATTCAAATTGATGCATGTAGTTTGCCAGTCTGTTGCGACCACACAGAGGGAAGGGGAAAAAATACACGCTCCACCAGGTTGATGTCGGAGTGATATATTAATTTTACTGTGTTCTCTTTTTTTAAGAAAAGGAACTGAGCAGTATGCAATTCAGTAGAAGAGAACTTCTGTGCCTATGTATCTCAGAACTAAGGCAAGGAGGTGACTTGGGCTATAATTAATTGCAGACTCCAAGCTATCATGCTCACTTTACTGGGCCATTTTCATTTCTGAGAAGTGGTGATACCTATGAATAAACATGAATGATGACTGTTTGCAACTATGTAAGCGAGAATGTGTATGCGCACATGCGCATGAGTGTGGTATTCATACAAGACACCTGGTTGTAGTTCACATCTGTGTATATAAAGATGCTCTTTTAAATTGTTTTAACAGCTGCTTGTGATGTATGGGGGTGGGGGAAAGATAGGCATCTCAACATGCCACTTATTAATATAATTATTGGTTTGTTCTTGACGAAGATGGATAGCATCTGCAAGAATTATGGTTTTGCATCCTTTTTTCAACCAAACCCTCTAGTGAATGATATTTCTCAGGGAAATATATTTATTCAGAACTTCATTTTGATTTAATAGAAAAACGGTTCTTGCCATGGCAATGTGGAATGTACATTTTTCTCCCTGCGCTGACTTTCAGCCAGAAGCACTGGCTCTCTTCAGTCGGCATTCTCTTTCTTATCAGGGAAACTTGCTCAAGATTAATTTTCCTGGCTTGCCTTCCTCTTAAAGTGCCTGTTTTTCAATGCCAGTTAAAAGACAGCGTTTTGATAAATTCCCCCAATGCTAGCCTGTACAAGCTGATTGAAGGCATGAGCATCCGTCTATTCCACATGAGAAAGACAGCCTAAGCTTTATGAAAGTACCACTACATAGGCATGCATGTACACACTTCGTTAGAAGAGGTAGACTGTCTCATTTTTCTTAAGTGGGGAGTGGACAGGGGTAAAGGCAACATTTCACATATAATATTCCTGGTCCAAAGATACTTGTGGCAAGATCCTGACTTTTAAACCATCCAAGAACTGCATTGAGGAGCTAACATGGACCGTCTAAAGCAACCCTGAAGTGTTCTTCATGCTGGTGCCCTCCAGATGTTTTGGATCACAACGCCCATTGGCCTCAGCCAAAATGCTTCATGGTCAGGGATGATGGAAGCCATAGTCCAAAGCATCTGGGGATGGAGCATCAGACTGAGGAAGGCAGGTCTAAAGTCATATTTACTCTACAGATCTAAACCAGTTTCAAATATGTCTAATGGCCATGACCTCCAGCCAAGGATACTTTGGGAATGTAGTTCTGCAATGGGATCAGGGATATGTAACTGTGAATTCACCGTCCCCATCACATAATTGTTGTAATCCCAAGAATGTTTGGAGGAAGCCAAGATACCTTATTTCAAACTTGTTTAAATTTATAGTATGGAAGCGCAGATCTATTCAGAGTATTCTCAGAACAAAAATGCTGATGATTCATTAAACCAGATTCAATATAATTTAAGTTTATAGTTTAGAGAAATCTTTTGGCTTGGATTTGTTTTTGGCAATCTTGTAAATTATTCAATCCAGAAAGCTAAATTAATACAGGGAGCAGAGGCAATGCTGTATCTGGTGCAGTCAGAAGAACCTCCCCTAACCAAAGACCTTTGCTCCAGTCCAGGATCCAGAGTAGTTTAGGTGAACATGATACTCCTTTTAAAGACATGAATGCAATGAGTTAGATAGGGTCCACTGAAAGGTGGGTGCACTCTCCAAGGGCAAGTCCCAAAGAGAAAGTATCCAAAGAAATGTCAGATGTATGATTTACTGTTGCTTGGGTTCACTCTTATTTCACCTAAATTGGGCACTACAGTTCAGACTCTGTTCTGCATTCCCCATCTGTAAAATGTAAAGAGCGGGAACCTAATGCACAGGACAGGTGTGAAATATACCTTTCAAGGTAGAATTTTACATAGAAATAATAACGTCATCATTTTTGAAGGGAAAGTAATCCATTTAACAAAGAAATGTTGCGCATCTGCAAGCAGGTGGATGCCGCATTGTTTGAAAGCTGATATCCTTTTACGTTTGCCTGCAGGTTGGAATAATAGAAGACTTCTTATACCAATTAGAATATAGTTTCTTAAAGACAAAAAAACTCAGAACAGCAAGGAGGCAGAAAATGAAAATGAAGCGGCTTCAAAGCGAACAGCCATGCTAGGCCTACTGGGGAAGAGGCCCCCATCCTGCACCAGAAATGGCAAGAGAGGATATTAATATAGGAGGAGTTTGACAGTTGGGACAACAAAAGCCGGCCTTCAAATTAATGAGGGTCCCCCCCGTATGGCTCATTTCAACAAGCTCCTGCACTTCATTAGTCTCATCTGGCAGGAATAAAAAATATTCATGGGATGCTTGACTGGATTCTTATGCAGAATGGGCTTGTTTATTCAAACCTAGGCCCTCTCTGCACCATACATTTAAAGCAGTGTCATGTCACTTAACAGCCATGGCTTCCCCTGAAGAATCCTGGGAGCTGTCGTTTGTTAAGGGTGCTGAGAGTTGTTTGAAGGCCCCTATTTCTCTCACAGAACAACAATTCCCAGAGTGGTTAACCATCAAAGCCTCTTCCCATGGAACTATGGGAAATGTAGGTCTTGAGGGGAGTAGGGCTGTCCCATGATTCTTTGAGGAAAGCCATGGCTGCTTAAAGTGGTATGATACTGTTTTAAATGTATTGTGCAGATGGGACTCTGGTGGGGAATTTAGATCACTAGTGTGGTCTTGCACAAGGCTTCTCATTCAGGAGAAGATCCTGTTGGAATGTGCACCATGTGTGCTTTTCATCCAGAATTAAGGAAAGCAAGTTACTTCTTCTATAAAAATTGCACCTAGACCCAACATGTCATGCACATAAGAATAAAGAATGGCTGCAAGCCTTTGACCATTGCTTCCCAACACATAGGACAGGCCTGTACAACTTATGACCCACTAGGCTGAGCACAGCCCACTAAGCATTTATTGCGGCCTACAAAGTACAGGCCTAGGCAGGCAACAAAACAGAAAGTATACTGTACCTCTAGTAGGCCACCTGGCAGCTACAGTTGGCTAAGGGTGTGATATAAAAGTCAGTCACACTTTGATCTTATCCACATGGGAGCATTACTTCATACTAAAGATGTTTTTTACTTCTGTTTTCTATTTGCACCATCCCCAGTAAGGACTGAATGCCAGCTGCAAACACGGTGTTTTCTATTCACACTGAGGGGAAGGATCAATCACACAGTTTCCTAATGACCATGCCCTCTAATTTAACATTTCCACTCCCTCTGGTTGCTTGGCAACCAAGGATGCTGCAGTGGGTTCCTTTTTAAAAAAAACAGAAGTGCGAATATCTGTGTTTTCCCTGGTAGGATACAGCTGAAATACAAATATTTGTTTGAACAGTATTATGTTTTTGCGCACAAGTTAGGGAGAAAAAGAAAATAAAGGCACCATTTGTAGCAACATTAAAATGCTAGCAGAATGGGGGACAGCAGCCGGAAGTTGCTTCTTAGCCTGCAGGAAATAAAATGAATGAAGGGAGGGGGAGGGAGGGGGCATGGAGGGGGGAATGATTGACACACCCACCTAAAAGCATCAGAGCAAAGCATCTGCAAACCCTAGAGATACGGAGTGAAGACATTTTTTCCTTCCCTTTTCGTATTATCAGAGGATTGGGTTGGTTGGTACAGATTTACAAGGGGAAAACTGCATGATAGCTTCTGTTTGCCGGTAACATCATCCGAACCATGCAAATTAAAAGGACATGTGAGTAGCTCTAAACACACAGTAAACCACCGTGTAGATGAGCCCTTTAACTATAAAGCTACAGTGCCAGGAGATATATACAGAATTGGGGTCCAGCCACCATACTAATGCAGTAGTCACTGAAGGTCCTCAGGTACATGAAGTCTATAGGCCTTCAGAGAAAGGTCATAGCTTAGTGATAGAATAGATTCTGGTTTTTATATTGTATTTGTTTTATCTGCTTATATTTTGTGTTGCAATCTGCCCCAAGATCACATGATGAGAGGCAGGATATAAATCATATAAATTAATAAATACTTTGCATGGAGAAAGGCCCACATTTAATCCCTGGTGTCTGCAACTAAAGACTCTCAGATAGGGAAAGACTCTGCAAAGACTCTACCATGACTCTTGCAACACAGTATTAGTTACATGGACCCACGATGCAGTGGGGCCATAGCTCAGGCATAGAGCATATGCTTTGCATGAAAAAGAACCCAGATTTGACTACTGACATCTCCACTTAACTGATATCAGGCAACAAGCATGGGGAAGCCGCTGACTCTCAGGGTAGATCAAGAATTGGGAAGCCTAGGTGGACAGCCATAGGTGCCCCTCCAGGCCGCTCTCTCTGGTGTCTCCGTAGGCTATGCCCTCTCTCCGTGCCACATTCGCCTGGCAGGTACATGTGCTTGAACTGTAATAATGCCTGGATGGAGGATGGGAAGGGGGAGCACGTATGTGAATATATGCAGTATATAGAAACCATAGACTTGGTGTGGCACAGGAATATAACCTACTGTAGAGAGGTAAGAATCACACCCATTCCTCTGCCCACACTCAGTTTTGCCACCCATTACCAGCAGCACCAGCAGCATGCAGTGCCCCCAGCAGGCTCCCCACCAGGGAATACATCCCTCAGGCTGAAAAGACTCACTCCCACCAGTACTAGGCTGGATGGGGCTGGTTCAGTATCACTGCACTTATCATCATGAAGTGGTGCAGAAGTAAAACTGGGCCAGATGAGCAAGTGGGAGGGATTAGGCACAGGTGGCCTGGCTGATGGCATGTGTACTACTACACTTGATCTTAGCCAAAAGGCCGAGAAGCAATGTGTAAAACTCAATGACTGCAATTTCAAAGGATGGCTTGCATTTAAAAAAAAAAAAAAAAAAAAAGTCCTGGAACACCAAACCAACCACACACACTTCCCATATTATTTATTTATTTATTATCAGGGCTGTTAGTTGTCCAGGGTCATGGAGGGGCATAGACTCCTTACATTTTGGGGAGCAGGGTCCCTATGTCTCCAGCATCCTACAAGCCAATCAGCATGAGAAAGAGAAGCATGAAAGCCACTGAGAAGAGCCTTCTGGGAGCTATCGTTGTCTTCTTGCTGAACCTCAAACACACATACCTCCATCCTGCATTCATCGCTCAACAGAACTTTAAACAAAGTGCTCATTTTATTATATAATCTTCGAAGGTTATAATAATAATAATAATAATAATTTAATTTGTGGGTCGCCTATCTGGCCAATGGCCACTCTAGGCGACGTACAATTTAACAACAATACATTACATCATAATAAAATACATCATAAAATACAATATAACAATAAAACAATAAAACAGTTCCAGTACAGAGTAGTAGGCTATTCGTTGTAAAAATTTAACCCTCCCCGTAAGTCCCAAAGGCCTGTCTGAAGAGCCAGGTCTTCAAAGCTTGGCGGAATACATTCAGGGAAGGGGCATGTCGAAGGTCATACGGGAGGGAGTTCCAGAGAGTGGGGGCCGCCACTGAAAATGCCCTCTCTCTTGTCCCCGCCAACCTAGCTGTTTTAGTTGGCGGGATTGAGAGAAGGTCCTGTGTGGCTGATCTTGTTGGGCGGCATGGTTGGTGGCGCTGGAGGCGCTCCATCAGATAAACTGGGCCGAGACCGTATAGGGATTTAAAGGATAATACCAACACCTTGAATTGGGCCCGGAAAATAACTGGAAGCCAGTGTAGGTCGAACAACACTGTATAATCTTACAAGGGGGCCTGGTCATGAAGTGACCCTGCTCTTCTGGATTTGCCACTATGCTACTGCATATCATCTCCAACACAATTTCAGTGAAGGTTGTTCTCATCAAAAGGTTGTCCTGTTAGCACAAGGGCTCCTGCCTGTGCAAGAGGCCTTCCTTTCCCTCTCCCCTCACTGTGCAACTCCCATGTTCTCCAGATCTGCCCCAGAGGGTTGGGGGACTGCAAGAACAGATTTGGAGAGTGCAGGGCATATGGGGAGGAATAGGAGAGGAGGTCTCATGGCACAGCTGGAAGTCCTTTATTATTTATTTATTTATTTATTTATTTTAATAATTTATACCCCGCCCTAGTTCATAGAATTCAGAGCGGCGAACAAAAAACAATGTCCAATACAATCTAATATAAAATAATAAGAGTACAATAAAATCATTAAAAAATCAATTAATTATTAAATGTTTAAAAGCTAGAAGAAACAAAAAAGTTTTTAACTGACGGCGAAAGTCCATGAGTGAAGAAGAACGTCAGATCTCTGGTGGAAGATTATTCCATAGGATGGGCGCTATGGTCGAGAAGGCTTTATTTCTAGTATTGGCACGGCGGATTATAAAGGTGGATGGGATGATGAGAGAGTGTTCGAAATGTATTCTTGTCGGTCGCTGAGGTTTAAATTCCAGAATACGATTTGATAAATATATTGGTGCTAAACCATTTAGAGCTTTAAAAGTTAATACTAAAATTTTAAACTGATGACGGAATGAGATCGGAAGCCAATGAAGTTGATAAAGAAGAGGTGTGGTGTGTGTTTGTGGACCAAGTCAGGCACCAAGTGGTGTATATTCCGTGTGTGAATCAGCCCAAAGCTGGAGAGGACAAGCAGGAAGCTGAAAAAGAAAAATCTTCTTGTTATGAATGTCAAGAACTCTCAAGTTCCCACCAGGGTCAGTTCCCAAGCCCAGGGCAATTGATCCCAGCCAGGCACAACCCGTGCCTCCCTTACCAGGGCTGCATTAAACCAACAAACCTGCAAGGTAGGTAGACTGCCACCACCCCTTAAACCTGGTCACCCACTCTGGGCCAAGGGGAAATCCAAAGTGCCAGAAAAAGACCTGCCAAGGATTCCAAAAGACAAGAGCCAAGAATGCACTCCTTGTCCTGCAGCATTAAGGTAAAATACCCAACTATAAGGTAGTCTGTGGCTAATTGGCCAAGGTGCTGGATTCACAGTCAATTTCCCCCTGAAATGAACACATACTGGTAAATAAAAGGTAGCTTTATTAAAAGAAAACATAAGTGCAGAATTGTAACAGCAAAATAATTCCTTAAACCAAACACCCCAAGAGTTGGGTAAAATACAAAAGGCAAAGAGTTCCAGTCACAGGTAAAAAATAACAAAGCTACCTAGCCTAAGCTATACTCACACAATAGAGGTAAACCAGCAGAGTAACTTTATGGTTCCACATCTCCCCAGAGATGTATAGCCTGAATAGCAGATGGAAGATGAAACCCCAATATCAGGTAGCAACAAAGAACATTGGGGAACAAAAACCCAGAATCACAGTTCTATGGGGAAAAGCCCAGCAACACCCAGGAAGTAATTAGCCAATCAGGGGGCTTTCTGATGATGAAATCTTCTGGAGCTTTTGTGCCTAATGGTCATATGCTTTTCCAACCTTCCCAGGCCTGTGGCCTTGAGGTACTAGTCTCAGACTGATAAGCAGGTGTTCTTGCTTACTGCTTAATTAACTGAGTTCAGCTGTGAGAACTGACAGTCTCATGGCCTTCCAGAAGCCCTAATTCAGGGAAGATGTTCCCCCGACAATTCCTTACCACAGAACCATTTTACCTGACAACCTTACAAACTAGGCATTCTTGACAATGCACATTTTAGAGTTGCAAACAACCTTCCAAAGTGTTCATAGCTATGGCAAGATCTAGCAGTGAGCAAAACCGCTCCTTCAACCTCTAAACAAGCTAGTCCTACAAGATGACGCATTGAGACAACTCATCCATCTTGAAGCAGCTGACACCTCAGCCAGTTCAGCAGCTGCTTTTCATGCTGTTTCTCTACTGATTCCATTGCTGCTCTTATGTGGCTTGGCCACCACACACAAACACATAGTAGATGTAGGGCATGGTAGAGCCAGATGTTGGACTAGATGGGCCACTGGCCTAATCCAGCAGGTTCTTTTTACGTTCTTAACCACCACACCATCTCCCAATACACAGAGCTGATCCAGCAAGATACCATGATCAGTGGGGTATCAACGCCTGCTGGGAGATCAAGGAAAGTCAACAGGTATGCACTCACCTTGTCTCTTTCCCAACATAATACCTCCATCAGGGCAACCAGACTGTTCCAATGCCAAAACCACCCTAAACCCGGATTGAAGTTAGGCTCTCTCATGTGCTTTCAGACACAACCAGATTAAGACATGCTGAGCCCCTAATTTAGGTCAAGTTTAAGAGGCCTGTTATATGCTTTCAAGTCAATTATGACTTATGGTGACCCTATGAATCAGTGACTCCAAGAGCATCTGACATGAACCACCCTGTTCAGATCTTGTACGTTCAGGTCTGCGGCTTCCTTTATTGAATCAATCCATCTCTTGTTTGGCTTTCCTCTTTTTCTACTCCCTTCTGTTTTTCCCAGTATTATTGTCTTTTCTAGTGAATCGTGTCTTCTCATGATGTGTCTAAAGTATGATAACCTCAGTTTCATCATTTTAGCTTCTAGTGACAGTTCTGGTTTAATTTGCTCTAACACCCAATTATTTGTCTTTTTTGCAGTCCATGGTATGGGCAAAGCTCTCCTCCAACACCACATTTCAAATGAGATGATTTTTCTCTTCTCTTTTTTCACTGTCCAACTTTCACATTCATACATAGAGATCAGGAATACCATGGTCTGAATTATCCTGACTTTAGTGCAGGGGCATCACTAGGGCGGTGCGGCAGGTGCGGGCCACACCGGGTGACACCACGAGATGGGGGTGACACCACGAGCCGCCGCACCCCCCCCCCAGGCACCACCACCGGGAAGCGGCAGGCACGGCCAAGGAGGAGAGAGAGAGATCAGGAGCGAGCGTGGCGACTGCCGTCTTCCATCAGCGCCCACCCTGCCGCCTCACAGGCTGGCTCCTTCCAGCTGGATCCCAAGGACCGAACCAGCCCCAGAACCGGATCGGTCTCCCCAGCAGCACCCTTGACTCCCCTCCCCTCCCTCCGCCACTCCTGAATCGGGAACCGACTCTGCCCCGAACCGGCACCAGCACCAAGCCTCAAGAGGAGTAGGACCACGTGGGAGTAGGACCACGTGGGAGTAGGACCACGTGGGAGTAGGACCACGTGGGAGTAGGACCACGTGGGAGTAGGACCACGTGGGAGTAGGACCACGTGGGAGTAGGACCACGTGGGAGTAGGACCACGTGGGAGTAGGACCACGTGGGAGTAGGACCACGTGGGAGTAGGACCACGTGAGATCCAAACCAACGTGGTCTTTCTTTAACATATATTGCTGCTCCTTGCCCAGAACCACGTGCAATGGGAGCAGAAGCTTGCCTCCTCTTGAGCGCGCACACACACAAGAACTCGGCACCAGCTCAGTCTCCCAGCCCCAGCTCATCCCAGCCCCACCTCACCCCACCCCCTTAAAGGGCCCAAGTGTTTCTCCCTTCCCCCACCCAGCAGCGCTTGTACTGCTGCACAGATGCCCACCCCATCGCACCCCATCGCACCCCACCCCCCAGGGCTGTCTGGCCGCCCCTCTTGGATGCTACGTGCCCCTCTGTCAATACACCCCCCTAAAAAAACCAATGCCCCTGTTTGGGGAGACCCTTTTCCTTCTCCCTCCTACTCTTATCAACACACACACACACTCACACGTTCATCAAGAGACCCCAGGGGGGGTTATAGCACAGAAAACAACAAATGATATATGCCAATACTTAACATCATATTTAAGCCATAGAAAAAACATTAAAGCAATTACAATAAGAAGAAATATATAATAAAAGACAAAATCTTAGATACAACTGTAAAGCATAGTACATATATGGCAGCCATAAGGGAAGGGGAAAATCGGGAACAGACGGGTGTAGTCATCCAGGGTCCCAGGGGCTCTTAGACCCTTTACTTTTTTGGGAACAGGGTCCCAGTAGGGTCCCTATGTCTCCAGTGCCCTATGAAGCAATCAGCACAAAAAGGGAATATGCCAGCCACAGACAGAAGTTTTCTAACTTGCTTCCTTGTCCTTTCCTGCTGATTGGAGCCAATCAGAGTGAAAGGAGGTGAATCAGTAACTGAGAAGACTCTTTTCAATAGTTAACACTCTCCCCTTTCATGCTGATTGGCTCCTAGGTACATCTGTTGTTGCGGAGGAAGGCATTAACAAGGATCTCATTCTCAACCCAGCAGCAAAAGAAAAGAAGGGGGAGGATGTGTGGTTGTGACTATCATGAAGGGACCCTGCACTTCTAAATTTGCCACTACATTACTGGGAGCAGGGTGCATAAAACGCAAAAGCGATGTATAAGTACAATACGAAATTAAAACCTCTGTTTTGTCCGTCACAATATATATAACACACACATGCATACATTTGCTTTTTCGAAAGAAAGTGCGGGGGCATTTGCTTAATTTTTAGCTGAATGGCTTTATTGATTTGCAGAAGGTCCTGGATTCAATCTTTTGCATGTCCTTGTGAAAGGGAAAAAATGTTCTAGGTTGTTTATGTGATGATCCCACAGCTGGCTCGTGTGTGTGTGTGTGTGCTATTACATTCAGTGATATACAGGAATTACAATTTACTTGTAACATTAGTACAAAAAACATTACTAAGGATTCTGTATGGTCTGGTACAGGAGGTGGTCCATGGGGTGACACCAACCCTAGTGACGCCACTGCTTTAGTGTTCAGTGATACATCTTTGCATTTGAGGACCTTTTCTAGTTCTCTCATAGCTGCCCTCCCCCATCCTAGCCTTCTGATTTCTTGACTATTGTCTCCATTTTGGTTAATGACTGTGCCAAGGTATTGATAATCCTTGCAAAGCTCAATGACCTCATTGTCAACTTTAGAGTTACATAAATCTTCTGTCGTCATTAGTCTTTTTGACTTTCAGCTGTAGTCCTGCTGTTGTGCTTTCCTCTTTAACTTTCATCAGCATTCGTTTCAAATCATTTCTGGTTTCTGCTAGTAGTATGGTATCGTCTGCATATCTTAAATTATTGATATTTCTCCCCCCAGTTTTCACACCTCCTTCATCTTGGTCCAATCCCACTTTCCGTATGATATGTCCTGTGTACAGATTAAGCAGATAAGGTGATAAGATACACCCCTGTCTCACACCCTTTCCAATTGGGAACCAATCGGTTTCTCCATATTCGGTCCTTACAGTAGCCTCTTGTCCAGAGTATAGGTTGCGCATCAGGACAATCAGATACTGTGGCACCCCCATTTCTTTTAAAGCATTCCATAGTTTTTCATGATCTACACAGTCAAAGGCTTTGCTATAATCTATAAAGAACAGGTGATTTTCTTCTTAAATTCCTTGGTCCGTTCCATTATCCAACGTATGTTTGCAATATGATCTCTGGTGCCTCTTCCCTTTCTAAATCCAGCCTGGATGCCTGGCATTTCTTGCTCCATATATGGTAAGAGCCTTTGTTGTAGAATCTTGAACATTACTTTACTTGCATGGGATATTAAGGCAATAGTTCAATAATTACTGCATTCACTGGGATCCCCTTTGTTTGGAATTGGGATATATATTGAACTCTTCCAGTCTGTGGACCATTGTTTAGTTTTCCATATTTCTTGAGAAATTTTTGTCAAAATTTGGATAGATTCAGTCTCAGTAGCTTGTAGCAGCTCTATTGGTATACCATCTTTTCCTGTTGACTTGTTTCTTCCAAGGAATTTAAGAGCAGCTTTCACCTCACATTCTAAAATTTCTGGTTCTTCATCATATGATTCCTCCGTTAATGAATCTCTCATCCTTGCATCTCTTTTATAGAGTTCTTCAGTGTATTGTTTCCATCTTCCTTTTATTTCATCTCGGTCTGTCAGTGTGTTCTCCTGTTGATTATTCAACATCCCTACTCGTGGTTTAAATTTCTTTTTCATTTCTCTAATCTTCTGGAATAGGGGTCTTGTTCTTCCCTTTTTGTTGTCCTCTTCTATTTCTATACAATAACTATTGTAATAGTTCTCTTTGTCCCTACGTACTAGTCACTGTATTGTTGCGTTTAGGGTTCTGACCATGTTTCTATCTCATTTTGCTTTTGCTTTCCTTCTCCATAACCATTTAACTCCTTAACCATTTTAAGAGTTTCTTCAGTCATCCATTGAGGTCTTTCTTTTTAACTAGAGGTATTGTGTTTTTGCTTTCTTCCCTGATAATGTCTCTGACTTCACTCCGTAGTTCTTCTGACTCTCTGTCAACTAAGTTTAAAGCCTCAAATCTGTTCCTTATTTGATCTTTATATTCTTCTGGGATGTTATTTAAATTGTATTTTGGCATTATGATTTCTTTGCTGTTCTTCTTTAGCTTTATTCTGATTTTCGATACGACCAGTTCATGATCTGTACCGCAGTCTGCTCCTGGTCTTGTTTTTGCAGAAAGTATGGAACTTCTCCATCTTCTGTTACCAATTATATAATCAATTTGATTCCTATATTGACCATTTGGTGATGTCCACGTGTACAGTCATCTTTTTGGTTGTTCAAAAAATGTGTTTGCAAGAAACAAATTATTGGCCTCACAGAATTCAATAAGTCTTTCTCCTGCTTCATTTCTGTCTCCTAAGCCCCATTTCCCCACACTTCCTAGTTCGTCTCTGTTCTCTACTTTTGCACTCCAGTCCCCTGTGATTATCAGCACATCTTGTTTTGGTGTGTGATCAATTTCTTCCTGTACTTCTGCATAAAATCTCTCCAATTCCTCTTCTTCTGCCTTTGCTGTTGGAGCATAGACTTGGATGATGGTTATATTAATAGGCTTTCTGTTTAATCTCATTGATATCACTCACTCAGACCTTGCGTTGTAGCTCATAAGAACATAAGAAGAGCCTGCTGGATCAGGCCAGTGGCCCATCTAGTCCAGCATCCTGTTCTCACAGTGGCCAACCAGGTGCCTGGGGGAAGCCCACAAGCAGGACCTGAGTGCAAGAACACTCTCCCCTCCTGAGACTTCCGGCAACTAGTTTTCAGAAGCATGCTCCTAATTGCTTTTGCTACATCATTTCTCACTATTAAAGCAACCCCGTTTCTTCTTGATTTCTCATTTCCTGCATAAAATATGTTGTAGTTGCCTGATTGAAAATGTCCCATTCCTGTCCATTTTAATTCACTCACGCCAAGTATTGTAATGTTAATACATTCCATTTCTTGCTTGACAATTTCTAACTTTCCTTGGTTCATGCTTCTCACATTCCATGTTCCTATTGTGTGCGTTGTACAACTCCGGACTCTCCTTTCGCATCTGTGCGCATCAGCCTCTGGGCTTCCTTTCGGCTTTCACCCTGCTGTGTCATTAGTCACAGCTCTAATCGTACTTGTCCTTTGTTCTTCCCCAGTAGCTCAGTGAGTGCCTTCTGACCTGGGGGGTCTCATCTTCCAGCACTATCTCATGTTGCATTTTGGATACTCTGTTCATAGGGTTTTTGTGGTAAGAGGTATTCAGAGGTGGTTTACCATTGCCTTCCTCTGAGTTTGGATGCATCTTAGCCTCTTGGTCTAGACTCCTGACGGCATTGCTCTCAGCTTCTTCAACACTCTCATCCTAAAGGGGGTAAGAGGCCTGATAGAATAATACACATTTGTATTACTAACAGAAAGGTACCATGAAAATAGAAATAATAATTTGCATACACATTGGTACATAGACGGTGCAACTAAAAACAATATAACTCCCCTCTTACCGCATTTGAACATGCAGTGTTAACGTTGGGGTTTAGAGGTAAAGGTATAGTGTCTGCATTTTATAAAATATTACTAGATTTAAAAAAGGGGTCAACTTACACGTCACAAATCTCAATGGGCACAAGATTTAGGTTTTGAATTAAACATTATGGAATGGAAAAATATTTGCTCATTTAAATATAATAAAACCATATCTGCTACCCATAAAGAAATTAACCTTAAAACATTACATAGATGGTATTTAACACCAATCCGTTTGTCTTATATATCCTCTAACACAAACCCACTTTGCTGGCATGGATGTTCTAACAAAGGTACATATTTTCACTCCTGGTGGACATGTCCTAAAATTGTCCCATTTTGGAATTTGGTGCACAAGGAACTCATAAATATTACAAAAGAGAATATTATATTCACTCCTGAATTATTCCTTTTATTATTGTTTAGAGATGAAAATGCTAAATTGAAATCTAAATCATTGATTTCTAAATTATTAATGGCAGCTTGTCAAATGGTGGTGCAAAACTGGAAATCACTAGAAAATTTGGACGAAACGACATGGTACAGAAATATATGGAATATTACTTTATTAGATAAAATTACTCATCAACTTCATTTTTTTCAAGAGAAGACTAAATCAGATGCGTATATTGCCACTTGATGGTTATTTATTGATTACACAAATAAACATGGTTTACATGACCATCTCCCATCTACAGCTAAATCCATTTGGTTTTCTTAAAGTAAAAGGATATTTCCTTTTTTTTTTCTTTTGCAATTTTTCTTTTGCTAACCAACTCACAAATATTTAATTGTATTTTATATGGTATATTTATTATTCCTATTCTTTTTCTCAGTCTATTGAGTAAGTAATGCTTATTCTTTTACATATATATTTGTCCTCAGTGATCCCAGGCTAGGGTTGTTGTTTCTGTTTAATGTTTTTTCGGTTTTTCTTTTTGTTCTGTTTATTATATATTCAATAAAATTATATTTAAAAAAACAATATAACTAAAACATACAACTTGCAATAAGCCTATTTGCACATGAAATGCACCTACTTTTGTTGAGCCTCCGCTGCCCCACGAGGGCCAGGAGGGGGGAGACATGAGTTACAGGTTTCCTAGCTGTCAGAGGGCATGGAAGACCAAGGAATTGTTGAGTCTGAGCAAGACCTTGGGAGGGGAAGTGAGTTTGACTCCGGGCCAATTCCCACGGATGGCGCGGCCTCGGAAGCGGAGAGCACACCGCCCCCAGACAGGTTGGAGGAGCTGTTGGAAGATGTCACAGAGGGGACGTTGACTCCCCCTTTACCAAGCGGTTCTTGAGATGCCCCGCCCGCGTCACTGCCCCCTGACCTCAAGCCGGTTGCTAAGAAGATGGTTCTTTCGGATGAGCCGTTGGAAGCATACACTCCGTCAACCCGCTCTCGACGCCATGAGAAGCGGACAGGACAGAGGCAGGACTTGCAAAGGAGTCAGAGATTACGATCTAAAACTTTCCCTACTTAAGACTGCAGCTCTCTGGGTTACATTGCTGAGTCAATTTTCTACCTGTCCTGGATGGGGTTGCACTCCCCCTGAAAGAGCAGGTTCGTAGCGTGGGGGTTCTCCTAGAATCATCTCTGTCACTTGAGGCTCAGGTAGCCTCGGTGGCACGGAGTGCCTTCTACCAACTTCGGTTGGTGGCCCAACTACGTCCCTATCTGGACAGGGATAATCTGGCTTCAGTTGTCCATGCTCTGGTAACCTCCAGATTAGATTACTGCAATGCACTCTATGTGGGGCTGCCTTTGAAGAAGTTCAGAAACTGCAGCTTGTGTAAAATGCAGCGGCCAGATTGGTAACAGGGACCAGACGGTCCGAACATATAAAACCGATTCTGGCCCACTTGCACTGGCTGCCTGTATGTTTCCGAGCTCGATTCAAGGTGCTGGTTTTGACCTATAAAGCCTTACACGGCTTGGGACCACAATACCTGATGGAACGCCTCTCCCGATACAAACCCACCCGTACACTATGTTCAAGATCAAAGGCCCTCCTCTGGGTGCCTACTCCAAGGGAAGCTTGGAGGATGGCAACAAGGGAGAGGGCCTTCTTAGTGGTAGCCCCCAAATTATGGAATGATTTAACTGACGAGGTGCGCCTGGCGCCAACACTGTTATCTTTTCGGTGCCAGGTCAAGACTTTCCTCTTCTCCCAGGCATTTTAGCATGTGTTTTATACTGTTTAAATTTTTAAATTGTGTTTTAAATTGTTTTTATAAGATCTGTTTTAAATTGTATTTGTTTTAATGTTTTTAGTTACTGTAACTAACAGAGCTTCGGCTATGGGGCGGTATACAAGTATAATAAAATCAATCAATCAATAAATACACACGTTGAAGAGCATGTCTAGAGTGCAGTTAGGGACTTCTAGTGAGCTAGCTTAGAGATTTCTATGAAGCGCACTTCTTTTGATGTATCCATTACTTTAATAAAACAAGATTTGATTGCACCTGCGTCTCAGCCTCGTGAATCCCGCTCTGAACAGGACAACTTTAAAATACCTTACGATTTCATACTTAGCATATACAAAAACTTGTAATGTATAGCAACACAAGAGCAGTTATATAGTTTACCACTTAGCAAATGGAGCTTTGACAGCTTACAGACAACTGGTTTAATGAAATTTTGATGTTATTTCTGCAGATTTTTAAACACAATAGACAAATAATTGTGTTGCCATTAAGTAACTTTTTCTCATATCAGAACAGTAATGTCTGTATTAGAGTCTGTTTTCCCCTTTTCCTTTTTTTTGTAACCAATTATGTAAAACTGGAAACTTTGGAGGAAAATTATTTAGAGACTGCAGCTTACTTAGCTTGTGTGTAAATCCAGCCCTGCTTTCGGACTATTTACATACTTCTGTTAAACAAAATTGTCATCAGGTTCCACCAGAACAAGCCTGGGCTAGCACAGCTTGTTTTCCCCTTCCAATGTCTGTGGCTTGCTTACCATCCGCTCAAGGAATATATTGCCTCCTAAAGCCTAACAAGGTTTTCATAAGTTCCTAAATCAAAATGTATGCAAAAAAGCACAAACCCACCAGCACAATTACAGCATGATTTATGCAACTGCAACTCAAAGAAATTGTGTAATGGAATCAAAAATTGATCAAATGTTTTCTGCATAATCCAAGCTACTTTGAGGTAGTGTGGACTCCCAAGACGGAGCTATAAAGTACTATTGCACGGTGGAGGCAAGGGTAATTGTGCCAATTTTTTGTTGTTTCCAACAGAATTTTATGACAAGCATCCCTTTTTGAAGAAGGCAGGCAAGGTAAATAGGAAGGATAACTGCACAAGAATCACTAAAATCTACCTTATAAACGCTTCCCATTTTCTTATAGCACAAGGTTCTAAATAATCTCTCTGATGTTGACTCTCAAGGGTCTCATTTGCACCTCCTGTGTTATGCAGTTTAAGAACAAGCTTGTCTGGGGTGTGCCTAAGACCTTTTGCTACCTGAAGCAAAAAATAATAGGACTCTCTCTTTCCAATTCCATGTTTAAAATCCGACTGGTACTAGAATCCTATTCCAACACCGGCAATGCAATGGTGTTCACCGCTGCATCCAAGGGCAACAGGTAACTTAGGTCTACCCTTAAATGCAGCGATAGCCAATGTGGCATCCTCCAGATATTGTTGGACTACAACTCCAATCATCCCTCACTGTTGGCCATTCTGGCTGGAGCTGATGGGAGTTGGAGTCCAGCAACATCTGGAGGCACCACATTAGCCACTCTGCTCTAATGCCGTGCTGTTGCTCCCTGGACCCCAGTACATGCTGCCTAACACAGTAGCTGCCTCACTCTCCCCAATGGCAGGGCTGGCCCTGAACTATTCTTCCTAGGGATCTGTGTGAAATTGCTCCATTGTCTACTCCAGCTACCCGTTGTCTTTAGGGCTCCCAATTTTATTACCAGCCCCTACAGCTGTGCCATGAACAGACTAATGACTCAATTGGCAGTTTGTGGGGTAGAGGAGGACAGGATCCTCTCCTATCCCCAATCAGTAGTGAATTGGCTTGTACATTTGGCTTGGAAGGTGGTCATAAAATTGTGTGGCCCCACCAGGCCCAGTGTCACAGGTAAGCATAGCTGGGCATCTGCCAAGGCCCATGCCCCAGTAGGGACCCACTCTTGATTCTTGGGGTCTCTCTGAGAGAACTGGGAGAAGGAGCAGTGGCCCCCTGTGGGCCTTGTCCTCTTTCTGGGAGGTGGTGTGCATTTGGCCCAGAAAAAGAGGCACATGGATAGGCAGCAACAGTGGTGAGGTGGCGGAGGGTGGACCCAGGAACATAGAGAAGCTGCCTGAGTCAAACCATTGATCCATCTAGCTCAGTATGGTCTCCACTGACTGGCAGCAGCTCTCCAGGGTTTCAGACCTGGAGATGCCAGGGACTGAACGTGCCAGGTAGATGCTCCACCACTAAGCTATTGCCACTGAAGGACCCCCAACACATAGAACCAGCACTGGAACCTGCTTTGCAAATGCTCACACACAAACATTCTGAACCATGTTTGAAAAAGAATCCTGCCCAGACACTTTTGTTAAAATGCTGAAAAATCAGAGGACAAGACGGCAGCAGCAAATAATAACAAAAATGTATTTCCCAACACAAACTTTTTTTTTGTTTCCTATGGAAAATGCCTAGTCTCCTCAAGTGTTGAAGAAACCAAGTGTGTGGCACGATTAAATTATATCCAGCCAGCAGTGGGAAGGTGGGAGCCTACTGAGAAGTTAAATGATTTGCTTAAGGGTGACAGCACGAGGCAGAGAAGAAAGAAGGCACCCCAGAGGACAAAAATATCACCATGCAGTAATTACAATCAGAAGTGGAATTCAGAAGTGTGCAAACGTACACTTGCTGGTTTTCAAGAATAGCATCTGGCGATCTTCTCCCAGCCGTGGCCTTCCACATTCTTTTAAGCTTACAACCAGCCGAGAAAGGTGGGTTGCATTCTTCCAGAATCCTTTTTTAAAAAAAAACAGTTATTGTCACAAAGAGCAGATTTAACAGTGAGCTTTTTTCTTGTTACAATCCATCACGAGGCGATGCCAAATCTGGGACGCCTTTGTGCCGTCTATGAGAGGTGATAATAGAATGTATTACCCTGACCTTTTCCGTTTACTTGGCAATGCTGTCAGGGAGGGGAGCCTTTCCTCTCTCCTCCCATCTTAACCACCTCATTAACCTGGGAGGGGGAGAAGGAGGAATGGACAGACAATTAGCCAGCAGAATATTAAAAAGGTTAACACTGAATGGCGCACTCCCAGTCTGCCTCAGTCACACCAAGCATTAGAAATCTGGTATCATGTCCCGCTTTTATAAGGTACAAAAGCCTTGTTCTCAATCTGGTATGTTTTTGTTTTGGTTTTTAGAATGAGGGCACGGTCATTTCCTTGCATCTAACACTTCAGCAGGCCCCTAGCACACCTCTCTGAATAAGCATGGCTGGGGAGGGATTTATTTTTATACAACTACAAGGAGATAGACATTGCTCAAACAAAAAGAACATGAAGGTGACAGATTTTGTTCTATATCCAAGCAGCAAAAGGGAAACATTCATCCCAACTCTTGGAGAGAATGAGAGAGTCTCTGAATAGCCTTTGATTATTGGTGGCTAAGTGTGGTGATGTGGTTAAGGTGCTGGACTACGACCTGGGAGACCAGGGTTCGAATCCTCACATAGCCATGAAGCTCACTGGGTGACCTTGGGCCAGTCACTGCCTCTCAGCCTCAGAGGATGGCAATGGTAAACCCCCTCTGAATACCACTTACCATGAAAACCCTATTCACAGGGTCGCCATAAGTCAGAATCTACTTGGAGGCAGTACAATAGGCAAACTTTAAAGTTGACAATGAGGACATTGAACTTGTGAAGGATTATCAATAAATTGGCACAGTCATTAACCAAAATGGAGACAATAGTCAAGAAATCAGAAGAAGGCTAGGACTGGGGAGGGCAGCTATGAGACAACTAGAAAAGGTCCTCAAATGCAAAGATGTATCACTGAACACTAAAGTCAGGATCATTCAGACCATGGTATTCCCGATCTCTATGTATGGATGTGAAAGTTGGACAGTGAAAAATGTGGATAAGAAAAAAACCAACTCATTTGAAATGTGGTGTTGGAGG
The DNA here is from genome assembly GCF_030035675.1 of Rhineura floridana. Taxonomy (NCBI): domain Eukaryota; kingdom Metazoa; phylum Chordata; class Lepidosauria; order Squamata; family Rhineuridae; genus Rhineura; species Rhineura floridana. The sequence continues at coordinate 135,191,442 of NC_084486.1, read as the reverse complement.
AGAGCTTTGTACATACCATAGACTGCGAAAAAGACCAATAATTGGGTGTTAGAACAAATTAAATTAGAACTGTCCCTAGAAGCTAAAATGATGAAACTGAAGTTATCATACTTTAGACACATGAGAAGACATGATTCATTAGAAAAGATAATAATGCTGGGAAAAACAGAAGGGAGTAGAAAAAGAGGAAGGCCAAACAAGAGATGGATTTATTCCGTTAAGGAAGCCACAGACCTGAACTTACAAGATCTGAACAGGGTGGTTCATGTCAGATGCTCTTGGTGGTCACTGATTCATAGGTTTGCCACAAGTCGTAATCGACTTGAAGGCACATAACAACAAAAACTAAATGATCTGCCCTGGGTGGGGTCCCTGAAATTACAGGTTTGCATGTGAGGGAAGAAGATGAAGGAAAAACTGACTTGCACCCTAAGCTAGAAAAATGTTTGTCATGCTTAAAAAAGGTAAAGGTGTCCCCGCACTTATAGTGCGAGTCGTTTCCGACTCTTAGGATGACGTCTTGCGATGTTTACTAGGCAGACCGTATATATGGGGTGGGATTGCCAGTTCCTTCCCCGGCCTTTCTATACCCCCCAGCATATGCTGGGTACTCATTTTACTGACCACAGATGGATGGAAGGCTGAGTGGACCTCGACCCCTTTTACCGGAGATTTGACTTCCTCCTTCTGTTGGAATCGAACTCCGGCTGTGGCGTTACCGCCGCTTACCACTCTGCGCCACAGTCATGCTTAAGCCTCATTAAAATAAAGAGAATTTAAGTTGGTTATGGCCAACTTTCAATGGAAAGAGAAACATGTCTAGCTTCCTCTAGTTTTCTGAGTTTGGGGCATAAGTTGTGAATCTTGAGATAGTCAATCAAGTAACAGTTTAGAGAAGGGGTGGGGAGTCCACAGCTTTCCAGTTGTCATTGGACTCCAACCCCCATCAGCCCCAGCCAGCACAGCCAATGGTTAGGGATGATGGGAGTTATTAGCCACCCCTAGTGTAGAGGAACAGCCTCTTTCCTAACCGCAGCTCATCCTTTCCTCTTTGACTTCTAAATTACTAAAAGTTGTCATAACATCCAAGCTCATTCCTCCCATGCCTTCTCTGCTGACGCTGTGATATTGGTTCTTTCTTTTATTCATCACTGTGATACCAGATTTCATTGATCTATTTACTGGAGCCTGGCCTACATTAGTCTCGACACCTGCAACTCTGGATGTTCACTTCTTCAGTTTGGCCAATCTCAGTGGGAGGCCAAAAGCTACTAATGACTGAAAATCATTACCAACCTGATGCAGATTCAGTCTTTTGACCTAGAAGATAAGTTCTGCATTTCATTACCCTGCCAGTTCTCATGAGATCCATTTTCAAATTCAATTAGCCTCCTCAGTGGCACTCCTCTTCCCATTTTCCCCATTGGCCACCTGTATTTAGTCTGTGGTCTAACTCACGCATCTAGAATGATACTGAGAAGTGCATGAAAGGTCAGCTAATAGAAGAAATGTTAAGTTGGAATTCATTTGTTGATTATGGTTTTTTTCAATGTGTTTTCAGGAAAACCTACCAAATGAAATTCTAACTTGTTAAGTTCTTAATGTCATTACACATTTGATTATATTACTGACAGCGGAATTATTTTATATAAGATGTGGAAGGCAAATTCTTATAGGATACTTATATGATCAATAATAAGCAACTTTAATAAAACAAAAAATATTTTTTATTATCATTTATTAGATTTATTAGTTGCTTAATACCTAAGGTCTCCAAACAACTTACAAGAATGTTAGAACAAAAACTAATATATTACACTATTAAAACAAAACCATAAAACAATATCACAACAACACACATATGCAGCCACAGAAAGCATACTAACGCTTACCAATACTACATCATCTTATCTTAGTCTATCAGACGCCTGGAGAAAAAGGTACATCTTTACCTGGCACCAAAAAGATATCAATGAAGCCACCAGGCAGACCTCATTGGGGAGGGTTTTCCACAGATGGGGAGCCACAAATGAAATTAGCCATCATAATGCATGCATAACTGTATGGCAGTCCTAGGATCATCTGCACCATGAGTTACAATGAACCATGTAGCTTAGACAGCTGACAGAGAGGTGGGAGAGTGTGTACTGTCTCTCCTCCCCCGCCCCACCATCCACTGCTTGCAGGATGTCCAGTCACCACCAGCTCCTGCCACCATCACCATCACACACACACCCTGCTGCCACTGCCCGCCTATCAGCCAGCCAGCTGCACAGCACCACTACTGTTGCTGTTGTGACCAATTTAACTCCCATCAGCCTCAGCAAGCACAGCCAATGGCCAGGGAGGGTGGGAGTTGTTGTTCAGCAACATCTAAAGGGCCAAAGATTCCCCACACTTGGCCTACCACTAAAGTCCACAGTCCTTCCATAGTCCAAGCCCAAAAGCAGTCTGTTTCCCTCTGTTTCCAGTGTTCAGGCTGTGAGTGCCACTGCTATGTTGCAACACCCGTGTACATCCATGCACAAGAGGGAGGTATCAGCATGCTTGCAGAAACCTAAGGTGACCAAGGTACAAAAGATATGGGGGGGACACGGAGGGACCCAAAAACAGCCCAATGTGAGCTGACCCTGTTTATAATGCTGACAGTTGGGCAGGGCATGGAATACAATGGCCTGTGTATACTGACCAGCAGCACACCATCACACTACAACATTTTGTTGCAGGTCCCACTTGTCTCTCTGAATTCCAGATGGTGAAGACCAATGGGGGAAGATCATTGCCTTCATGTCCTGCTTGTGGGCACATCATGCGTCTGGCCGGCTGCTGCTGGAAGCAGAAAGGTGGACTGGATTGATCCGGCAAGGCAACTCTTGGGTGTCAAGGCAGCAGCTTTTTCTGTAGGCCGTTACTGTGCACATCAGTGGCATGAGCAGTTTTCTTTCATCTGTACCGTGAACTATGACACAATGCAAAGTGCAGCCTGTGGATCTAGTGCAGGCATTAGTGAAGAAAGTTCTCTGCTGTGTAAGAGTTGTAATATGGCAGCCAGGCATGCCTTCTCTCACAATACTCTATTCCATCCTCCTCCCTAACCACTTTTCCATTTCCCCCCTCCTATCACCAGCATTGTATAGCCACTGGAATTTTTTTTTTTGAGGTTCTCCTTCTTAGTGGTTTTTCCCCTAAAGTTTTTGTTGTTGTTCATAGTCAAAGGCAGTATGCTTCGGATTACCAGTTTCTGGAAACCGCAGGAGAGGAGAGTGCTCTTAAGCTCAAGTCCTGCTTGTGGGCTTCCCATGGGCATCTGGTTGGCCACTCTGAGAACAGGATGTTGGATTAGATGGGCCACTGGCCTGATCCAGCAGCCTCTTCTTATGTTTCTCTGTAAAGCTTGTACTTCTGCAAACCCTCTTGTACATTGTGTTTGGTGCTATCTTCCTACACAAACAACAGTAATCATGCCTGTATATCGGAAATTAAAGGAACAATGTCATGAGTACAGGAGACAAGGAATTGACTCATGTAGTTAAACAGAACAAGTCACACCTGTTTTTGCCAGCACAGGGGTATGGATGACATCAAAACAGCAGATTGTAGGGCTTGGACAACAGCTTACAGGCTACTGCAGCAATGCATTTGCAGAAGCCCAGGAGGGGAAGCTTTATGAACCCTGTCTGATGTGCCAGTTTTCCTGCTAAACAGTCACATGTCTGAGCTAGGGTTGCCAGGTTCAGAGCCTGAGACTGATCCTGTATCTTTAGAAGAAGAGAAAGTCAGCCAAGTGTAGGTGTTCTTGCAACACTGTAATGGGGAAAACCACAGGGTAGAATTCTCCCTTCCCCCTGCACAGCTTTTAAAGATACAGAAGACCTCTTGGAGGCTGGGTCTGGCAACCAAGAGGTATTCTGTATCTTTAAAAGTTGTGCAGGGGGAAGGGAGAATTTCACCTTGTGGTTTTCCCCATTACAGTGTTGCAAGAAAACCTGCACTTGGCTGACTTTCTCTTCTCCTAAAGATACAGGATCAGTCTCAGGCCCTGAGCCTGGCAACCCTAGTCTGAGCCCATGTTGTGGGCACTATGCCCTAGGAGCATTCCCAGACAAAGAGGAACCATGTTCTATTTTCCAGGCATTTCCACAACTAAATTTCCACAGATCAGGCAGGCCCAATTTTCTTTTTAGAAAAATAAGCGATTTCATTTCACCTATATCAGAGCACAAGGTAGTCCTAATCAAACCTTGGGACAGCTTTCGAAGCATAATGGCCACTTTTTTTAATGAGCTCTGACTTTCAATTGAGCAACATTTTGAATATTATCACCAGCCATTTCTGTGAAGCGCTCCATCTAATATGGTTTCCCAACCCATCGAGGGTTGCTGCTTAGAGGGAGGATGCTGACCGTCTCATAAAGGACTCCTACGCTTTATTTAACTTTTTCTAGCTTTCTATTGTTAACGTTAAAATATGCCATTCTTGTTAAGGATCGTTCTAGCATCGGGAATGAATTAAATTGAGGAAATGGCATCAAATCCTGGTGGGTGAACCGTCCCATTCTGTAGATGAAAGTTCAAGGCTTCATTGTCCTTCATGGGGATGTGGCTGAGGAGATTCATGACGAAAAAGTGTCACGAGGGAACATGCCGAGCCATTGAGGCACCCTTAGATGCCCCTCTCTCTCTTTCTCAGACAGAGAGCTGTCATCTCACTTTAAAAAAAAAATCCTAACACAGCATTTCATATTAGCCACCTAAGGTAAATGGCCTACAGACATTTCGCTTCGTGGCGGCATCACAATGTTACCTTTTTATCGTAATCAAAGAGAAGGGACACATTTTCATTTATACTAAAACATACAAAGTAATATTTCGAGGAAGGCAGAGAAAATCAGCCCCAGCCAAGGACATGATGCCTTCAGCTCCCAAAGTGACCACCTGAGACAAGTCTGCTTGCTCTTTTCTTATTTATGGTTTCTTATGCTTTCTTTTTGTATTTTAAACTGTAAACTGTCTTGAATGCCTTAAAACAGCCTTCCCCAATGCTGTGGCCTCTAGATGTTTTGGACCACAACTCCCATCATCCCAAGCGAGCATGGCCAATAGTCAGGGATGATCAGAGATATAGTCCAAAACATCTGAAGGATACCACACTGGGGAAGGCAGCCTGAACAGAAAGGCCTCATATAAATACAACAAATAAAATGTGCCACAGGTTGATTAAAAAAAAAAGCACACACATGCACACCAACTATTCTCAGTTAAATTATTAACTGTTAAGATGCTCCTCATTATGGACAGGATAACTGCAGAGCAGAGCAGAGTCTTGTAAACCATTAGCCATGCTAAGAGTTGGAGTCCAACAACGTCTGGAGGGCCGCAGGTCCCCCATTGTTGGTATAGACTTAGGGAAGGGCCATGGCTCAGTGGTGGAGTATCTGCTTTGTGCACAGAAGGTCCCAGTCTCAATCCCTGGCATCTCCAGGTAGAGTGGGAATGTCTCTGTCTGAAACCCTAGACAGCTGCTGCCAGTCAGAGGAAACAACATTGAGCTAGAAGTGCCAATGGTCTGCTTCATTATAACGCAGCTTCCTATGTTCCTAATTCTCCTCTACTGTACCATCCACATTTTAGTGAACTTGATATCAAATGCAAGGGCTCAAGTCGGAATGTTTGGAACAAAGTTTTTTATTATTATTATTACCTCTAAGCAACCAACATGGATGGCTTTCAACAGGGGATTAGACAAATTCATGACTAGTCATGATAGTTATATGCACCCTCCAGGTTAACGGTCAGCATGGCCCTGAATAGCAGTTGCTGGGGATGAACAGCAGGAGAGGGCTACAGCACTCATGCCCTGCTTGGGGGCTTCCTAGAGGGATCTTATTGGCCACTGGGGGAAACAGGATGCCAGACAGTGGCGCTGGTGGCTCCACATTAGTGGGGCAGTGGAATCCATGTCGGGTTTTAGTCTGAGCTTTCAAGAAGCTAAAGTTTGGACTAAAACCTGGAGCGGATTCTACCATCCCACTGACATGGAGCAACCCGCTACCACTGATGCCAGACTAGTAGATAAGCCTCTGCTCCAGCAGGGCTCTTCTTGTTTTCTTAATCAGCTGCCAGCCATTGCTACCGTAACGATGAACTGTTTCAAGTTCACAGTAAAAATAAATAAATAATAATAATCAAATAATTAGACTGTGACCAACACAGCTTTGCTAGCCTTCACTGTCTGGCAGGGCTGAAGGTGTGAACCCCGTTACTTTTTTAATTAAAAGCTTGAGTTGTTAACCATTCCACTTGCAGCACATAAACCAGTGCAGTAGAGGATAGAAAGGGGGGGGGCAAGAGTGAGAGAGAGAGAGAGAGAGAGAGAGAGAGAGAGAAGAGAAAAAACACAGCACACTTTTGAAAATCAATTGTGCTGATATTTACATTCACCCCAGGCTGAGACACTGCAGAAATAACCAAAGTATCTTTACCATCGCAGAGTAGCAGAAAGCATGTAGGCGCTTCCAAACCGATATAGTCAATAAATCACTTCCTCTTTAGGCAAAGAGAATGAAAGTTTGCATATTGATAAGGACAGTGATGCTGAGAGGTAGCTAGTATCTTCCCCTCTTTGTTTTCTCTCCCACCTCCCCACCCACTTCAAACAGCAGCAAGTAGCAAACAGGCACTATCATTCTGAAAAAGTTCAGGCAAAGTGCAGGAAACTATGTATTAAGCAGAACAGGACAATGATGAAGGCCACCGAGAAGTCACAGGGCCCTTTGAACCTCCCCTCAAAGTCCTCCCAGGGCTGGGTGATAGCAGGGAGATCTGGATTATGTTATGGACTGTAGAGTCATAGCTACAACACAAATTTAAAACTTCAGAGCAGGAGGGGAGTTAAATTTCTATAAAGCCAATATACTATTGTTATTGGGGATGGGCCTTAGCTGTGACAGAGCATCTGGTTTGCATGCAGAACATTGAAGGTTCAGTACCCAGCAGCTCCAGGTAGGGCTGGGGAGATCCCTACCTGAATCCCTGGAGAGCCACTGCAAGTCCGCATAGTCAGTACTCAGCCAGATAGACCCCATGGTCTGATTCAGGCTAAGGCAGCTTGCTATGTCCCTATTTGTAGTGTAGTATATGCTCTGTCTGGATAAATTGTACCCCTGTTGATTTAAATTGTTTAGCTTTGTGCCGGTGAAGTGGGAACATTTGTAACATATCTTAATAGTGCCTCAGTATTTCTCTTGGTTGGTCTATGGTCAAAGTCAAAAATTCTTTTGCTTTAGGAATTTCACTGAAAGCCACTTCACACGACTGAAAAATGGCAACAGAGGATATGCAGCTGACTCACTCATTTTCTTTTCATGCTTGTGGAGTCTTGGGAGAAATTTGTGCAGCTTCCTCATAGACACCATATGTTCTTGATGCAGATAGTTCCTCACAAAATAAATCTGAGAGTCTTCCTCCCCCTCCACATAAGACTCCATAAACGCAGAAGGAGCAACAAGATAGACTGTTAGAGCAACTCAGTGGTACCATAACCCCGTAACAGTATAGCCATGGGTGCGCATACTGCACACCACCTTGTTGTTGTTGTTATGTGCCTTCAAGTTGACCACGACTCATGGCAACCCTATGAGTGACCTCCAAGAGCAGCACATATTAAATTATGTGCCAAAAAGAGCTAAATCCTACAACCTGCACAAATTATTGGTGATATCCAAAGTTTGTCATATTCTTGAGTACACCAAACAGAATCAATTTCATTTTTTAAACTTAAGTCCAACGGTTTCAATGGATCTAAAAACCTGAGTATGACCTAGGTGGGTGCCCCTTATGTTGACTAGGCAATTTGCATGATTGTTCATTTTCCATACTTTATTCCATTTTTAATATGTTTGCCATGATTTACTCTTGTTTTGCTAGTTAGGCTGTGAGCACACTAGTCACCTACAGCAAAGTGTTTTCATTGGCCACACCCAGAGGGGCAACAGGTTAATCTACCAATTAGTTGCAAACTGTTTGAAGCTGATTAAAAAAAATGCACTTGAGCCAATCCCCACCTGGTTTTACTGTAAAAGGGGGCAAGGTTTGACTAGCATCGTGTGCCCTCATTTTCAGAAAAGAGAGGTGGAGAGGTACTGGAACTGGCAGAACAGTTAAGTGTGGCTCTATCAGGGGTGTAGCAAAGAGGGGACAAATGAGGGCATTGGCCCCAAATGATAATTCTGCTGCCCCCAAAATGAAATTTTCCTTCAGTCCCCCCATTTCTAGCATTGCAGTAACTTAAAACTTCAGTTGAGCTTTTAGAAATAATTTAGGCATCCAAAGAGAGGGACAGGGCAGTTACCAAGGGAATGTGAACACAGCAAATATTAAGAGTTACAAGTGTGAATAAAGTGAACACAAATCTTGATGGATGGGGGAGGGAGTTGGCAACCAAAGGGTTTGCAATTGGAAGGAAAGGTGGGAAAGACAGTGTTGTTATGCACTCCAGAGCATCTCCCTCTCCCCTGTAGTGCTCAGTCAGCCTCTGTAAATGTTGGATATTATATTACTGCATCTGGTAGGTGTGCCTAGGCCTTTTGGCCTAGACTGTGCAGCAGCCTAATTTAGTCCAAGGCAAGACCTGAGAAGTAGCAGAGAGTGAGCTGGCTTTCCAAGGCCCAGGAAGCGTAATGAAACCGTACTAACTTAGTCCAGGCAATGGGAACTGGAATATTGTGTTTGTGAATCAGAGCTTGGAAGATTACTTTTAAAAAGTAATAAATTACAGTTAGTTACATGCCCCCCCCGAGCACGGCAAGTAACATTCATATTCCCTTTCTCCTCTCTTGACCAAATGCCTTTGATTAAATACCTTAAGTTTTAGTGATTTGTAGCTCATCGACCTCTAAAATCACTAAAACCTCTCCAGTGATAATGACAGACTACATGGGAAAACAATCTAAACGTTTCCAGCGTTTACCTCCCACACTGCTGAGTCGCCCAGCATGCTTGCATATTTTGATTTATGCTCGGGGGGAGCAACAAAAGTTTACCATCTCTCCTCTGATAAAGACTCGCTGCAGCCCAGATCTAAACCCTGCAATAACTAAAGCCCTTACTGGCTCCAGACACGACCTCCAGAACACCCATTTCTTCGACTGTACACCCTAGCAAAATGGTGCTCACAAGGAGGAGGTGTAAGGACCTAGGGCTAGACCCTGGAATCCAAGCAATGCAGGAAATACTCACCTTATCCTCTCAAGCTAAAATCACTCAATTCTTTCCAACTAAACAATGCAGTACTCAGTCTGGAGAGCCACCCCAGGGCCACTCCGCGATGCCAGAACCCGCATGGGACTGGTCTTTGGACTACAAGAGTCCTTACTGGGGCCAAACGGAGAGCCCCTCCCTGACTAATCTAGCGGAGGAAATAGAGATGGCTGAGCATTGTACTGCTACACCAGCTGGTGAACTCCCTTACAGTGACGTGGCAGAAATGCCAAATGACACTATCAGACAGAGAAATGCTACAGCAGTCAAGGCTCAGGGGTGCGAATACCATCACTCTCCCACAAGTAAGGATGCCTCCCTGGCAGGCTGGACCTTTTTGCTGCTGGAAGAGGTAGACCGTATCAAATCCTACTTGGAGGAAACAAACAGCCTACTAACCACCTTGGTAACTGCAAGTGGATTAAAAACTGGAGTAAATAGAGGGGCGCCCCCCCCAGCAGCCGACTGCTTCTACTAACTCAGGATATAGGAGGGAAATGCCTGTGTGTTGCTCCACCACCACAGGAGCGCCCAAAAAGATCAGCCCCTTGGAACCACGGGGCAAAAAAGTCCAGGGGAACAAAACTAAGAAGTCCAAAAACCTTAAAAATCCTAAATTCCCCCGTTATTAAAAAATGGACTACAGACCACTTTTTAAACTCCTATCCATGGTGACCCGGCAAATTCAAAAACTGCAAATCCCTCAAACGACAAAGATAGTGCAAGATCCAGCTCCGCTGGAGACAACAAAAGGAACAAAAGAGGCCCCTTTACCCTTGGACTTCGCACCAATTCCCACGTTGACCTCCTCCCTTTCAAGTCAAAACCAAAGCAGAGAACATAAGGTGACAATGTCCCACCTAATAAAAACTAAACAGACGGGCATTGCGAGCTCGACCTGGAGTCTCTCTTTAACTCCAGATAAGTTGGTGTTTGAGCATCCTGCGAAACAACTTGATACTAAAGTCCAGCTTGTCCAAAAGCATCCTCTCATGACCCTGATGAAATCCACCTTCCCAGGATGGTTCCATCCGGACTACATAACCCACGTCACCCCTTTAGCTACAAATTACACTCAAAACCGCTTAATAATCTCCTTCTCAGACTTGACACACGCCAAAAGAGTATATGCCAACAGAGAGAGCTTCCTAGAATATGGCATCACAGTTAGGATATTGTTTATAAACAACGCTCCTCCACAGCAGCTGCTGCAATGCCTATCAAGGACAAACATCTCTAAAGTCCATGAGAATGGGATAGATCGCTCACTCTTGTTGGAAACACCTGCAACTTCTCTGCGAGAGCAGAGAGCACTAAAATGCCCATTACCTTCCGTGATAACTGAATTTGTCCCTGAAGAAGCCCGGTTAATTGAGGCTTTCAAAGAATTACCTATTAATGAGCAGGAAGATATAATGACACGACTTGAACGCCTCAAACTTCTATTGAGCAACCTGCAGAAGGAGTCCCACCTACAAGACACCGCAGGTAAACTACCGTCCCCGGCGGTCAGACAGCTTCCTAGCCCCCCCCCCGAGAGATTAAATTCTGCTGGGGAGTCTTGGATAATGGTGGATATATTGGACTGTGAGGATTCACACTTACCAGGAGACCGGGCAACGCAGCATCCAAACTCGAGCTTCCATCTCGACATTTCATCAATTGACGCGAATGCTCGGCCTATACCCCCGATGCGGACTCTCCCTGAGACTGGCACTGCTATGTGACCAAATGTGGCCTCTGAGCACTCAAAACTAGACCCCGCCCCCGTGCCCTTCTCAACTTGCCCCCCGGAGGATGTAGCCCACTACTCACCCTCCTTTGCGAGCTTTTTGTCATGGAACATAGCTGGATGGAGGAACAAGTTAAATGACCAAGAGTTTCTTGACTACCTCCAACTTTTTCAAATTATCTGCCTACAAGAAACCTGGCTCTTAGACCCTGCCGCCCCCTCTCTACAGGGATACAAAGTGTGGGAGAAACCTGCAGAAAAGACTTTTGCCAAGGGCCGGGGGAGTGGGGGCCTAGCAACTCTGGTCACTACAGCTATGAACATTTAGGCAGCCATGCCATCGAGCATTTCCCCAGATATTTGTCTAACGTTAACCCTTTCCATTCTGGGCTTACCTCCCATCATCTGCCTCAATGTATACTTCCCCCCTTTGCCACAGGGCCGATCATCGTCCATGTGGCGGGAAATGGAGGCTTACATTGAAGGCTTGCTAAGCCAATATCCCTCTCACCAGCTCCTTATCTGTGGTGATTTCAATGCTCGAATAGGCTCCACTAAGACTCTCGGCATTGATCCCTAGCCCGCCACAGTATCTGCAACTCAGTTTGAGAGACAATCATGGGACAAAACAGTAAATAGAAATGGGCAAGCCCTGGTACAATGGTTAGCCAATTTCCAGCTCTTGTGCCTAAACGGCTCAGCGCTCAACTCCTCTGGGGGCTTCTTCACTTACATCACAGATAAAGGGGCGAGTGTTGTGGACTATTTCTTGGGCTCTCTAACCTTGGGCCTCTTGGTCAAGGAAGTCTTTGTTGACTTCCAAGCCGATAGTGACCATCTCCCACTTAGGCTATCATTAGATACCACCCCCACCCCCAAACCCTCTTGTAGGCTGCCTCTTCGGCGTCACCCGACTTAAATGGTCGATTTCTATAGGCTTTAATGTTTCGCAGCACCTGCGGACTCAGCCCATGTTAGATGCTTGCCAGTCAGCTGTGGCTAGCCTGTCAACTGTTCACAACTCTTATAGACAGATTGTAGAAGGTTTGAAATCCCTGGTAACTACCCATGGACATAAAAAACACCTAGCAAACCCAAAGTCATGGTACAACGTAGAGTGTAGAGTTAAGAAAAAAGAAATACAGGCCCACATGAGGTTGGTACGACGTGATCCATCACCTGAGAAGATCGAGCTTCTGATCCAAATTAAAAAGCAATATAAGGCCCTGCTAAGGGACAGGAAGCAGGACTTCATTGCCGAAAATTGGCGCGCACTCAGCCTTGCCTTATCTCAAAATAAGGACGCAGAATTTTGGAGAATACTTCACGAGGGGCTTTCCCAGAACCCTTATGTCAACATCCCTCCCATCCTTCCGGATACCTGGGTGGCGCATTTTCGCGCCATCTTTGAGTCCCTTACTCCTCCTTTTCCTAGTTCCCAGGAAGGCCTGCCCCCGTTCCCTTACCAATCTGGTCCCCCGTCTCTTGTCTTGAGATCGAGGAGCTAATAGCAACCCTTAGGCCGGGTAAGGCTCCTGGGGAGGATATGCTTCCACTGGAGATCTATCTGGCGGAAGCCTCTTGGTGGACCCCTATTTTAGCAACTCTTTTCTCAGCAATTAATTCTACTGCCAACATCCCAAGGGGATGGCGTACCAGCATTATAGTTCCGATATATAAAAAGGGGGATCCCACCGACCCCTGAAACTATAGGCCGATTAGCCTTCTTAATGTAGCCTCTAAATTGTATGCCCGCTATCTATTGAACAAACTTTTGCAATGGGACGCCTACAACAAGGTAATCCACCAAGAGCAAGCAGGCTTCCGGAAAGGAAGAAGCACCATAGACCAGGTGTTTATCTTACATCATTTAATTAAGAAGACGACCACTGATCCATCAAACTCACTCTATGTGGACCTCTCAATGGCGTTTGATTCAATAGATAGAAACCTCCTATGGTCTAAGTTGGACCAATCAAACTTGGACAAAAGGCTTCTCTGGCTAATCAAGTCACTCCACCAGGAAAACTTCCTCCAGGTACACCTAGGTCTAAATGGTGCCCTGTCACATCCAATCCCAGTGGGTAGGGGAGTAAAACAGGGCTGTGCGCTGGCCCCTTTTTTATTTAATTTCTATCTGAACGGGCTAGTTCCAGCCCTTTCCTCCCCAGTCTTCTTTCCCCCAGCCGTTGGAGCAAGGAAGATTTCCATCCTGCTTTATGCAGATGACCTTGCGTTACTATCAATAACTGAAATCGGCCTGAAAAGAATGTTGGCAAGGCTGTCTGAGTACTGCAAGAAACACTCCTTGCCAATAAACCACCTTAAAACCAAAATTATGGTTTGCGGGAAAAATAGATCTACCCACAGATGGTCTATAAATGGACAGCCATTAGAAAAAGTACACTCTTTTAAATATCTACGCCTACATCTCAGCCACAATGCCATCTGGAAGCAGCATTTTGAGGAAACTAAGCTGATAAATGCCAGAATCTCTGGCCAAATTCACCGTTACTTCTATTCGTATGGGAGCCAATTGGTAAACCCCATGCTGAAAATTTACCAGGCCAAGGTCTTAGCGATGATCTTGTATGGCGCAGAGTTATGGGCCCCGACGGTTAAGCTAAGGTTAGAGGTGTTCCAAAACTCCTTAATGAGACAGATCACCGGGCTTTCCCCCGGCGTGCCCTCGGCCCATCTGAGAGCTGAATTAGGACAGCCCTCTCTGGCGGTCAAAGTTGACCTGGCACAAATGAGATTCTGGAGGAGAATCCTTCAAATGGAGGAATCCTCTTTGGTCTGACTTTGTTGGCAGGAACAGATCCGACTAGAGAGCCGAGCGCAATGGTGCCAAGCCCTATTGTCTTCATATGAGCTTAACTGGGAGAATCTACTATCTTTTTCTCCCAATGCGCTTCGAAATAGAGTCCTTGATTTCGATGTGAACCAAGACAGGGCCGCAATAGCTGCCTCTCCCTTCTCCCCATGGTTCGTGGCTCTCAAACCCAACCATGCCACTTCTCAATATTTCAAAACACTCACACGTGCTCCCCTCCAGAAAGCCTTTACAGAACTCCATTTTCAAACAATGCCATCTGCTTTCTTAGAGGGGAGATATTCCCAGACCCCCTATTCCCAGCGATTGTGTATTTGAGGTTGCGGGGTGGTTGAAGACGTAACCCATTACTTATTGACCTGCCCTTTATATGACCCAAGGAGGAAATTTTTAGCCCCAATCACAAACTCCCATAGGGACTTGTTTCCAGAAGAGCAAATGCTTCTTCTCCTGGCGGATTTAGACAGATCTACCACGCAGGCAGCAGCCAACTTCGCTTTGGCTGCAAGAAAATTGAGAGCTACATACCTCAAGGCCCTTAAGGGATAAGTCAGGGGGAAAATTTTATCGTACTGAGCTATCTCACGTATTTTAACCATTTTATGTATGTTTGTATGTTTTTTTCCTTTTTAATTGTATTCTTTGCAATGGCTTATGGCCGAAATGCAATAAACTGAAACTGAAACTGATTACTTTTAAAAAGTAATAAATTACAGTTAGTTACATGCCCCACCCAAAGTAGTAATTACCGTTACAATTACAATAGCTCTGAAAGTAACTGATTACTTTGCTTTTACTCAAAAGTAATTGCTACAATTACATTTTAGTTACTTTTTTTAAAAAAATGCCTACAAGGTGCTGGCCTTGGCTGCTGCACATCTAAGTAGCCTAAAACATTAAAAATAAGCGCGCACACACACAGAGAGTAGTAGAATATTTTTTTAACCATAAGATTAACAGAATGGCATAACAGAATCTCACATCCCCTCACCCCACCCCCAGCAATGATGATACCCCAACACACATATTTTTGCATATATATATTGCCTCCAGCTTTCTCCTTCCACTCCTGTCAATTTTTAAGCAATTGTTTTCTCCAGCCCGTCTCGCTCTCCACCTCCTCCCTCATCACCTCCTAAGCACCCATAGAGCATGAAGGGAGAACAACGCTGCACAGAAGCCCAATTTGAAGTACATGGTTTTTATTCACAAATCAGAGGAGCAAAAGACTTCCCCTGCTCCCCTCCAAGTAATGCACAAAAGTAATTCTGGAAACATTACAATTACTCCTCAAAAGTAATGAAGTTACTACTCGTTCTATTACCAGCAAAATGTAATGAAGTTACCCACTCGTTAATTCATTACTTGTAACTAGTTACTTCCAAGCTCTGGTGTGCATGTTTGGGAGGTATTTCTTCCCTACTTTATTTTAAAAGTTGGAAAATGTATCCTTTCAATCTGGTCCCATTTCAAAATGGTCTTGAAAAGTATAACATGGCTAGAGCCTTACTTGCAACAGTTTTATATCTCCACCCAACTGTGCAAATGATCATTATAATTTACCTTATATAACTTTTCTCATGCAAATGTATATACTGGTCCGAAGGTAGTGGGATTTTTCAATTTCAATTGATTGTTCACAGTCAGTTACAGAGTGATCTCCTTGTTCTCTCTTTCCCCCCTTCTCACTACTACACTTGACTACTACCAAAAGAGGGTGTGAGATTTGCTGATAGAGCCATCAGGAATGATGTTAGCTGGCTGGCCCAGGGCCTTCCTGTAAGACAGAGATTGTGCTTGTAGTTAATTCTAGCACCTCTAGTTCAGAGAGACATATAGTTCCTATGTGACATGCTATCACACATTTCTTTATGGAAAGTGATGATTATAGGTATTAATTTTTAAAGTGAAACTTCTCTTAATTGCTTTTCTAGTATGGCAAAGGAGACCAGGGTAGTTAGTCCCAGGAAGCAGCTGCCTCAGGAGAACTGAACTCACAGTTTATTTATTTATTTATTTATTTATTTAATTACATTTCTAGACCGCCCTATAGCAGAAAGCTCTCAGGGCGGTGTACAACAAATAAAATCACAATTAAGATATGAGCAAGTGTGGAAAATATATATATATATAGTACAATTATAAAACATTAATAAAATTGCCATTGAGATTTAAATTAAGATCATATTAAGTTTAAAATGTTAAATTAAAATATTTAAAAATTTACAAAATTTAAAAAGCCTGGGCGAAAAGGTAAGTTTTTACCTGGCGCCGAAAAGATAACAGAGAAGGCGCCAGGCGTATCTCGTCTGGGAGGGCATTCCATAGTTCGGGGGCCACCACCGAGAAGGCCCTAGATCTAGTTGTTGATCTCCGGGCCTCTTTATGGGTTGGGACCCGGAGAAGGGCCTTCGACGTCGAGCGTAGTGAACGGGTAGGTACATAGCGAGAGAGGCGCTCCATCAGGTATTGCGGTCCGATGCCGTTTAGGGCTTTATAGGTAAGAACCAACACTTTGAATCTGGCCCGGAAACATATCGGTAGCCAGTGCAGCTGCGCCAGGACAGGTGTTATATGGTCAAATTTCTTTGTCCCAGTGAGAACTCTGGCCGCAGCGTTTTGCACTAGCTGAAGTTTCCGAACCGTCTTCATAGGTAGCCCCACGTAGAGTGCATTACAGTAGTCCAATCTAGAGGTTACCATAGCATGGATAACTGAGGCAAGATGCTCCTTGCTCAAATAGGGTCGTAGTTGGGCTACCAGCCGGAGCTGGTAGAATGCATTCCGTGCCACCGAGGCTACCTGAGCCTCAAGTGACAGAAGCGGATCTAATAAGACCCCCAAACTACGTACCTGTTCCTTTAGGGGGAGTGTAACCCCATCTAGGACAGGTCGAACGTCAACCATCTGGGCAGAGGGTCCTCCCACCAACAGCATCTCAGTCTTGTTAGGATTGAGTTTCAGTTTATTAGCTCTCATCCAGCCCATTATCGCGGCCAGGCAGCGGTCTACTACATCAACAGCCTCACCTGAGGAAGATGAAAAGGAGTAGTAGAGCTGCGTATCATCAGCATATTGCTGGAAACGCACTCCAAAACTCCTGATGACCTCACCCAGCGGCTTCATATAGATATTAAAAAGCATGGGGGACAGAACTGAACCCTGCGGGACCCCATATTGGAGTACCCAGGGACTCGAGTAATGTTCCCCCAGCATCACCTTCTGGAGACGATTCCCGAGATAGGAGCAGAGCCACCGCCAAGCAGTGCCTCCCACTCCTAAATCCGTAAGTCGCTCCAGAAGGATACCATGGTCGATGGTATCAAACGCCGCTGAGAGATCAAGGAGAACCAACAGAGTTACACTCCCTCTGTCTTTCTCCCGACAGAGGTCATCATACAGGGCGACCAAGGCCGTTTCTGTACCAAACCCCGGCCGAAAGCCCGATTGAAATGGGTCTAGATAATCAGTTTCATCCAAGAGAGCCTGGAGTTGGCGAGCGACCACACGCTCTAGAACCTTGCCCAGGAATGGGACATTTGCTACTGGCCTATAGTTGTCCAAATTATCAGGGTCCAAGGAGGATTTTTTTAGGAGCGGTCTCACCACCGCCTGTTTCAGGCAGGGTGGGACCACTCCCTCTCGTAAAGAGGCATTAATCACCTCCTTGGCCCAGCCGGCTGTTCCATTCCTGCTAGCTTTTATTAGCCATGAGGGGCAAGGATCCAGAGCAGAAGTGGTCGCCCGCACCTGTCCAAGCACCTTGTCCACATCCTCGAGCTGTACCAACTGAAACTCATCCAATAAAACAGGACAAGACTGTGCTCTGGATACCTCATTAGGATCAACTGCTACAATAATGGAGTCAAGGTCCCGGCGGATGTTCATGATCTTATCACGAAAGTGTCGCGCAAACTCATTACAGCGGGCAATTGATGGTGTTATTGCTTCCTGGGGACCAGAGTGTAAAAGTCCCCGGACAACTTTATAAAGTTCCGCTGGGCGGTTAAGGGATGACTGAATAGAGACAGCAAAGTATTGCTTCTTTGCTGCTCTCACTGCCTTCACATAGAGTTTGGTAGAGAGCTTCACAAGTGCATGATTACAGCCGTCAGGAGTTCGCCTCCATTTGCACTCAAGCCGTCTCCTTTCTTGCTTCATCACTCTTAGCTCCGGAGTAAACCAGGGAGCCAATTGAGCTCTGCAACGGAGAGGGCGCACCGGGGCGATCGTGTCAACTGCCCGGGCCATTTCCGTATTCCACAGCATGGCCAGGGTTTCGACAGGACCGTCAATTCTATCAGCCGGAAAATTCCCTAGAGCCATCAGAAAACCCTCAGGATTCATTAGTCTCCGGGGACGGACCATCTTAATTGGTCCTCCACCCTTGCAGAGGGGAGAAAACAGTGTAAGTCTAAACCTTAATAGGCGGTGATCTGACCATGACAAAGGAATAGATGAAAAATCCCTCACTCTCAGATCACCATCCCCTAATCCAGTGGCAAAAATCAAGTCCAGAGTGTGCCCCAACACATGCGTAGGGCCAGTAACAAATTGAGACAGCCCCATGGCTGTCATGGAGGTCATGAAGTCCTGAGCTGCTCCAGATAAAGCAGCCTCAGCATGAATGTTGAGATCCCCCAATACCAAAAGTTTGGGGGAACGCAACAAGAGATCCGAGACCACCTCTGTCAGCTCAGTTAGGGAGGCTGTTGGGCAGCAGGGTGGACGGTACACCAACAGAATTCCCAGTCTGTCTCGCTGACCCAACGTTATGTGCAGACACTCTAGACCATTAGCCATCTGGATAGGGTGCCTAACAAGAGGGATGGAACTTCTATAGACCACAGCGATTCCCCCTCCCCGACCCTCGGATCTACCCAGATGCTGAACCGAATACCCAGGTGGGCACAACTGGGAGAGATTAATACCTCCCAGATCGCTCACCCAGGTCTCGGTAATACATGCCAGATCGGCCGCCTCATCCACAATTAGGTCATGGATGAGGGAGGTTTTATTATTTACCGATCTGGCATTAAAAAGCAGCAACTGGAGATCCGAGGGTTGGCTGACAGAACTACCAGCAATCCTGTGGGTGTGAGGAGGACCGGAACACGTCACAGCCACCAGTTGTCTGGGGCGAGTTCCCCTTAACTGGCATGTCCTACTCACAGCGCCATACCTCCCATTACCCGTCACTACACTAATAGGGGCCCCCTTTGGTCCTCCCTCCCACAACACTGTCCTCTCGCCCAGGCACATAATAAAAATAAAATAAATAATAAAACTCATGGCATATACACACAATCACACACTCACTCATACAACCCACTCATACATTCAGACAACACAGCAGCATCCGAGGAGCTTCAGCAGCCGATAATCCGTAGTAGCTGATGTAATGGGACCCAAGAACGATAGACAGCAATGACCCCCAACCTGGTGATAATGACAGCAGCAACGGTGGCATACACCTCAGAAGAGGCAACAGCAGCACTTCAGTCTCGCATTCCAGGACAGCCCAACGGCAGCAACAGAAACGTCCACGCCCTGATCAGGATCAGGCCTGGGGCCTGGTCCTGCCAGGCAGAAGTCCCTCTGGGAAGGGTGGTGGAGGTGGTGGTCCCACGGCGGCGGCGGCGGCAGCAGCAGCAAGAGCAGCAGCAAGAGCAGCAGCAAGAGCAGCAGCAAGAGCAGCAGCAAGAGCAGCAGCAAGAGCAGCAGCAAGAGCAGCAGCAAGAGCAGCAGCAAGAGCAGCAGCAAGAGCAGCAGCCTCTCCTTCCCTTGGGCGATGGTCTCTTCCTCCTGCCTTACTAAAGCATTGTACCTGTACAAGGATGCCTTTCCACACATGTACACTTTGTATGCTGCAGGACTCACCTTTGGTGCATCTACAGCTATGAGTGAAAATTCATTCTCAACTTTGACACATGTGCTGATACCATACAATGCTTCATCAGAGAAAAGCAAACTCAGTAATCTTGGCTTTTGAAAGTAGCATATTTGAAGGAATTTCAAGTGAACAGTTCCTCTGCAAGTTTGCAGAGAAATCACAGCACATTAAACTTTATTAATAGTTCAGATCATTAGGGTAGGTTGACTTGCACAATATACATTTACTTCCTAGTCACTATTATTTAGTTTAAACAACTCTTTTGCATGTGGAAAATATTGTATTTTAAATTGATTTGCTTTTTTGTAAACTTCACAAGTCATAGCTCCTAATTAAAATGCATAAATTGGTTTTATTTTTGTCATTACCTATGAAAACTGTTCCCCCTAGAAACCTCTTTTATAGTGACCAATACCCCAACCCTTCTGTCCCTCCCTCAATTTTTGCCTCTGCCCACAAGATGAAAATTGTCTCGCTACATTCCTGGTCTCTACCCTTATTCAGTCATCTTGCTAGCTTCTGTGATTACACTAGGCATTTCCCATGTCATTTCAACAAGAACTACAAAGTTGTATATATATTTTTAAAAATGAAGCAAAGTTCCCCAGAGAGCTGAATTTTGAACCAAGTGCCACTTTGACTGCTTTCTCCATGCTTCCATAGAATCAAAGCATTCACATGACCCTAATCAGTGTTAGTGGCATGCACCTCTGTACATTGAGAGGGCTTTTGCAGCAGTGCCCTAAGGATTGAATATCTGATACTGGTGGAGACCCAGATCAAACAGACTAAGCTTTTGGTAATGTCCCATTTCCACTAGAATACAGCATCTACTCAGAATGGCTCTTCCCACACAACCATGAGAGACTTCCCATTCAGTTTGTCACTGGGGTACACATGCTAAGTGTGTCACATCACAAGAACACACACACATTGCTTAGCACTAGCCCCTTTAAAAATGCATGGAAGCAGATGCCTCTTGCAATTTAAGTAGTGCATTCCCACATTTATTTATAACCATTGATTTTACTTTCTCAGCACAGCAGACCAAGCTTGGAAATTTGACCTCTGTCTCTTTACTAATTAAGCTTCACCAACTCTGGAAGATTCCTAAGGCCAAGGTGGATCTTAGGGCCTAACACACAAACATTTCCAACAAAGTAACAAGAGCTGCTGTTTCTATGGAAACATGTATAGAGCTCTCCAATGGGGTAAAGTATGTGTGATGATTTGGAGCAAATAATCTGTGGACCAAAACAAAAGTAGGGCATCCACATCCCAAGTCTCTACTCTAAAAGCCAAAGTTGGGCTTTTGTTGTAAGTATATGCATGCAATAGTCCATCCTTAGGGCCACTTCAAACAGTTGCTGTCTTGAGGTTCTACTATGAGATACTACTTAAATCATCTTTGCACACAGGAATGCCTTCTATGCAAACCACACCTTGCATCAGAACTTGCTTACATCCATCATGTGCATCCCACTTCATTAAAAAAAGTGGCCTCTTGAAGAGGCTAACAATCCCTGCTGATCAGTAGCTCTTCGTATAGGGAGCATTAAGAACAAGAACCTTTCCTCCACAGGTGACTTTATAAAGCATGTTGGAAATTTAAGAGTTCCATGTAAGCTTTAAACTTATCAGGCCCAAGAGGTGGCCATTAGGTTGATTTTGCATTGAAGGAATCAAATGAGGGGTTCTTCCAGCTGTATGTTTTGCTAACACTCTCCAGTTTAGGATTAATGCCTCTCATTTCCAGTTACATTTGTAACTGCAAGGGGTGGAGAAAGGGAAGGAAACCAGGTGGCCAAGTGGATGGTGGTTTCAAATTGTATCCTTGAAAGCTTTGGAGGGGTTGCTAGTCACAAGAGTGTATCAATATATGTGTAGATTTAGGCCGATCACTTCCAGATAGTTCCATTTTCTGCTTCTACCTCCAGATGTCAAAATGTTTAACAAGCAAGCAAAATAAAAAAAATCGTAAGGCAAGAGCTCTTTTAGCACATAGTACATGTTAACTGTCTTAGATCCCATGGATAACTTATGAGCAACAGGTACTCTCACAGTTGTTCCAATCTCTCCACACCTCTCTTCAGTAAGAACACAGATGAATCATCCTAGTCCATAAATGCTTTAATAGCTTGCAGTGAGAATATATGCCTCTTCAAACAGCACTAGGAACTTTAAATAGAATTGAGTACAAAGCTGACATAGGGAGAAAGATGTTTATATTTGAGGTCATGATTCATTCCACATTTCACATATCTCACCCACCTTATCAGGACTCCTCCTAACCCTAAAAAGGTGACAATTTTAATACAAGCATTTGTTATGCCGCCAGACAGTGGGTGAGCAAACTATTTCAGCAAGAAAAAAGAAGACTGCACATCTTGGGACAAGCTGCAGTTTACTTACCAGCAGGGGTTTTTTTAAAAAAAAAATCTAGTCCTATATAAGACTTCATTTCTTGTCTCCAGCCTTACCCATCCTATTGTTAGAATGTGACTCTTTAACATATTTAGAGTTAACCTTCTGTGCTACTCTGTGCAGTCAATATAGTCCTCTGCTACTTGGCAGCATCTCCCCTTATAAAGCTGATAGTCAGCCAACCTATTATCTGATACTAGTCTTGTTGGATTTAAATAGGTTATTTTAGAATTGTAGAAAAAACACAAAGTCAATGGGACTTGAGAACAATGTAAGAAATAGTTGATGTTGCTGACGAAAATACAATGCACTGCAAACAATACATAATCATGTTACTATACGAGTTCAGTTCACATATTTTAATGCATTATTTTTGCAACATGTTATATTATTTTCATCAGCAATTTCTTCTATTGTTTTCAATCCCATGGGATTTGTCTGTGGTTTCTGTGCAATTTGGGGCACTGTGTCCTCTGTGTGTCTGTGCATTTTAGAGTTGTGACATAGCTTTGCTATGGCACTCACAACCATGGCAATTATTGGTCAATTAGCCACAATGCCATGAAGGAGCTTTCTAACACAGAGAACTGCCCATTCCCACCCAATAGAATCTGCATATTGTCATCTCTGCAGTGTTCTCATCTTCAGAGCTGCATTTTCCTCCCTCTGAAGTAGAAAACAAGTTTAAGGAGCACTTCAACAGGAAGATGATTTCATTGTACAAAGTAGATAGTAATGCACATGTCCTTGGTGGATTTTTCCATTGTTAGAAATGCTCAAAAGCAGCTGAATAGACTATACATTGTTTGCGTTGCTAGGATATTTCAACAATTACTCAATGAGCTTGGGAGGGTAGTTTCTGTAGGGTTAAGCATCAAAAATTAAGATAATAAACCATTCTGTTTATTTACAAATGTTTCTGCCAGTATAGAATTTTAAAAGATACACAAAATTAATACAGTGGTACAAGTGATACTTACTTGTTACTACCAATCTGTGGTTAAGAGAACGGGAAGTTAGAAATCCCACCCACCCCAAATATAGACAGCAAGAAACAAAGTTTATTATGGAAACTTAATCTCCAGACAAAGTGTTGGAATATATTGAGAAAGCTTGATTTTAAAAAGGTTTATGCTGTGAGAAAATACCAGAAATGTAAAAAAAGAATGTTTTCAAAGTAATTTATATGAAAGCCTTTGATAAAGGAACATAGCAGCTGTAGATACTGAAGTCAGATCTACATTTTCATCTCTATACTGAAATCTGTGAATGAGAAGTTTGTATATTAAAAACTAAGTGTTTCACTATATTTTAGAAATAGCTTTCTTTAAAAAAAATGGTTCCCCATTCAAAAATTATAAATACAATTTAGTACAGTGATTTTTCTAGGGCTTCCACTTCAGGTGAGTTTCCATTTTGTTGGACAAAGGTAAAACCTAGCAGCTAAACAGCATTAGACCAATAGACATCATGTTGAAACATTTCCCCTAAACCACCACCACTGCATTTTCATCATGCTTGAAACATATTCAGGCTAAAAAACAGGTCTATATTTTAAATATGAAGTATTTCACTTTAGATGTTGGTCTATGCAATAGTTGCAACAGTCAGCCTATAAATGTACAAATGCTCATTTTTAAAAACAAAATTCACCATCCTCAGCTAGTGGGGGTATCAGTGAGCAACTTCTAAATTTCAACAGTCAAGTCCAATACCTATTTATTCATGTAGTCTTTACACCAAGCAGAATATTTCCATTATGCCGGTAAGCTAGTTTGTGCAAATATGTTCTATCCAAACCAAGGTCCAGTCCTTCACTTATTTTGTAGCCAGATCCAACAACTCAACTTAGTGTTATCTAAAATGTTTACTAATTCCCACTAAGTGCTAAGTACCACCATCCCTGTCAGTAAATGGTCACTTGAAAGAGCCAGACCACTTTTTGTCAGTCAACATGATAAGGTGAAACTCCATTTTCTGCCCATTTCATATTAAGTGAGTAGTTGATCGACTTAAGGTATGGCTCCTCTTTTCAAACACTGAAGGCAAGTTGATCAAGGAAGGAGAGTGGATGCTCTGTTAAAAGAAACCAAGAAATATTAACTAAGCATCTCTTGTGGAAGAAATTCCTCTAAAAGCATGTGTAGAAAAAAAGGGGAGGGGATTCAAGAGGATCACAAGGAAGGAGAAGAGATCTTCCCTGCTTTAAAATTCAGGTTTTCAAAGTTCCAGCAAGTTAGCTGGACATAGGTTCTTCAGCCATGTGTGCATTGCATTTATATTAAGTAGGAGTTTCCCAACTAAGCCTTTAGACTTGTGAGGTTTGTGTCTTTGATGTATTAACATTTCTTTCCAGGTTTTCCAATGTAATCAAGCCTCAAGAGAAACAATATAAGACCTTACCTGCTATTTAAACCTATGCAAGAGTAGTTCTGCCCTAGCTGCATTTCCAAGCCTCTGAAGTGGCATAAAAAATGACAAAAGGGAAAGAAAAACCTCTTGGACCATAGCAAGATTGTGATACATTTTATACTATACACAGTTACAATTACCTGCAACTGCTATACAACTCACATCTTTTATTTTTGTACAGGGCAAGCTTCAAGGTTATTTAATACTGTTGATGACCTGCACTAGACAAAAAGGTATTGTAATTGGTGTAAAAATATATTTAATATTTTATAATAACTCTGTCCCAAAACATTTAGTGCTCTGCATATTTACTTTAGTCAGTTTATATCCTTTAGTATGTCAAGTTCTCTTGATCATTCTGCTACACACCCAGTGAAAGAGATTGAAGGTCTGTATAGAACTTCCAAACATGATCATCATGAAAAGGTGCATGATTGCCACATGCAGATCCACCTTACCTTTTTTTACCCAAAATATTCATGGTTAAGAAGATGAGGATTCAAGTTAGCATCAAGACATACTTCATTTTTTTAAAAAGCATCTAGATCTTAAAACATCAGAAAACATGGAAAGAAACTCAGAACAGATCAGTATCAGAGGTGACCATGCTTTGCCTGACCCACATCATTAATCCAGAAAGAGGAATTCAAGCATTTCATGTTAGGAGTGACAGTGTGCTTAGAAAGCCCAAGACAGACCCAGAACCTGAAAAACATTGGCCTGTAAGCCTTATTTAAAGCAGGTTGCTTTGCCGCCAAGGAGTGCCCAACAACGAGGTGACAGAGCTCACTTGAGGCAGCTCCTCTGGTCATCACCCGCTTCATCACT
Source organism: Rhineura floridana (assembly GCF_030035675.1). Classification (NCBI taxonomy): domain Eukaryota; kingdom Metazoa; phylum Chordata; class Lepidosauria; order Squamata; family Rhineuridae; genus Rhineura; species Rhineura floridana. Next base: position 135,166,060 of record NC_084486.1, on the reverse strand, counting down.
GGTGCTGCTGATGACTGGGCAAGGCCTAGCCAGGGAGTGGCCATTTAAGTGTTCAGAGCTGGAAGCAATTCTCCCTTCCAGACCATGGGAAGTAGGTATCAGAGATCGCGGCCTAGCACTTGGGGAGCTCCCATCAACGGAGTTGGAACGCTGCACACTAACTAAATGTTTAATTGGTCCATTTAAGCTGCATGTAGAAGAGGAGCGAGTCATCTAAAACATTGGGGGGGAGGGAATGAAGAGTTAATCCACATGTTGTATTCAGTCCCAAATCTATAAAGTTCTCACATCACTTCTTCCAATACCATTTTATTTTAGATGAAATAAGAGCCTAGCTGGCTGCCATGTCAAGGACAACATACTATTTCCTTTGAGCACGTCAGTCCAACATGTTCCAGATCAGCTTGAACTAGATTTACCTTTCAGAGATTATGATATTCCACCAGAATGACTAATCCTCTCAGTTCTTATTTCAGTAATTTTTACCTTCCAAAAAGAGTTTGTTTCAGCACAAGGACATGCTGCAGCTGAAAATGCCAGTTATGTTATATGGTAAAGTAAGAAGGGGGAAAAAGAGGCACTAAAGCAGTTCTACCTCTTAGAAGAGATCTGCAGGTGCACGTCAACACCTTCTTTAAACCTTTAGGCCCAATTTATAAATCAGCATATTCACAAAATATAGAGCGTTTGCTGGACTTTAGATAGATTAGATTTTTATGGCACAACATGGCATAGATTACATATTAAATTGCTATCTCCATGTTTGCTCATTCATATTCCTACTAGCCATGAGGATACTTAGCATTTACACAGTACTTTGAACACTCTGAAATAAGACACATACATTATTCTAGTAATCATTACAACAGTCCTACGTGGTGTGTCAGTATTATTCCAGCACTGGAAGTGGGGCGAGTGGGTCTAAAGCAAAGAAAATGGAACAGTTTGCCAAAGGCCATTCCTGTAGAGACAAGAACTGAACTGGGCATTACTGGATTTACAGCTCAACCCTTAGTCACTATTGTTACACCAGCTCTCAGGCCTGTGATAACAAGTCATCAAATTCTTTTGTTAACATCAACGTTTCAGAGATGACACAGCAACTTGTTCAAAGCCACCCAGAGAATCCATCATGGTTGTAATGATCCTTATCTCCCAGTGCCAAGACAAGCTCAAAGTGTCTACCCCTTTGGGAGAGAACTAGCTACAGATCTAACAGCCCCCTTCTCTCCTTAGCTACAGATTTAACATCTGCTCCTTCAACTCCTCGGGCAAAGGCAAAAATTAATTATTTGGAGTATAGCCTACAAATCAAGGGTATGCAGCACTCTCCATTCAGAGAGGCTCATGGAACATCCCCAGTGGGAAAGGCAGCCAGGCACAGTGTACCAACACTGCATGCAACCCCTTTCATAATATCAATAAACGTGGGGGGATCAAGTGGAGTATAGATATTGATGCAATGAAGAAAAGAAACTCCAGCGCCTAAGGACTGGAGAACTACATATGCACTGGGAAGGAGGCCTCAGCCACACATTTTATTATGGTAAGGGACCAAGCTACTCCTTGATGAGATGGCAGCATCTAATTTTGTCTTCAGAAGAGGTTGTGCCTTGAGCCTTCCCGCTTCAAGTACTGTTGCAGTGCAGGGAAATCCCCTTAAAGTTGTTTTCCTTATGCGCGATGCAGAGAGGCAGAACTTGGCCATACTTGTTTTGGTTAGCTGAACGTGTCACCGGAGGAGTAATAGCCGTGCTGCAGAGACATGGCCAGGCACCCTCCACGAATCTAGCATTACTAGCCACCATCACAAAAGATTAAAAGCCACTCCTCTAATGAGGATAACACTCCAAATGCATATTTATACAGTCCATGAGTGTCATTTCATTTTTTTAATTAATATTTATGTAGTATTTTAATGACTTCTTCTCACTTAGCTTTTTTTTTGGGGGGGGAGCCCTTTTTGTCAGAAGTACTATTCACAAACCATATTACCATGAGAGACAGTTTTTATTGTTATTGCTATTGTTAATAATAATAATTAGATTTACTAGTGGCTTGATACCCGAAGGTCCCCAAGAGACTTACAAAAGGTTAAAACAAAACAATGAAACAGACTATAAAAACATAACAATAAACAACAAAACGATAGCGATGCCATCCCCACACAGCCACAGGAAGGTTTGGCAGCATATTAAAAACAAAACATCATATCAATCTATCAAATGCCTGGGAGAAAAGATACGTCTTTACCTGGCGCCGAAAATATGTCAGTGACGGCACCAGGCAGACTTCACTGGTTAAAAAGATACAAATTCCCCTCTGGAACAGCTTTAGCTCAGTGGCTGAGTATCTGCTTTGTATGCAGAAGGTCCCCAGGTTCAATCCCCAGTATCTCCAGGTAGGGCTGGGAGAGACCCATTTGAAGCCCTGGACAAACTCTGCCAGTCAGTGTAGACAATACTGAGCTAGGTAGACCCAATGGTCTGACTCTGCTTAAGGCAATTTCCTATGTATTCTGTCCCACCCCACCATATTTTATACATTAGAAAGCATTTTCCTGTGTTCAAATTGTTCTTTAATGGCTGCAGAACTTCTGAGCACCTTCCGAGCTCAGTTTTTAAATGCTTTGTTTTCTCATAAGTCTTTAATTGGTCACAGGAGGGCAGATTACTTTCTACGAGATACATTCCCCAATATCTCCTTTAGGCATGCTCACTACTGGTTGACGTTTAGAGTGGATTTCTCTACTAGAGCTCGTTTAATCACACTGACCACACAGGTGGTGTTTATATAGTAGAGAAATCCACTCTAAACGTCAACCTCTCTCTCTCTCTCATATATATATACACACATATATATATATATACACACATCAGACAGACAGACAGACAGACAGACAGACAGACAGACAGACAGACAGACAGACAGACAGACAGACAGACAGACAGACAGACAGACAGACAGACAGACAGACAGACAGACAGACAGACAGACAGACAGACAGACAGACAGACAGACAGACAGACAGACAGACAGACAGACAGACAGACAGACAGACAGACAGACAGACAGACAGACAGACAGACAGACAGACAGACAGACAGACAGACAGACAGACAGACAGACAGACAGACAGACAGACAGACAGACAGACAGACAGACAGACAGACAGACAGACAGACAGACAGACAGACAGACAGACAGACAGACAGACAGACAGACAGACAGACAGACAGACAGACAGACAGACAGACAGACAGACAGACAGACAGACAGACAGACAGACAGACAGACAGACAGACAGACATGATACAATAAGCTTCATTATTCACATAAGAACAGTGCATAGGTTATCCTTCCCCTTGGGCTTTTATATTATTTAAGAGTTCTCTGGGAAAAGTCACTTACTGCTAGTGATGAAGTACTGGCAAGACGCCCCCCTAAGTAACTCTCACTAGCTGAGCAGAAATTCTTTCCTTCCACACTACTGTGGGCCATCAAAGCTCTTCGGAGTGCTCTCTTTGGCGTCTTGGAGAATGAGAATGCCCGCGTAACCTGCAGAGTTTAAGAGCCATATTAAATAAAATGCAGGAAAGACAAATGAAGGTGAGCAGGTATTAAGGCTTACTACAGAGTCACACTTACTTTTTTTAAAAAATGAAATCAATTCCAAGTTTTACAGTAAGACTTTTATGCTGATCTGCAGCTATACAATGATTTGTTGCCCTTTGGTTACCTTTAACCAAAACAGCATGGATTAAATATGTTCCAAAAGAACGTAAGAGCCCAACTGGATCAGGTCAAAGGTCAATCAAAGGTCAAGCTGGATGGGGTTACACTCCCCCTGAAGACACAGGTTCGCAGTTTGGGTGTGCTCCTGGACTCAGCTTTGAACTTGGAGGCCCAGGTCTCTGCAGTGGCCAGGAGTGCTTTTGCCCAGCTAAGACTGGTGCGCCAGCTGCGCCCGTTCCTGGAGACGCCTGATTTGATTACAGTGATGCATGCCTTAGTTACATCCCGTTTAGATTACTGTAACGCGCTCTATGTGGGGCTGCCTTTGAAGACTGTTCGGAAACTCAAAACTGGTACAAAGAGCTGCAGCCAGAGTGCTAACTGGGGCTGGTTACAGGGACCATACAACTCCCTTGTTGCGACAGCTCCACTGGCTGCCAGTTTGTTTCCGGTCACAATTCAAAGTGCTGGTTTTGACCTATAAAGCTCTATACGGCCTAAGTCCAGGCTATTTGTCAGACCGTATCTCCCCATATGAGCCTGCCCGGGCCCTGAGATCTTCAGGAGAGGCCCTTCTCTCAGTCCCAACACCTTCGCAAGCGCAATTGGTGGGGACACAAGATAGGGCCTTCTCAGTGGCTGCCCCCAGGTTCTGGAACTCTCTTCCTAGGGAAGCACGAATGGCCCCTTCCTTGCTATCCTTCCGTCGGCAGGCAAAGACTTTTTTATTCCGACAGGCTTTTGGACTAGAAGATGTTTAAGACAGGGCCTCATAAGGTCTGTTGTATTGTTCTATGGTCCTATTCTTAATGTTTTAAATTGTTTTAGTATCTTAAGTGCATGTTTCATGATTTTAATGTTACGAATAGTTTAATTATATGTTTTTTACCTATGTGTAGTTTTTATTTGTAAGCCGCCCTGAGTTCCAGTTTTGGAAAAAGGGCGGGGTAAAAATAAAGACTCATTCATTCATTCATTCAATCTAGTCCAGCATGCTGTTCTCACAGTAGCCAACCAGATGCCTATGGGAAGCCCACAAGCAAGACCCGAGGGCAACAGTGTTCTTCCCACTTACGACTCCCAGCAACTGGGCATTCAGCAGCATACTGCCTGTGAAGAGTATAGCTGCAAAGGGAGGCAAGGCTGGGCTAGTAGCTGCCAAAAGCCTTACCCTCCATGAATTCGTCTATTGCTCTCTTAATGCCTTCAAATCATTTCATTTCCAGTTATGCACATTCCAACCTCACATTTCGTTCTCCTCTAGATTTATTAGCCAAAACATCCTAATTTGTGCCCCCCCCAGCATGAAACAACGAAGATTCTTATAGCACTTTGAAGGCTAACAGATTTATTATAGCATTAGCTTTCGTGGGTTACAGCCCACTTCATCAGATGCATGGTTATCCTCTACACATTAGAAATATATGGGAATCATTAGAAAATTTTGTATATGTTAGAGAAACACACACACCTAGTACAGAGAAACAATTATAGACAGTGTAATCAAGTGCTAATGAAATGAAACTAAACAAGTGCGCCCTGTTTTCACAACAAACATACATGGCTATCCCCTTCAAATTGTTCACATTTTTTCAACGTGAAAATGTTACGTTTTTCTTTGTACTGGTGTCAGACACTCAAACTCTGCACTACTAGTAGTAACATCTAAAACACTGAGAGGAGACACATACTCCAGTTGAAAACTCTTTACAAGATTGTGGTTTACTTCACAACACACCTATATAAAGATATTGACCCTTGTCAGTAGATTATATTCATTCTCTTCCAAAGTGTAGAACATGGGCACGTTTCGCCTTTCAACTTGAGACTTCCAGTGCAATAAAACTTAGAAGGAAAACTTGTTACTGGGAAGGGAGCTGCACGGGCTTTGCCCCCAACTGTAAAGGGTTAATGCAAGGAAGTAGCTCCAAAGTATCATTTATTTATTAGTTAAACCTCTTACCTTTTTGGATGTTTTCTTTATGGCCCGGGATGCCCTACTCAGTGTACTGTCCACATCCTTTGTGTTTACTTCAATGGAATCAGGGTCAGTAGCAAAAATGAGATCTTCCTACAAAGAAAGGAGGCTTGAGAATTACCCTGAAGGCAAGAGACCCACCTAGAATTTTAGATCCATGTTTCAAAAATTCCATATAGGCTTAAGTCCTCAGATTCTGACTACAAAATCAAAAGTTTCCAGATACAAGTTACAAATCTTCAAGAACACTTTATTGCTTACCCAGCAGATAGGAAAAACAAAAACAAAGTTAAAGGCGTTACTGCCACCATGTGGGATATGTATGTCAGTGTACACATGGCTTTGGAAAAGCGAATTCCCTCCATTCTAGAAAAGTAGGGAAAGTTTGTGATTTCAAGTGACAGAGTAATAAACGTCTGTAGTTCCACTCCAACCTGAAGACAGAGATGGCTCAACATCTACGCAGTTTATTACAACAGCTAAAATACACTATTTCCCGTTTCAACTGTAGCATACTTCTAATCATGAAGTGTTCCACATTTGCAAGAGATTTCAAAGATATTTGGTTGTGCCAGCAAAGCAATGTCTATTCTGCTTCAGAGACAGCCTTTTTGTATGTTACAAGTCAAATCCTAAGCACACTTGGAAGAATCCCAGTCGCCAGTGGGGGTTATACACTCATACGCCTACTCAGGACTGCAGCCTAAGATGACCCTTATGTATTGATCACATATAGGACAATGCTGTGCTTTCAGCCCCACTCCCAAACATCGTATCAGCATAGCTGGGTGCCCTAATCGCACAGAGCTCTTACAAGTGAGCAAGAGCTCATGCATTGGTGTTCCTTAACAGACCACAGCAAACAGCTGATGGAAGCTGGTAGAATGTGTCAAAGCACAGTCTTGCTCCTCAGTGAATACAGTATCGTCCTTAATACAAGAGATATGGGCATAGAACAACTGAAAACAATGTCTTTCACTGAATGAAGGTCTACTGGAACATCTGCAACCCCAAGTCAGCTCCATCGAAATACAGTATGTTTAGAATTTGCGCGTGTTGTGAATAGGTAAACCAAAGAATACACAATGGTAGATTCATTCTCTGGAACCATGGAGTGTCAAATTCCCAGTACCATGTTCTCATATTTTTGTAAACGTAGACATGTGCAACTGACATTAAACAATGTCCCCTTTCAGAATGAATCACTTACGTGATCACCACAAACCTAATGGCACATACACAGGCTCTGCTGGAAATAAAATAATTGTTCATTTAACACACACATATTCCTCCTTCTCTCAATAGACATCAAGGCAGCCATCAACAACAAATTAAAGTGATTGCTTTCAGAGAAGCTGTTTGATTAATTTTTTTAATGGGTATTTGTACTGCTTATTCTGCTACTTTTAGTATTTTTATAAAACAATATAGTGAAAGAGAAAAAACTTTGTGGCCCAATGGCCTTCCTGAAAAGGATATCTCACTCTGCCATTTAAGGTATGTACACTAAACAGGCAGGCAGATGAAGCAGGTCTCAATATAGCACTATATATTGGGGTGAACACCAGCAACAAGATTCACCATATATCTGTAGTGCTTGAGAACAACCCAGTTGGATCTGCTCTCTCTTTCTGGCTCCAATTGGACTCAGCACTCAAGTGCATATCTGACCTATTAAATCTGAAGCTCTGTTTCACCCATATTGACTATAATGGGTAATCTTAAACCTGCTATGGCTTTTAAAAAAAAAAAAAATCACATAAACAGATGAAATGTGCAGGCAAAGGAGCCCCTCCAGAGGGATTGTTGTTGTTGTTAAGTGCCTTCAAGTCGATTACAATTTATGGCAACCCTATGAATCAGCGACCTCCAATAGCATCTGTTATAAACCACCCTGTTAGGATCTTGTAAGTTCAGGTCTGTGGCTTTCTTTATGGAATCATTCGATCTCTTGTTTGGTCTTCCTCTTTTTCTACTTCCTTCTGTTTTCCCCAGCATTACTGGATTTTCTAGTGAATCATGTCTTTTCATTACGTGTCCGACATACGATAACCTCAGTTTCATCATTTTAGCTTCTAATGATAGTTCTGGCTTAATTTGTTCTCACCCCAAATTATTTGTCTTTTACGCAGTCCATGGTATGCGCAAAGCTCTCCTCCAGCACCACATTTCAAATGAGTTGATTTTTCTCTTATCCGCTTTTTTCACTGTCCAACTTTCACATCCATACATAGATATCGGAAATACCATGGTCTGAACAATCCTGACTTTAGTGTTCAGTGATACATCTTTGCATTTGAGGACCAGAGTGGAATAAGCCTGCCAAATTTCCCACAAATCCATCCAGGTTTTTAATACAAGGAACCTTTAAAAAAAAGATTTTTTTTTATTTTCTGCCAGAATTGGATGCAAATTGCAGCCATGGTTGCCCCTTCTGAAAGATAAGTGCAGTGGTTCTCCCAAAAGGGCGGACTTTACCACTTTAGAGTGGGGAAATGGTAATCATGTTCCCTTCCTGTATTGTGGGTAATCCGTTTAAAAGCCAGGAGCATGATGAAGGTGCCCTTGGGTAAGAAACCAGCAGAAGCGCAGACAAACAAGTCCAGGGGCTATCAAGCTAGGTGATTTTACCTTCCTTATAAAAAAACCTGAAATAATCACTGTTTTTTTCCCACTGCTACCATACTCCCTTCCATAAAGAAAAAAAAGCTGCAAATAAATTATTAGTTAGGAAAAGGGATGACTGGAAAAGAAGCAGGCTAGCCCAGTAGTCTGCCTGCCACTTATGTCCTACTGTCACAACCAGAATTCAGAGCATGACGACTCACCTGAGAAACAACACCTGCTTGCTTACTCCATATATTTCAACTTCCCGCCCCAAAGTCACTGAATGACTGAATGGAGTGATTTGGAAAATACTTAACCGTGATTAAAAGCTATACCTGTCCATCAGAACAAGAGATCCCTCGTCCCCACCACTTCCCCTCAAGCTTTAGGCGTTTCTCTAGTCAAGCTTGGTTTCACTTCTCAGAGAAGAAAGTGGGGGGAGGCCATGTGCTTACCTCTGTGGAAAAACCATGGCCTCAGAATAACTCAGAACCTTAACAGAGTGATCCAACTTGGGAAAGTGAGATCATGGGCTGGATCGCTCCAATTCTCCCCTTTTTGGGAGGTACATGCAGAGCTGATTGCACACCCCTACTATTTATGTGCAGCTCTCCAAACATAGGTGCGCTGCACCTGTAACACCAATATCTGCAGGCAGGCATACCATGTAAACAAGTGCATTGTTCCACCTGTACACTGCATTGTTTGGGGAGAATGCAGCTATAATAAGCTACATTTTCGGAGCATTTTAAGTTCTGTGGAAGTTATCAGTGACTCTTCAAGCCATGACAAACTGTCTGGGATTTGCCAATCCTATGTTTGCCATTCTGCCTTTGTCTTCAAAACAGGGCTGGCTCCAGGTTCTTGTAGACCCTTGAGCAACAAGGTATCCGTGGGCTCCTTGGCCTCTTCCCTTTGACAGAGGAGCCATGATAGATGTTTACAAAACAACTCTTTTCCCCTCCCTTTTCTGGTTTATTCCATACCAAAAAAGAAAAGGGAAAGAATAAGCACAAGTAAGATATGCAGTATACTGAAAATTGTAAATGAAAAAGTCCTGGCTTTAAAAGTTGAATTCCATAAATGCAGTGTAACCCCAACCAATATGAGTTTATTTTAAATTATTTTTGAGTATCTAATTTTGTTAAATCATACAACATTAACAAATGATTGGTTATATTTAATAATGGTGTAAAATTAATAAAGACTGATTTAAAAAGTTATGGCATTGTTTCACTTTTCTCTTATTGTTGGTAATTTTAGGCTGCAATCCTTACTTAGGAGTAAGCCCCAGTTAAACCAAGGGTTGTCTTGTTAGGATCCAGAAATCACACTTTATGTCTTTGCAGCAATTTGGTGACTTCTCAAGTGTTACCATATCATTATAGTAAGAATTTAAGTATCACAAGATGCCACACAGAGGGCTTGAGCAAATAGATGGAAAGCATTACTTGCTCTACTTGTGTTTGGCACCCTGCTGTTGATGCCGCACCGTCGTCCTTTGGGTGGCTGCTGCTAGCTGACTTGCAGAGAGGCGCACCGCAAAGGGTTGCCTTTGCATCCCCAACGCCTTGTGCGCATGGCGTGAGGGTTGGCTGGCAACCAACCAGTGCCTCCCCTCCGTGCGCAGGCGCACAGCACAGTGGGTGGATGAAGTTTTCACAGCTGCCACCTTCCATAGGCAGACACATGCCGCAACAGGTGGTCGGCCTGGTGCACAGCCTGGGGCTTATGTGTGTGGCTTGTATGCTGAAGCAGCTACCCTGTCTGTATTGAGGCTCAGATTAGTGGGCAGCTTATCAGCCACCGCCTTGTACATCAGTAGATAGATGGATGGCAGCAGCTGTGCAGCAGCAGCTGCAGCCTCCAGTCTTGTTGCCTTGCTCCGGTAGACTCAAAGCACAGCTACATGGGTGGCTGCAACTCCAAATTACGTCCCCTCTCATCAGCGTCAATCCCTCACTTGACTCTTTGATCAAATAGCACGACCTGCTGTGTTCTGTGATGCTATTGACAACATCACTTCACTACCTGAGAACAGGATAAGCTTTTGGCTCACTGTGCGCAGATACAGCCTTGGCTTGTGCCTGTAGATCTGGAAGTTATGGACTCGGAACAGTCTCCAAGTGATACAGCCTTGATGAATTGGCAGTGGGCTCTTCTGCCTTGCCAACCTTTGCTATTGGACCTGCTACCATTATTCAATTAGTTCGTGCATAACAAGCAAGCAATAAGTAACTAATCAATCAATCAGTAACTAATCAATAAGATTAGCCATCCTACATACATCCTAAATGTCAACCTACATATTTGACACATGCAAGGTACAGTCCTCTCATCAACTCTGATGTTCAGAACTTACAGCATCTGCTTTACATATCGTGTTAGCTATGTGCCGACACAGCATCTTCAGCCAGTCCTCCTTGGGAGGTTCCTCAGTTGTTATCTGGAAGCTGAACAACAAGTTGGTCTGCTCTGTTGGTGGCCGTACAACCAAGGCAAACGCTTTGTGGCAGTCTGCAAAGAACAGCAACAGGTCTGTCAAAAATCTTAGTAACTTACTATCAAAGGAGGAGACTGTGAATTAGTGAATGTTGTACTAGGTCAGAACATGAGCCAAAGTTTAAAAGCCTGAATATCAAAGAAGCCTGCAAGCCATCTCAGCACAGAATGGACCCTTCACATACTCATTTTGGTAGCTGAGCTGATCCTCTCTCTCCCCACTATCAGCTGCCATTTGTGTGAGCTCTAAAAAAAAAAGTCTCACAATACTCTCTGCACATTGTGATGGGGATCTAGTGCAGAACTTAAAAATTTAGGACTTGTAAGACTTGAGAAAATAAAACCAATAGGAATCCCACTGCTTTGCTCCCATCTGTGGGACGTAAGATGAATCAGTTTTTCCACACATAGAAAGCATGGAAACAAAGTCAAACAAGGCTCTTTAAGCAGTATTGAAGCTGCAAGATGCTTTATTTAACTATTGTAAGTCTGCAATGGCCAAGGCAAGATTCAGAATCCCAGGGGACAATAAAGACTATAAAACCATGAAAGCAGAATAAAGATAAAGAAGCTAAATATCCACATCCAGCCACAAAAAAACAGCATTTGTCATACCTTCAGTGGCAAAAAGTTAAAACCGTTAGGACTTTTGCCAGCTCGCACCATATCGCCATAGTATATACAATGTTTTTAAAAGGTCCTGTGTTTTGCAATCATGTCCTGACTTGTAGTCACTGTTAGACTTCAGGCATGGTAGAGTACCTGGTGAAATTATCCTGCCTAGCATTTCCTGTATTCAGGGATTCTCTTTTGCATGACACTCACATAAAAATTCATCGTAGTCTCTAAATCTCAAGTTCAACTTAGAACGAAACGAAGTTTAGGGATCAGGAAAGGGCCACAGGATTTTGTGCATAGTCTTCCACTGCCCATGAACTACAGTTCACCACCATGTGATGTAGGTTTTATTTCATTTATGAAAGCATTTATATACTGCCCTGTCGCAAGGTATCTACTACATAGAAGCATTTCAAAAAATACCAAACAATCATTAAAATGACTGGCTACTCAAAAAACATTTTAAACAGCTGCATAGGCCTGTCAGCACAAAAAAAAGAGGCTTCAAGAGATGCCTGAAGAGACGCATTATGAAGGTTAGGCTGGAGGTGAGGGAGAAAGAGCCTAGCCCAAGGTCACCTGGTGAACGTCATGGCTAAATGGGAATTTGAACTGGGTTCTTCCTCATGCTAGGCCAACACTTTACACCAAGTGTGGGAAACATTTGGCCCTCCAGATGTTGCTGAACTACAACTCCCAGCAGCCCCAGGAAGCATTAGCCAATGGCCACGGATTATGGGAGTTGTAGTTCAGCAACATCTGGAGGGCCAAAGGTTCCCCACACCTGCTCAGTGCCATGCTTCCTCTTTTGCACATAGTCACAAGCAAAGTGAACCATGGGGGTGCTCCTAAACTAACTTTGCAGACTTGCTTTTAATCAGCATTCTCAAGATGAGTTTAGGAACGACATCAAGACTCATTCTAATCCAGGATGGCAACTGTAGAGTTTCATGCCAAACCCAGGCAGAGAAAGCAATTGTACACAGGGAAAAAGTGTATACAACCTTTTTCTCAACTTCAGTTGTCTTTAACTTTGCACCAAGCAGGTCAGTACAAATGCTGGCCCTTGATGCAGAACACTATTTCTGAAGTTACAGGAAGAGACTCTTCCTGGCGCCCGAGAATGATGCAATGGTAAACATCACTATAGAGCCTGAGAATATAGGAAATTAAGAAGACTACAACTCTATCTAAAGGAAGAAGTCAAACTGATTTAAGTGGAACTTAAAGGTAAACGTGTCCCCATACTTGTAGTGCGAGTCGACTCTTAGGGTGACGTCTCGCAACGTTTACAAGGCAGACCATATATATGGGGTGGGATTGCCAGTTCCTTCCCCGGCCTTTTTTTACCCCCCAGCATATGCTGGGTACTCATTTTACCGACCACAGATGGATGGAAGGCTGAGTGGACCTCGACCCCTTTTACCAGAGATTCGACTTCCTCCTTCCGTTGGAATCGAACTCTGGCTGTGAGCAGAGCTTCGGCTGCATTACTGCCGCTTGCCACTCTGCACCACGGAGGGTCCTAAGTGGAACTTACAGCCGTATAAATGATCATCTAAAGAAAGTTATGCATGCCTACTAAAAGTTTTTAAGGTAAGTCAACACCTGTTTAAGATTAGAGCACCTGTCACATGAAAACCTTTGTTAAGAGGCTAATACACCAACATACTTTTTTCCATCTACAAGTTCAAAACTGACATTTGACCATTTTCTCTCACTGCTCCTTTTAATGGTTATTTCCAGCTCCCTGACCTCCAGGTGAAACCACTTTAGAAGGGATTTTGTTGTTCATCTATGCCAAAACATGTCAGCACTTAAGAACATAAGAACATAAGAAGAGCCTGCTGGATCAGGCCAGTGGCCCATCTAGTCCAGCATCCTGTTCTCACAGTGGCCAACCAGGTGCCTGGGGGAAGCCCACAAGCAGGACCCGAGTGCAAGAACACTCTCCCCTCCTGAACTTGAAGTTCATCATTCTACATTAGTCCTCAAAACCCTCCCACCCACCACCCATTCCACTGCAAATGTTTGTACCTTCTGTTTCTCGGATGTCTAGTACTTTCTTGATCTGAGACAGCGGCATGAGGATGATGTGTTTGAGGCAGGCTGGTGGCCTGGTATGACCATGTGGACTTTTGAAGCCACCAATGACTTTGTGCCGCTTCCTTGCAATCTGTTAGAAAAAACAAAAAGAACATTGTGAAGATTTAGCCTGAGACATTTAAATGGAAAGTTCTGTAGCAAACAGCTTTTGAAATCTGAAGCAATTCCAATATACAGATTTGTATTTCTCCCTTAAAAGGCCAAGTTCCCCATTTTTTAATGAGAGGAATTCACAGTTTTTATGTTCATTTTGGCACAACATACTGAATTCTACATTCTTCTGTTCTACTTTGTACTTGTAAAATGTTCCAGAATTGCATATGGCTAGTAAGAGGGGCATTATACTTCTAAATTAAGAATGCGCACTTCCACCCACAGGTAGATAAATTTTGGATTAAGTCTCATCAGTTTTGATAGACTTTGCAAGCAAGCAAGCATACACAGGCTGCAAAGGTAATGACCCAGTTCACACGTCATATTAAGCCGTTGTTTAAAACAAACTGTGGTTTAACGTTAACAAGCAGTGCACTAGTACAGGCTGCTCAAAAGTTCCTGTAGCACTTCTGGTGCACCACAGGTGAAAAAAGAACAATGCTTAGTTACTACTTGTGGTTTGCTTACAGGAAACAAGGCACGATACTGTGTATGGAAAACATAATAACTCAAACTCTTGCTTGTTTTGTCTATGGTGTAGCAGAAGCAGGGGAAGGTGCTGCTGGAACTTTTGAGCAACGTACACTAACATGCTGCTAATTCATATTAAACCAAGTTATGGCTCAATGTAACATGCAAACCAAGCCTGTATGTTGAGGGTCTCTGCTTTGATGCCTAAGTTGTGCCAAACACCAAATCTGTGCATATGCAGAACACTAACAGCCCTGCCTGAAACCTCTGCAGGCAATCACCATTACAAAACAAACCAACAAACAAAAGCATATCATGTCATATACTGTGCAGTATTATTTATTTATTATTTGATTTATATCCCACCCTTCCAGCAGGAGCCCAGGGCAGCAAACAGAAGCGCTAAAAACACTTTAAAACATCATAAAAACAGACCTTAAAATACATTAAAACAAAACAACATTAAAAGAACAGTATGTTCTACAGGTGAAAATTCCCCCTTGCGTGTCTAACCAAGAATCAGCCCAACCATATCAACTAGACTAGCTAACTGAAATGGAGGATTTCCTCATTACAATCCAGGATTGAGTATATTCTGCAGTAAAAACACAAAAGATGGTCGCAGTGTTTGAGTTTACCTGGCATAAAAACAGTGTTCTTAGATATATCAGTTATGTTAATTCAGCTATTTGTATAGTTTATGTTACTTTGCATAATTTGTTGTGCCTCTGCTAGTCATAGGGAAGAGCTAAGAGCTCTACAGGATACTGAAGCCCCAGTAAAAAAATATACTTAAAAGTTTTATATATATCATCCCATCACCATACATGCCTTGGTGACATCTAAATTAGATTACTGTAACACACTCTATATGGGGCTACCTTTGAAGACAGCTAGCTCTGACAAAATGCTTTTCCTAACCACATAACACCAATACTCATTCATTAATAATCAGAATAATAATTTGTAACCGAGAACTGAATATGAATATTTACAGTTCACTGAGCGAAAAGGTGCAGAATGTAATACACATGAGATCATTAAGAGGAAAAAAATCAGAAAGCCGTCATAGATTGTCCAAGGGAAACTGCAACATTTAGAAATTTTGCAACTTGCTTAGTAATAAAGAAACAGAGCCCTCCTATAAAATGATCAACAGAGAATCTGAAGACTGTCTTGGAAAGGATTATAGCAGTTTCTCTAACCCACTGATAAAAACTATTTAAGAAGTACATGTGACACTGTGACATTGTTATTACAAGAGCAGTATATCTGTAATTTACAGGACTGTTGTTATATCTGCCCTCTAAAAGTTAATAATAATAATAATAATAATTTAATTTCTGTGTCGCCTATCTGGCCAATGGCCACTCTAGGCGACGTACAAGGCAGTTAAAACACAATATGATAAAATACAATGGTACAATATAAAAACAGTATAAAAACAATACAGCAGCAGACAATAACATTAAAACAGGGTAGGAGGCATTTCAATCTCAGTAATTAACCCTCCCCGGAAATCCCAAAGGCCTGTTGAAAGAGCCAGGTCTTTAAAGCTTTACGAAATGTATTTAGGGAAGAGGCGTGCCGGAGATCTTGTGGGAGGGAGTTCCAGAGGGTGGGGGCCGCCACTGAGAATGCCCTCTCTCTAGTACCCACCAATCTAGCTGTTTTTGTCGGCGGGATTGAGAGAAGGCCCTGTGTGGCTGATCTTGTCGGGCGGCATAATTGGTGGCGTTGAAGGCGCTCCGTAAGATAAACTGGGCCGATACCGTACAGGGATTTAAAGGTTAATACCAACACCTTGAATTGGGCCCGGAAAACAACTGGAAGCCAGTGTAGATCGAACAACACTGGTGTGATGTGATCCCGGCGGCGACTGTTCATAAGTAGTCGAGGGCAAAGGCATTAAAGTATGCAAGAAAAAAGCATTCCTGTATTTGAGAACAAGGCATCCCATTCTTCAACCTGGAACCTGGCAAATCCAGTGACTGGCAGGAACCAGGTCCCTGGACCACGCCATATAACTCTTGCAGGTCAATATTTATTAGTCTGATGGACAATACTTTTCGCTTGCTCCCAGATTATATATCACTAATAAGAAGGAGAAAGCCCAAATGAAAGAACTTTTTGTAGCAAATCCTTCATTCAGGAATTTATATGAATCTGTCATCACCCGGAACACAAAGGAATTGGGAGTAAGCAAAACAGGGCAATGAAGTCAAAAGTGAATGGAATATATGCAAGCCAGGCAGCTTAAAGAATTTAGACTAGCTTCCAAATTAAAAGCAGCATAAGCAACACATCTAGGCATGCCAAACATAAGTCTAAGACCTGGAGAACTTTATGAACTGCCTCTTATTACATTCCCGCTTACAATATCTCTTCATGGAAGGCCCCACTTCAGGAGCTATTAATGCACCTCATGTGATTGGAGAGTATGAAAGACAGGGCATTTCTGATGTAGGTACCCAGGCTGTGCAGCTTCTTGCCATAGAACTATAGTTTAGCTCCCTCACTGTGGGATGTTTGACTCCGCAAATCCAAACTATTTAGACAAGGGGTGGCTAACCCCCGGCTCAGGATCCTGTTGCAGCCCCCACAACTAATTTTTTTCTGGTTCAACAAGCTACCACACCTGGCAATAGCAAAACAGAACGAAGTAGACATGGCGCTGGGAGGGTGGAGAGGTTTAAACCTCTCCATCAGGGGACCGGGCTGGGATGCAAAATGCCCCCTCCCCAGTCAGCAGATTGATCATTTCATGAGTGAGAAGAGGGCGACAGGCTCCCCTCAGCTGATATGCATGGGTGTGTCCTGTGTGCGCACATGTGTGATAGCCACACCCAACACTGGCATGCCAAGAGGGTTGGGCCAATGGTGAATGTGGCCCCTGGAGCGAAAGAATTCAGTCACCCTTGATTTAGACAGCATTTCAGCTGGACTCTGACCATCTCATTTCTGCTTGCTGATTTGTTAAAGCTACTGCTGCTTTATGATTCTATTTACATTGCTTTTTATGATTGTTAGTCTCCCTGAAGCTTCTTTTTAGAAAGAAAAAAGGCAGGAGAAATATTTTTTAAACAATAGCGTAAGGCCTAGAAAGTTCTGAGTTTCTAGGAAACTTAGGAGTTAGCACAAAATAAAGAAAGAGATTTGGGAAGCTGGATTCTGCAACCAAACAACACATTATACACAGCCCTGCTATAATCCTGGCAATTAAAGCTCAATGGGCCATCTGCTTAAGTATTTAAACACCACTGGTCAAGGGCTAGGTTCAAGCTAACTCGTGGCCACTTAAGGCAGATTTCCAACAAGAGTTCTACATCCCTAATTGTACAAATTGTACAGACTACAATGAACATGTGTTTTATGGCCTCTCCTGTGCTAGACTCAAGCCTCTGAAACTTGATTAGTTTGTTTTCCCCTAGCTCAGTATTTTTCCAACAGCAATTACTGGTTATACTGCTTATGTGGACACTTTACATGCACATTTTGTATAGCTTAAGCAGAAATGAAACAGACTTACCTGACACAGACATGTTATTTATTCACATTAAATGCAAATAAGCCCCATGAGAACTCATGTGCTGTTGAGCCACTGTCTTGAGAACTTGAAACAGTGCCAGGATTTTAAGCCGTACCAAGAGACCAAATGATTTTGATGAGCTACGCTAGCGTGACCAAGATGCATCAATCCCAGTCTTCTTTTGCTTGCATTGCATCAAGTGGACATTAGGGATAGAAAGACAGCAAAGGAGGACAGCAAAAAGGCAGCTATGGAAGAGATTTAAAGCAGTTTCCCTTTTTCAGGCTAATAAGTACTCAATTACAGAGATGAGAGACTGGTTTAACCTAAATATGTAGGTGCAGGAAGCCAAAGCTTGACAAGAACATAATCCAACTAGACTGCTTCCTCCAAGCAATCCAGCAATAGGTTTCCCAATTGACAAAGACTATCATGTTGGTCAGTGACGCAGGTTGTGAGACTTACAGATAAGGTTTTTAGCAGAGAGAGAGAAACCTGAAGCAGAAGGGTTAAACTGTGAGAACAGAGTTCCAGACAATCAAGGTCAGTCTGGCTAGCTGAGAGTGTGATAAGCTGGGAACTGGCAGGAACTCGAGTGTGGGGGAAGAATTGTCAATGGAGGAAGATGTCTCTAATGTCTTTGCCTAGTAAAGACTCTTACATGAAACTTGCCTGGCCTGTCTTATTCCTGTTCTAAACGGCTCTTGGATCCATACCACGTCTCACCTACACACGCAGTGCGCTACAGGGGTTATGGGCCCAGATTATGAGGCGTTGTAGCGGGTTCGAGAACTGGTAAAGTGGCGTTGTTGCAGAGAGAAACAAAACGCAAGTGAGAGGCAAGTAAGAGTGAGCAACATGGCTGTAAATCTATCTTCCGGGATGCCGATGGAGAGACTGAATGCTGTAAATTACTCCAGCTGGAAGTGGAGAATGAGAGCTGTTCTGATTAAAGAGGATTTAAATGATGTCGTGGAAAACCCCCCTCCGGCAGCTCCTTCAGCAGCGTGGCTGAAGAAAGACAAGAAAGCGAAGGCTTTTATTACTCTGGGGCTATCAGATTCACAACTGTTGCTGGTGAGTAATGAGCCAACTGCTAATCAGATGTGGGAAAAGTTAAGAGCTGCACACGTGCAACAAACTGCGGGGAGCAGGCTGTGTTTGGCACGGAAGCTTTATCAAATGCGTTTTACTGATGATGTGACTATGGAAGAGCATTTGGCTGAATTTCGTAGATTAAAAGCAGAGCTGCAAGATCGAGGCGTTCATCATAATGACTTGCAGATGGTTTATCTCCTGTTATCTTCATTGGATCAAAAATGGGACGTGCTGGTTGCTGGTCTTGAAAGTCAACCTGACGGGACTCTATCATTAGACTTTGTGGAACAGAAACTTCAACAAGAGTGGTGTAGGAGACAAGAAAACAAGAAAATGGAATTAAAAGAGGCTGAGACTGTGTCTGTCCAACGGAATCAAAGAAGCAGGGAAGAGACTAAAACATGTTATTTTTGCGGGTCACGTGGGCATATACAGAGACATTGTTTAAAGAAGAGGAATTACAGAGACTTTGAAAGTCAGAGGGCAAGCGTGAACTTTGTTTCTAAGGAAAGCAATAAACTGATTAACTCTAAGTGGCTTCTTGACAGTGGAGCGTCTAATTGCCTAATCACAGACTCTAGTTTATTTTACACTTCAAAGCCGACGCAGGAGAAGCTTTATCTGGCTGATGGATCTACTCAGGACGCGACAGCAAGAGGAACGCTGAAGATGGGTAAATTGGGAATTTTAACAGATGTATTATTGATTTCTGGTTTAAAATATAACATTCTATCAGTGAGAAAATTGGCTCAAATAGGTTGTAAAGTTACATTTGAAGGGGATAGATGTTTTGTGAGAAAAGATGGTGAAATATGCATGCAAGGGAAATTACAGAACAACATGTTTATAGTTGAATGCAAGATTGATAAAGACATGTGTGCTTGGATAGCAGTAAATAAAGAGAAACATGAGAATTGTGTCCATGAATGGCACAGAAAATTAGCACACGGACATTTTCAAAAGATACAAAACACCCCAAAGCATAGTCAAGATTTGAAGTTAACACACTGTGAGCATGTGGATGAGTGTGAGGTATGTTATAAAACAAAAATGACTGTGAATCCAGTAAATAAGAGCTGTGAAAGCACGACTTCAGAACCCTATCAGCTTATACATGTGGATTTAGCTGGTCCTTTTCAGTGCTCAAAAGGTGGAGCAAGGTTTTATTTAGTGATTGTGGATGATTTTTCCAGATTTACACATGTGTTCTTATTGAAAAAGAAAAGTGACGCAGAAGAGAAATTAAAGGCATTCATACAGAAAACAGAGACACAACATGGGGCTGTTATCAAAAATATCAGATCAGATAGAGGAGGCGAATTTACCAGTAATTCATTTCAAACATATTTGGAAAAGAAGGGAATAATTCATAGTCTCACCGCTCCCTTCAGCCCATCCTCCAATGGCACGGCAGAGAGGAGGAACCGGTCATTGCAGGATTCATTGAGAGCAATGCTAGCAGATGCTGATATGAATAACACTTATTGGGGTGAATGTATTCTATACACTGTTTATATTCAGAACCGCCTAATGCACAGAACAATAGGCATGTCTCCCTATGAGAAACTGACTGGGAGAAAACCCAGGGTGAAACACATAGAACGTTTTGGGGCAAAATGCTGGGTACATGTAGTAAAACAAAGAAGACATGGCAAATTAGGCTCAAGAGCTCAAGCAGGATGCATTTTGGGATTTCAGAATTCATATTACAGAGTTTGGTTACCTGAGAAACAACAAGTAGTGTTAAGCAGAAACATAAAGGTGATAGATAAACCTTGGAGACACAGCCAAACAGTGATCTTAGAGAGTGAAAACAAACAGGAAGCTGCAGATGTTCCTTTCGGGCAGCAAATTCCATTAAAAGCTGCTTTAACAGATTTAATATATGGTGGCAAACGTACTGTTAAAAGACTGAGAGGTGAAGACATAACAACACATGATACAGAAATGCCAAGTACGAGTGCTGGTCCAACTAAAATTGAAAGTGAGGAAGAAATGGAAATAGATAATGTCAGGAGATCAGAGAGAAAAACGAAAGGTCAACCTCCTCAGAGATTTGCATTTAATGTTACACAACAGAATAATGAAACAGATGAAATTCCAGAGGAATGGGAAAAAGAGGGGCCTATAGATAAAGAAACAATGGGTCTAATGTGGAAGTATTGTGTTGAAGAATGAAATGTAATTGTATCATCAAATAAAAGCAACTTGAATCTGTGAAACTTGTGTAAATAAAGAATAAAGAGAAACTGAACTGAACTGAAACTGTAAATAGAAACTGTAAGAATCCATGTACTGAAATGTATTTGTAATGAAGGTTAATGTTGTAGAAATGTAATAATTGTAACTTGATGTTTTGAAGTCTGCAAGTCTCAGGTGGGGGCTGTTGGTCAGTGACGCAGGTTGTGAGACTTACAGATAAGCTTTTAGCAGAGAGAGAGAAACCTGAAGCAGAAGGGTTAAACTGTGAGAACAGAGTTCCAGACAATCAAGGTCAGTCTGGCTAGCTGAGAGTGTGATAAGCTGGGAACTGGCAGGAACTCGAGTGTGGGGGAAGAATTGTCAATGGAGGAAGATGTCTCTAATGTCTTTGCCTAGTAAAGACTCTTACATGAAACTTGCCTAGCCTGTCTTATTCCTGTTCTAAACGGCTCTTGGATCCATACCACGTCTCACCTACACACGCAGTACGCTACATATCATCCTATGTTTGCTTACCTGGGAGTAAAGCCCCACTGAACACAATGAGCTGTACTTCCATATAAATATGCATAGAACCATGCCGAGAGTTTTGTCAATCAAATGCAGAAGTACCACTCCAACATACAAACGTCCATTAAAACTGCCTTGGTTACAACACAGCTATTTTAAAGTGCACTGGATTAATGAAGGGAGGTTCAGTCAGATGAGGTTCCACCATAGGTTTATTTACAGATAGTAATCAAGTGATCAGTGGCATAGGCTGTCGCCAGCCCAAAACTCTGATGGTGACTTGCTGAATTCATTGGCAAAATTATGAGTGAAGTATCTTGTATTACCAGGGGAGAGGGGGAATTCCTGCTGGATGTTGCTGCCTTCCTCTTAGAGCATGAGTCTGGCACTCTACATTGTCTCACTGGAGCAAAATGGCACCTTCCCAAGAGGACAGTCCTGCACATCCAGGACTCCTCACCATACAGACACTTATCCTGAATCCTGGCCTAGCCATCGGAAAAGCAATACCATCTCTGCGGGCTTTCTGGGAACTGGATACCTGGAGGAGACATTCTGTGTGCCTGCTCCTGTCTCTGTTTAAAAAAACCTCAGGGGAATCTAGCAACAGCAATGGAACATCTGAAGTTCCTATCCCTCACCTTCTGTTTGAAGTAATGTAGCTTTCTGGAAAGGCAAAGACATAAACAGAGAGAAAGAGAATAGAGGCTCTGTTCTGTTATGGGAAGGGCCACAGCTCAGTGGTAGAGTACAAGCTTTGCAAGCAAAAGATCCCAGGTTCAATGCCTGGCATCTCCAAGCAGGGCTGGGGAAGAGACTCTTGTATGAAACCCTGGAGAGCTGCTGTCAGTCCATTTTGACAAGACTAAGCTTGATAGACCCATGGCACGACTCAGTATAAGGCAGCTTCCCAAGTTCCTAGGGTGTTTCTATAGGGGGCGGAGGAAAATGGGCAGAGCCCCACTGATGGCCTGGTCCTCATGAGGTTAGCATGACTGAAACTGAGAGCGGATGTTCTCCCAACACATGAAGCTACATGCAAGTCCACATTGATTTGACTGTGCCTGGAGCAAGTAGGAGGAGCAGCTTGTTCAAGGATATCTTCCTCCACTTTAACGTAAAAAAAAACCAAACCAGCTGATTTACAGATACCGTTTCACTGCAGTTGTTAAATATGCCACAACTACACATAGATTGGCTCTTGGTCACAAGGCAGGATTGAGTGTCTACATCAGTTCTCAGGAGTACCAAAAAAAGAGCACAGTGTGGTAATAGGTACAGAATTAACTTCCAAGGAGTCTCTGCTTTTATTGGAGAAAAAATGGCTGCAACCGCGTGGGCAATGCCTGCCAAAATCCCAGAGGCCAGTGGCAGTTGGAGCATCTGAGGACTGGGAGAGGCTTGTTAGCAGCTTTGCCCCCTCCAGTATCTGCCACCAGAACCCAAAGTTGTGCCGCTGCCCAATGAGGAACTAATGTTTGGCTGCTTCAGCATCCATTTCCAGGCCAGCGGATACTCCAAATAAAAAAATAAAAGAGATGGTTGAATAAGATTCCCTGTAGTCAGGAGCAGCGCTTCAGTGCCATGAACCAAGATGCAATTCAATTTACATAATTTATACAGGGTACAGAATTCAGCTTCTTGGAGCAGGGATTTTTAGCTCACAGCCTTGGTCACAAGTCAATAACCCATTTAATGCCTACGTACTTCATTTCCTCGGGAGCTCACGCAGGAGGAGAAATTACTCAATGACCCCCTTATTGCTTCTCAGTGGCATCTCTTCCCCCCAGCAGATCTTTCACTAGTAATAGTAAGACATGGCAGCAGAAAGTTGCTGTCTTTTCCACTAATGCTGCCTCCCCCACCCCCATATCAAGCTACAAAACATTAAGTCAGTAGAAATAAAGTGTTCCTTGCTGGCAGTTTGTGGAGCAGTTCTTACCAACTGACCAAGTGGCACATATAGCGTAAAGCTTTCTGTCAACACAAAAAAGGGTTCCAGTCATCCTTTGTAGGTTCCCAAGTATTTCAATTACAATTTATCCCTTTGGGTTGCAAGTCATTCCAGAATGTCACAGCCGAATGAATATCTATAGACTTACCTCCAGGCAGTCGTTAAAAAGGAACAGGGTGACCTGCTCCCCTCTGTCACAGAGGTCGTCACCAAGCGCAACCGTTTCCAGGCGCTGAATTAGACTTCGGTGAGATGACAAGAGATTGGCCTGTGGTGCATAAAAGCAGCTCATTAAAAAAATATGTCCTTCAGGAAGTTGCTGTTATCACCAAGAAATAAAATTAAACAGAGCATACTTTTTAACCTGAAAAGATTTTTGAATGTTATACATATCTAGGTTAGCTGCTAGACAGTAATATTTATGGTATTCTGCAGATTAGATCTCAAGGTGTGCAACATTGCTTTACTGAGCAATTCCCTTTCAAAAGCTGACAATTCAAAAATACACAAGATAAAAGAAATGAACTTAATATAGCCTCCTCAAAGACCTCCACAGGTTTGACACAGGAGCCCCCTCATTGCCCAGCAACATGATCCTTCTCCAAAGCATCGGGTTATTGTATTGGAACATCACACATTTTTTTCTACAACATTAATATGCTGTTGGAGCCAGCAGACCCCTTTAAAACTCTAGCTGGAAGTACAGTCCATGATAGATTTCAAATTGTACTCCAATTTAACATTAAAAAGTTAGATGCTATTGGGATCACATTCCAAAAACATGGCCTTAAAGGCAAACTATTAGGGGAAATTTGATCCCACAGTGTTTAAGTTAAATTCCTCACTGGGCTATCAGGAAGTCCTGGGGGACAATCATAGAACAGTAGAGTTGGAAGGGGCCTATAAGGTCATCGTGTCCAATCCCCTGGCTCAATGCAGGAATCCAAGTGAAAGCATACCCAACAAGTGCCTGTCCAGCTGCCTCTTGAATGCCTCCAGTGTTGGAGAGGTAATTGGTTCCCTAGGTAATTGGTTCCATTGTCATACTACTCTAATAGTTGCGAGGTTTTTCCTGATGTTCAACCAAAATCTGGCTTCCTGCAACTTGAGCCCATTATCCTGTGTCTTGCACTCTGGAATGATCAAGAAAAGATCCTGGCCCTCCTCTGTGTGACAACCTTTCAAGTACTTGAAGAGTGAAAGGGACAAACAAGCTAAGTGGAAGGCACATCAAGCAAATCCTCATCACAACTGTCTTCCATATGGAAACCTATGTCCACACTGTGGGAGGCTGTGTGGATCTAGGATTGGCCTCCACAGTCACTTACAGACCCACCGTTAAAGACCTTATTTTGGAAGACAATCTTACTCGGTCACAAGTGATTGCCAGTATTTGAAGAGTGCTATCACATCTCCCCTCAGTCTTCCTCAAGACTAAACATGCCCACTTCTTTCAGTCTCCCATCACAGGGCTTTGTTTCCAGTCCGCTGATCATCCCTATTGCTCTCCTCTGAACCTGTTCCATTTTGTCTGCATCTTTCTTAAAGTGTGGTGTCCAGAGCTGGACGCAGTACTCAAGACGAGGCCTAACTAGAGGGGAACTAGTGCTTCACAATGATTTGGAAACAATACTTCTGTTAATGCAGTCTAAAATAGCATTTAGTTTTTTTGAAGGCAGGAGAAGAGAAAGCAGAACAAATTGTAAAGCGAGATATACCGAACTCATAAGAGAAGGAATGCTATGTACCCCAATGACCTAATACGGTTGCGGAGGGTTTCAAAAGAAAATTACAAATAACGAAGATATTTGGAAGTTTGCACCATGAGAACTTTAATTCTTCTATCAATATTAAGCCAGCTTTAAGCACAATGAACCTTCTCTGGTAAAACTTACTCCTGGCATCCAATAGCAGCGGTTGGTTATTTATTTAGTTATATAACAGGAATCTACAAGAAGTTGCTAAGATGGGGGGGACATATTATAATGCTCTTGAAGCGGTATAGCCACACAAAAAATGGAATTAACGGTACAGTTAATTTTCCCTACCATATTTTGAGAAGGTGCTGAGGATATGAACTCAAATTAGCTTAGGTGTTTGCTAGATTCATTTTACCATCTATTTCAAAAAGAACTCCGAAAGTTTAGTAAGTAAACATACATTTTTTTAAAAATGGAAAAAGTGGGAAGAGAGATGAAACAGCACAGGAAAGCTGACCTCACAACTTTTGAAGAGTAGACTATGAAGCAGTCAGGTGCTAAGGCCCACAGCAGCAACCCCACTGAATCAGGAGTGTTAAGTAAGAAGATTCTGTCCAATTAACATTTCTTCCTCCTCTTCTCCCCCTAAGGGATCCTATCGATGTCACAAAAGGACTCCACCCCATGCATAATAAGCCCCAGATGCACCATTACTCACTGGACAACCATCTACTTCATAGACAACATCGAAAATCTGCTTTTGGGCTTCAGTTTTCCTTTTATCTTCATTAATATGCCTGTGGAAAAAGCACAAAAGAAAAAGACTTCTCAATTGTTAAGGTTTCGGTACTGTACAGAAAGGACATCCAGGTATCTACTGCACTGCATGGGAAGCTCTTGCTCACCGATTATTGTATGTGCAGGCACGCACGCATGTGCAAGCAGGTGTATATGCATGCATCCACTGCAAAATTTCCATCTGCTAAACAGCCTCTTCAGTAAGCCACCTGCCTCTGAACCAAGATAATTGAAAGAACTACTTAATTCTTAACTTGCCCTTCTGCCAAGGAGCTCAAGATGGCATATGTGGCTCTTCTGCCCTACTTTTTAATTCTCATAAATCCTCTGAAGTATGTTTGTGTGAGAGATAATTACCTCAAAGTCATCCAGTGTGTTTCATGGCAGAATAGGGATTTGAACTCAGGTCTCTCTGTTCTAGTCAGAGATTCTAACCATTACATGACACTGGCTCTCTATAATGTAATTATGTACATTAACCATTTTTATCACATCTATAAGATGTCAGAACTGTTTTGGATTGCACCACCAATCCATCACTTAATTGGTAAAAGGAAGCCATTCTGAAGTTGAACAACCTCCATCTTATAGCATCACACAAAATAAACCTTGAACACCTACCACCACACACATTTATTTTCTGACTGAACAAAATGATTCTTTCATGATTATCTTGTTTCATATTCTAGTTAAACTTCAACAAGCTGCCAAGTATGCAAGAAAAAAAACTTGCTCATGCAGCATTCCACATGCCCACCATCATATTTAAGTAGTCTTTAGTTTTCGGTAGTGCAACACCAAGGGGGAGGGGGGGGGAAGTAATCTTAGAAGCTCCATAGAGGACATTAGCTGGCCTGTTGAGGAACCCTCCCCTACTTCCTAGTCCTTGGAGCAGGTGAAAAGTGCCTGAGGGAAAAGGGTACTGATATCGGCAAGGCCAGCCCCCTTGCCAGTGAATGCATAGGGTTGAGGGTCTTTGCTTTCTCCATGTCTTCATAGAGTCCTTGTATGTTGAATGTTATTCCCCTAAGCTCACAGGTTATCAACGATGGTCGTCTAGTGTAGGCAGAGAATAGAAGAAACCCCACTCAAGAATTCTTGAGTCTTGGGAGGTACCAGAAATTTTTGATTTGGGAATCAAACTTCAGACAACAGAACAGTCTTTATAGTATATGCTATTTATTCATATCTTGCACACTGCAGCTAATAAAATGCATTCTAGGTGGCCTTAGCCATCATTGCAGAAACAGAAATGTATATCAGCATGAAAGAAGTTGCTGGATATCCATTTAACATCAAAGTATAAGACTCTGAAGGCACATCTTAGTTAAAAGAAGTTACATGAGATGAAGGACTGAGTTAAACTCTGAGTCATATCAAAGTGCCAAAGTTACAAAGCACATGGAAACACATGTCATAATACATCACCCATCAGCTGTCATGGATTGAATAGATGGATGGTTCTCCTGCTTTCTTCAACCCCCCATTCCAGCAGAGGTGAGGGGTCCTGAGTGCTATGCAACCTAGTTTTTCTATCTAAGGCAGACTTTCCCAACCAGTGTGCCTCCAGATGTTATTTATTATTTATTTATTTTGTTTCATTTTTAAACCGCCCATAGCGAGTAGCTCTCTGGGCGGTGAACAAAACAGGATTAAAATACAATATACAATAAAATCAGTGACAAACAGCAGATTAAACAAAAACATTAAATAGAACATATTGACATTAAAATTGAACATTATAATAACATTAAAATGCCTGGGAGTATAGCCAGGTCTTAACCTGGCGCCTAAAAGAAAGTACCGTAGGCGCCAGGCGTATCTCCTCAGGTAGGCTGTTCCATAGTTCGGGGGCCACCACAGAAAAGGCCCTAGATCTAATAACAATCCTCTGGGCATCCTGGTGAGTTGGTACCCGGAGGAAGGCCTTGGATACTGAACGAAGTGAATGGGTAGGTTCATAGCGGGAGAGGCGTTCCACAAGGTACTGCGGTCCCACACCGTGTAAGGCTTTATAGGTCAAAACCAGCACCTTGAATCTGGCTCGGAAACAAATAGGCAATTCCCATCTTTCCTGACCATTGGCAATGCTGGCTGAGGCTGATGGGAGTTGTGGTCCAACAACCGCCCGCCCTGCTGCCCAACAAATTCCCTAACTGAGCTGACAGAGGTAGTCTCAGAGGTACTGTTGCAGTCCCCTAGACTTTTGGTACTCCATGCCGAGACTGCTTTATCTGGGGCGGCTCAGGACTTCATGGCCTCCATGACAACCATGGGGCTGTCTCAGGTTGTTACCGGCCCAATGCATGTGTCGGGACATACTCTTGATTTGATCTTCGCCACTGGGCATGGAGATGGTGATCTGGTGGTTGGGGATTTGTCATCTTCCCCATTGTCATGGACAGATCACCGCTTGCTGAAGTTTAGGCTCACAGCGACCCTTTCCCTCTGCAAGGGTGGGGGACCTATTAAATTGGTCCGCCCCCGGAGACTAATGGATCCTGAGGGTTTCCAAAGGGCTCTGGGAGATTTTCCGACTGAGAAGACTGGCGCTCCTGTCGAAGCCCTGGTTGGATTGTGGAATACGGAGCTGACCCGGGCGGTTGACACGATCGCTCCCATGCGCCCCCTCCTATGTAGAGCTCATACAGCTCCATGGTATACCGTGGAGCTGAGAGTGATGAACCAAGAGAGGAGGAGGCTTGAGTGCAGATGGAGGCGAACTCCTGACGAATGCAATTATGCTTTGGTAAGTGCTTCTTCTAAGCGGTATATAGTACCGGTGAGGGCAGCAAAAAAGAGATATTTTGCTGCCACAATTAAGGCATCTCTCTCCCGCCCGGCGGAGCTCTTTAAAATTGTACGAGGGCTTTTACATTCTGGCCCTCGGGATATTATGGATTCATCTGTAGCCCGCTGTGATGAGTTCGCGAGGCACTTCCAGGATAAGATTGCATGCATTCGCCGGGACTTAGACTCCAATGTTATGACAGTGAGTTCCAACGAAGCATCCAGAACGCGGTCTTGTCCTTATTTATTGGATGAGTTTCAGTCTGTACAGCTTGAGGATGTTGACAAGATCCTTGGACTGGTGCGGGCGACCACATCTGTTCTGGACCCTTGCCCCTCTTGGCTGGTGAAAGCTGGCAGGACCAGAACCGCCAGCTGGGCCAAGGAGATAATAAACGCCTCTTTGAGAGAGGGAGTAGTCCCTGACTGCCTAAAAGAGGCGGTAGTGAGACCACTCCTGAAGAAATCCTCTTTGGACCCAGATAACCTGAACAACTATAGACCTGTGGCGAATGTTCCGTTCTTGGGCAAGGTACTGTAACGGGTGGTTGCCGGCCAGCTCCAGGGGCTCTTGGATGACACTGATCATCTTGATCCATTTCAATCCGGTTTTAGGCCCGGTTTTGGCACCGAAACAGCCTTGGTCGCCCTGTACAATGACCTTTGTCGGGAGAGGGACAGGGGGAGTGTGACTCTGTTGATTCTCCTTGATCTCTCAGCTACTTTTGATACCATCGACTATGGTATCCTTCTGGGAAGACTCACGGAGTTGGGAGTTGGGGGTACTGCTTGGCAGTGGCTCCGCTCCTACTTGGTGGGTCGCCACCAGAAGGTAGTGCTTGGGGAACATTGCTCGATACCCTGGACTCTCCATTGTGGAGTCCCGCAGGGATCGGTACTGTCCCCATGCTTTTCAACATCTACATGAAGGCGCTGGGTGCGGTCATCAGGAGTTTTGGGCTGCATTGTCATCAGTACGCTGATGACACGCAGCTCTATTTCTCCTTTTCATCCTCCTCAGGTGAGGCTGTTAACGTGCTAAACCGTTGCCTGACCGCGATAATGGACTGGATGGGAGCTAACAGACTGAAGCTCAATCCAGACAAGACTGAGACGCTGTTGGTGAGTGCCTTCTCTGCTCAGATGGTGGATGTTCATCCTGTTCTTGATGGGGTTACACTCCCCTTGAAGGAACAGGTGCGTAGCTTGGGAGTTCTTTTCGATCCTTCCCTGTCTCTTGAGGCCCAGGTGGCCTCGGTGGCACGGAATGCTTTTTACCATCTTCGATTGGTAGCCCAGCTACGTCCCTATCTGGACAGTGACGACCTTGCTTCAGTTGTTCATGCTCTGGTAACTTCTAGATTGGACTACTGCAACGCGCTCTACGTGGGGCTGCCCTTGAAGACTGTTCGGAAACTACAACTAGTCCAGAATGCAGCGGCCAGATTGTTGACGCGGACCAGAAGGTCCGCTCATATAACACCTGTTCTGGCCCGTCTGCACTGGCTTCCTATTTGTTTCCGGGCTAGATTCAAAGTGCTGGTTTTGACCTATAAAGCCCTACACGGCATGGGACCGCAATACCTGGTGGAACGCCTCTCCCAATATGAACCTACCTGTACACTACGCTCAACATCTAAGGCCCTCCTCCGAGTACCATCCCATCGAGAGGCTCGGAGGGTGATGACTAGAACCAGGGCCTTTTCAGTAGTGGCCCCCGAACTGTGGAACAGTCTCCCTGATGAGGTGCGCCTGGCGCCGACGCTACTATCTTTTCGGCGCCAGGTGAAAACCTTTTTATACTCCCAGGCATTTTAAAGTGTATTTTAAACAGCATTTCCGTATTTTGGATGTTGTTTGGTTCGTTATTGTTTGTTTGTTAATTATTATTTATTGTATTTATATATTGTGCTTGTTTTTATCTTTTTGTACACCGCCCAGAGAGCCTTCGGGCTTAGGGCGGTATATAAATTAAACTAAATAAATACAATAAAAATAAACAGCTGGAGGCACACTGGTTGGGAAAGGCTGATCTAAGGGAAGGTGTGTTCCCATAGCCTTATCAGCTATTGTCTGTTAGAAGTGGCACTACCTGCCTCCTTGCTTCATTTCTTTATGTAGCCTCATCAGGCTCTTCATCAGGTTGTTAACCAGATGCTCCTGGTGGGACTTCCATTCTCAACTCCCTGAAAAGTCTGCTTTGCCCTGTCTGCAACTATCTACCACACCATATAATGAGCTTCCTCTTACTTCATGTTGATAGTTAACATAACACATTGGCTGTCTGCCCAGAAATTTTATCTTGTACTGTTCCAGTTGTTTTCATAGGAAAATTACAGCTTTGGTCAGGAGACAGAAGAAAGGGGGTGCAGTTTTAAATAACTCCTTTTCATACTATTAGGCTTACAGGCATGAAGCAGACTTTATAAGCTATTTCAGCACATCTTAAGCATATGTAAATGATTTCAGCAAATTTTAGGCATGTTTTAAGCCATAATCCGGGCTGTCCTGAGTGTGTCCCGTTACACTCCCACTTGTTGAAATCATTGACATATAAAAATTGAAATGCATATAATTATTGATTCTTAGTTAATTACAATAACATCATCACTTCTTATGGTGGGCTGAACATAATACACTGGCCATGAAAATCTGGTTAGATTCTTCCTTCTCTGACAACACCTTCTTCTAAGGGATCAAGGCCTCTGAGCATATGGTGAGTGGTGGCAACACCTGCCATCTCCAAAGATAGAGAATTACACTTTTGTATGTTTGCTGGTGTTCTTCTTACATTGCTTCTTTCCTGTGTTACTAATGTTTCTACAGAGAATGTGAACTAGAAAATTTTATTTCCCTCACTGTTCATCCCAAAAATCCACCCTGGGGCTTGCTGGTGAATGGCAGGTGGTAGTAATAATAAATAGTGACCGTGCTATACTTGGCAATAATAAAAAGTGACCACATTATACTTGAGTTCTTGATTTTAGAGGAAGCAAAAGCTGAAAGTAGCCATATACATACCCTGGACTTGAGGAAAGCCTATTTTAATTAACTCAGAACAATGGTGAGTAAAGTTCTACAGCAAGCAACCCTAAAGTGAAAAGGAGTCCAAGATGGGCAGGAGTTGCTAAAAAAGGAAATTCTGAAGGCACAATACCAAACAACTCCATCAAGGAGAAAAGGGGGAAGACAGCAGAAGAAGCCAATGCAGCTTCACAAAAAGCTTAGAGCTGATCTGAAAACAAAAAATGACACATACAGGAAGCTGAAGGAAGGCCAGGCTACAAAGGAAGAGTACCGATAGGTAGCATAGAATTGCAGGGATGGTGTCAGGAAGGCTAAAGCTGAGAATGAGCTGAGGTTAGCGAGAGATGCCAAAAGCAAAAAAACCAAAACCTTTCTTCAGGTACATTCATATTAAAAGACAGAAAAAAATAGTGGTACAGCTACTCAGTGAGGATGGGAAAATGATAACAGATGACAGAGAAAAGGCAGAATGCTAAATTTCTACTTTGGCTCAGTCTTCTCCCAAAAGAGGGGCTATGACTCTCCTGGGAAACGCAAAGTTGAAGGGACAGGATTGCAGCTTGAAATTGATAGACAAATGGTCAAGGAATACCTAATCACTTTGAACAAGTTCAAATCGGCAGGGCCCAATTAAGTGCATCCTAGAGTATTGAAGGGGCTGAAGAACTCTCGGAACCACTGTCTATTATCTTTGCGAAATCATGGAGGATGAGTGAAGTGGTGGATGATTAGAAGAGGGCTAATGTTGTCCCTATCTTCAAAAAAGGCAAAAAGGAAGAACCTGGGAACTGCAGACCAGTCAGCCTGACATCAATCCCTTGGAAAATTTTGGTGCAGATTATAAAGCAGTCAATCTGTAAGCACTTTGAAAACAATGCAGTGATGGATTTATGAAGAACAAATCCTGCCAGGCTAATCTTATCTCATTTTTTGATCAAGTAACCTCCCTGGTAGACTATGGGAAGGCTGTGGACATAATATATCTCTACAGCAAAGCTTATGACAAAATGCCCCATGATATTCTGATTAGCAAGCTAGCTAAATGTGGGCTGGATGGAACAACTATCAGGTGGATCCAGCGTTGGCTACAGAATCATACTCAAAGAGTGCTCATCAATGGTTCCTTCTCAAACTGGGGGAAAGTAACGAATGGGATACCACAGGGCTCGGTCCTGGTCCCAGTGGTCTTCAACATTATTATTAATGACTTGGATGAGAAGGTGCAGGGAATACTAATCAAATTTGCAGATGATTAAAAAATTGGGAGGGATAGCTAATACCTTGGAAGACAGAAACAAAAAGGGATCTTGATAGGCTGGAGCATTGGGCTGAAATCAACAGAATGAAATTTATCAGGAATAAGTGTAAAGTTCTACACCTAGGAAAAAGAAACCAAATGCACAGTTGTAAGATGGGGGATACCTGGCTCAGCAATACTGCATGTGAGAAGGATCTTGGGATTGTTGTTTTTGTTTGCTATTTTAGGCTGCGTTAACAGAAGTATAGTTTCCAAATCTTATGAAGTACTAGTTTCCCTTTATTCAGGACTGGTTTGGCCTCATCTTGAGTACTGCATCCAGTTCTGGACACCACACTTTAAGAAGGATGCAGAAAAACTAGAACAGGTTCAGAGGAAGGTAACAAGGATGATCAGGGAACTGGAACAAAGTCCTGTGAGGAGAGACTGAAAGAAGTGGCATGTTTAGCCTTGAGAAGGGAAGACTGAGGGGAGATGTGATAACACCCTTCATGTATTTGAAAAGATGTCACACAGAGGGGGCCCAGGACCTCTTCTTGATTGTCCCAGAGTGCATGACATGAAATAAGGGGCTCAAGTTTCAGGAAGCCAGATTTCGACTGAACATCAGAAAAAAATTCCTAACTGTTAAAGCAATATGACAATGGGACCAATTACCTAGGGAGGTGGTGGGCTCTCCAACACTGGAGGCATTCAAGAGGCAGCTGGACAGGCACCTGTCAGGTGTGCTTTAATTTGGATTCCTACATTGAGCAGGGGGTTGGACTTGATGGCCTTATAGGCCCATTCCATCTCTACGATTCTATGATTCTAATGGAAGCTATTTCATCACAAAAACTCTGCCACTGCTATTTTTTGTTTATTTATTGAAGTCTGCAAACACAAGCTGGATATATACAAGACAAGCCATATGCAAAGCACTTGTGTGCTCAATAGGCAGTACACACTAATAGGCAGTACACACTGTTGACAAGGAGCAGAGCAATCCTACATGGAGGAAGCAGGTGTAACTTAAGCCAGCTGAAGTTACACCAGCTTGAAGTATACCAGATCCTAACTCCATTTAGGAGCCCTTCGGAGGGGAGAATGCTGGCTCAGCTGGCAAAGCCCAGTGGGGAGAAAATAAAAGCAGCAAAACACAGAGCTATTGTGTGTTTTTACTTAGACCACCCTTTTTCCCGGCTTAACTAATGCCGGGACTAGATGTCACATGACCCAGATGAACGGATGTAGGATATGGCATAAGCCCCCTCCCCTCAGTCCTGCCCCCACCACAACCCTGGAACACCCCTTTCTGAGGACTTAAACTGACTTAATTTATGCTAGTTTCATCTGAAGGGGGTGGGTTTTGCTGGCTGAGCCAGGATGAGGGACTTACACCGCCGTAGCCTGGCTGAGCTGGGACCCAGCTGGCTCAGCCGGACAGCTGCCATGTCCTAACTTCCTTCTGCACCCTTAGTCTACTAAACACTATTTTCAGAACCGGACCTTTTATTTTCTGAACGGTATCGACTAGTTTCACAACTTACGTCATCACTTCCTTTAGTGACTCAATGGCTCTCTCTAGAGTTGCCTTGTCAGGATTGTCTTCTGCTGTGTGTTTCTTTATGTCTGCAACAGGAACATATGAAAAGTATTACTATTTTAATAATGCCAGGATGATATTGACCATTTTACCATAAAAGAGACTGCAGCTTTTGAGAGACAGTCGACATCAAGAATCTGTGTGTCTGTGTGGCTTCATTAAATGAAGGATCAGGCAGGCCAGCCAGAAACCCAGTAAGTTCCGCTTTCATCATCATCTTTTTTTAAGGTATATATTCCTAGCTTTCATGGGTGTGGAAGAAAATTTGAACGCACAGCCAAGTTTTATTGAAATACTATTATACTCTCCCTCAACTCCCTAAGAAAAACCTGTCTTAGAATATCTGAGAACATCTTTCACAACTATTCTAAATCCTATTTCTGACAACCAGAGTTAAAGAGTCATGGAAGTTTATAAATAGGGTTAATGTATTTAAGAACAAATGAAGGTTCAAAGACCAGGGGGCAGATAGGGAAGAGAGAAGAGAAGGAGCCATACAGGGCTGGTTCTAAAGGGTGGCCAGGTGGGGCACTGGCCCGAGGGCCCCTGGAACTACAGGGTAACAGGGGGGCCCTTAGCGGCCCCTCCGCTCCCCTTCCACGATCCGTGGCAATCTGCACCCCCCCACGCCCCCTACTTACCTGTCTCCTGCCTTTTAGTATTGCCTTTAATGAAGATGGCTGCCGCGGTTTCCCTAAAGTACTGAAGCCCCTGCCACCATCTTAGTTGATCAACAAAGATGGCAGCAGAGGCTTTATCCCCTTAGGGAAACTGCAGCCACCATCTTGGTTAATGGCAATAGTAAAAGACAGGAGACAGGTAGGGGGGGCCGCGTGCGCATGAACACGCACACATGCCGGGGGCCAGGGCAAGCTGATGCCCAAGGGCCCCGGCATGCCTGGAGCCGGTCCTGGAGCCATAGCAGCAAGCTTCCAGATGTGGGAACAATTTCACAGCACAGCTTCTTTTCCACTGACCCATAGCCCCTCTCATTCTAGGGTGACAAAGGGGGAAAAATAGGTCTTTAAAATGCAGAAACATTTTGACCAAACACAAGAATTATAGACAAATTGGTTTTTTAACCACTTGTTCACCCTGTACAAACATGCATGTATTTTATGCAGGTTAGGCCTGAATGACCATACCTATGGAAAGGTACAAATGGATTTAAAAACTGCATACATTTGGGCTCCTACTGGGAGGAAGGGCAGGATATAAATAAAATAAATACATAATACATTTTGGTGACATAGATCTCTGGAAAAAAAAACTGACTGAAGTCACTGCCCAATTACATTCCATGATGCCTCTTAATTAAAAACATGCTTAAAGATCTCTTTGGTGTTAAATTAGGGCCTTAAACAGATGTTAGGAAACATTAGCACACAATGTTTAAGCATTCACTATCCCTTTAGGAACTTTTGTCAAGTACATTTCAAGAAAAATCCAGAGAGTCAGATGAAGTTCAAAATGTTTGGCTCTCCCAATTCAAAGCAACTAGAATAAGACCAAAACATTTGCCCCATTAAAGCTAGTATTTTAAAAGCTAGACAAAAAAGTCCACACTTACCATTTAAAAGAAGGGCCACACTAGGCAGCCTCTGAACAGGTCGGATGAGCAGTTCTGCTAAACTCTGGCGACCACACTCTGGCTTAGCTTGATTTATCTATTGAGAGCAAAGCAGTGGCTTTATACCAGAGAAAGCATGCATTTAAGAACTTTGCCACTGCCACCTCAGAGATTCTTATTTTCTTTGCATGACGGGTTGGTGCCTGCTGTTCTTAAAGAGGCAGTAGTGCAACCATTCCTCAGAAAACCCACCCCAGATTCAGAGGTTTGTAATTACCACCCAGTCGCAAATATCCCATCTAAGAAATATGCTAGAGAGGGCATTGGCCATTCAACTTCAGATGCTCTTGGAGGAGACTGGGAATGAGTCCAGATAATCAAACAGGCTTCAGGCTTCAGCTGACATACAGATTGGCCTTGGTCTCCCTGACAAATGACCCTTATCAGGAGAGGGGCAGTGTGACCATGTTGCTTCTCCTTGATCTCTGAAAGGCATTACATGCCATTCAGCTCACGGTATCCTGTTGGGTCAACTACGTAGGGTGAGAGGCACAGCAATGCTCCTATCTACAGGGTCATTTCCAGAAAGCAGTACCAGAAGACTGCACCTCAACCCAATTGCAATTACCCTGTGGGATTCTGTAGGCTTTCATCTTGCCCCCAGCGCTATTTAGTGTCATGTGATGATGACATCCAGCTCCATTTCTGCATACATCCAAGTCAGAAGAGGCTATGCAGATCCTGGACTGGTCCACAACACTGTGGTGGGGCGGATGAGGACCAACAGGTTGATGCTGAATCTTAAGAAGCTGGAGGTCCTGCGGGCAGGCAGTTCCTATGTACAGCAATTGGACAGGTTTCCTGTTCTGGACAGGGTTGCGCTCCCTCCAAACGAACAGGCACGTAGGACTGGGGGAGGCTATCATGGTGAGATGCAACCATCTGCCATCTTTGGTCGGTTCACCAACTATGGCCATTCCTGGTCAAAGGTAGTCAGGCCAAAGGAACCCGTGCATTGGCATTCAAGGTTGATGTGATCTATGTGGAGCTGCCTTTGAAGCCAATTTGAAAGCTGCAGCTAGTACAGAATGATGGAGCTAGGTTGTTATCTGGAGCTGCCTACTGGGAGCACCATACTGGGAGGGCTGTACTGGCTGTCAATATGCTACTGAGCCAGGTTCAAGGCTTATAAAGCCCTAAAAAACTTAAGACTTAGATACTTGGAGTGTTTTCTTCCATACAGCCTGTCCATGTATGACCGTGATGCCTTTGGCCCAAACTCACTATGTGGCAACACAAAGGACGGCTCTCTCAGTGGAAATTTTAGAATTTCCAGCCCTCTGAGATACAGCTGGTACAGACTCGAGTTTTTGGTGTCATTCATCCAGACTTTTGCTTGATACAAATGTTGAATCAATTTAGTTAATATTTTGCAGTGCTGTTGTTCCTTGCCTACTTTGTTTTTATAAAATGTCGTATGTACCTGACTTTTTAATCTAACCTGCTCTGGGACTGTCTTGGCAATAAAAGTAGGTAAGAAGTATTTTTTAAAAAAATCAACAAATAAAGAGTGAGAAGCCGTTGCCAGTCTACTGGTAGATCCTAATCCACCTTCTGTCCACATCTGTTCTAAAAGGCAGTCAGATGCTGCTAACCGATTACACAGAAGTCAGCATATAGTCCAGTCACTGACAGAGGAAATCTTTACTACAGAATTCAGCGCTACAGCTTCTACTATTTAATTTGTGTAATATCTTGGCACTCAAAATCATGATTCTTGTCCCCATTTCCAAAGTCAAACTTTTCAGGCGGAGACACTCTGCAACGGACCCATAAAAAAATAACAAGCATGAAAGAAGTCATTACCTTCAGGAAAGCATGAAATCTCGGCTTTTGTTTTTCACACTTAGTAATAGTTTCCTTACTCATTTCAAAGAAGTTCACAAAAGGAGGGTACGTTCTCAGCAAGTCTTTTGACTGAAAGAACGCAGAACTTTCATTTACAACATGCATGCAGCTGAAGTGGGAAAAGAAACCTTTTAAAAACTGTTTCTCCATAGTACACAACTTAAAGATAGAATCAATCCCTGAAGTATTTTCATTTACTGCTAAACCAGTGAAGTGATGCTCTACAGCAGCCTTCCCAACCTAGTGACCACCAGACGTTTTGGACTATAACTCCCATCAGCCCCAGCCAGTGTGGAGAGTGGCAAAGAATGATGGGATTTGTGGTTCAACACCCTCTGGAGGACACCTGGCTGGGGAACGCTGCTCTACAGTAACTGCTCTTTTCTTTGATGAAGTTGTCCCATGCTAGATTTAGTAGGAACTATTGTCCACCACACATGCTATTATAAGATATAGCCACCTTGAAAACCTTGGCAACTAGTTTGACATCCAAAATAAAATGGTTCTTCTAAAGTATATGCACTGAGATTCAATACAGCCACTCAGGCATTATAAATGTTTTCTATGACTTCCTCTATAAAAAGAAAAAAGCTTTCAGCATTTGAAATCTAAAATTAATTTTTTCACTTCACCAAAGATTGTGGGAAAGTGGTCATATCATATTCCATAATAAAACTAGGCATAATGAGAAAACTAACAAGCAGCACACATCGAGAGCAGCTAATTTTACAGTGCTGCTGTATTTGTTTATATAATCTGAACCAAAAAAAATCCTCCACTGGTTTGTTCTAAGCATAGCCAAGTACAGACAAGTTACAACTGCAAAGTAGCTAAACAAATACTTCAGAGAGACACATCCACATGTCAGACTCTTGACCATAAAATCAAAAGTGTGGGAAGAATCCAGTCTTTCTCTGTGGATATTCCCATACCATCAACTTCACACTAGTAAAACATTAACTGATAAGCATGGGCTCAACATATGCTGAAGCCCATAATGCTTATGGGTTGCAAGGACAGTGTGCACCATTTTGAGGATGCTATACGAACACTGTACAGACATTTACTGGTCTAAGGCACTGTATCTACATTGTCAGACTGACATCTGAAGACACCAATTATTCTCATGTTCATGAAACCATTTACTTGTTTGAAAGGATGAACTTTTACAGGCTTATAAGAACCACAGGACAAGATATCTTTGTAAAAACTGCCATTTTAAACAGCCTGATTCCTGCCCAAGAGTTTGAAAAAGTAGATAAATGAGAATGCAATGATTTGTCTAGATGGCACAAGTTTAAGGCTTAACAAAATACAACAGTACATGTATGCAATCCAAAACTTTAACCGATGTTACTAACACAAGCAGCACATTTTAACATTGGTTGTGAATTCTCTCGATGTCTCTAAGACCAACAGCCTCCTCCACATGTGCTTGGGAAATGCTCATGGTAAAGCCTGTGATTGAGTCTCGATCTTGGAGGCATCAAACAGCTGCACTAACTCACAGTTAATATGAAACACTTACATATTTCAGTATGATATCACCAATGCTTTTGCTTTCAGTCCAGTTTATCATAAGGTCTTCAAGGTCCTCCTAGAACATAGATGAGATATTGCCAATTTTTTTCCCCCAAGTACTTACAGTTCATAAGATGGAAAAGTCACATTAGTGTCCTGTATTTGTGCTGTGTTTCCCACTCCCAAATGACCTTTATTTTCATGCCACATTTAGAAGCAGGAGAAGATATGAACACTTAGTTTGGTATTATGCCTGAGGCGAGTCAGTTTCAGGGAGTCTACTCAAGAAGGATTGCACTTAAGAGAGTAGTACAAAAATACCTTACAGAGTGCTAAACTTCTAACTTCAAATTCTGTTTTTTGTTCTTAGTTGTTCCAAGTATTAATGTTTTTGCAGGGTGGCATAAGCAACACAGATGAAAAATGTACATTGTACAATTCTTAAAAACAACCTTTATCTTGGTGTGTACATCAAGGATGTCAGGAATACTGCCAAATATGGTTTTAATTTCTTCTGGTGCAAGGATGGGGCCTCCAAGCTGTCCTTCCTTTTCCAAAGGGACTTGAAAGACCTGAAAAAGGAAGGCAGAAAAGGCATTTAAACCCATATAGTATCTTATTTGGAATGCCATATTCAAGACAGATTCATACTTTTCACAGAAGACCCACTTGCCCCAAAGCCAGCTGCTGGCAATTATCAGCTGAACCAGAGGGTCATGGAGCAGATCTACTACACCAAGATAACACTACGTAGTACTTACTTCCATTACATCCACTCCACAGCAAAAAAAAAAAAAAGGAAGGCTTTCCTAGCACCCATGTCAGTTTCTTTTGTTTTTGCTCTGTCTTCATTGCCAACCCAAAGGTAAAAGAGGTAGAGAAAACCACATCCATGCTAGTAGAAC
This sequence comes from Rhineura floridana, assembly GCF_030035675.1. Lineage (NCBI taxonomy): Eukaryota > Metazoa > Chordata > Lepidosauria > Squamata > Rhineuridae > Rhineura > Rhineura floridana. The sequence continues at coordinate 135,125,535 of NC_084486.1, read as the reverse complement.
TGGCTGGCAGGCCGTGCTTAGGCACAGGCCCGCCACTCTTCAACCCTTTCTCCAGGAAGAGCAGCTGCTGACTAGGGCCAAAAAGCATGATGGTCAGGTAAGTCTTAACATGTGGTAGACGTATGAGCCCAATGAACAGCCTAGGAGCACCTGTTGCTGAAGCCTTAATGAAGATAAACAAGCATGGAACTGAAAGTCATCTGAATGGGAGAACAGTGGGATCCCAATGTAAAAGCTTATTTAAAGCTCAGTCATGTGTACATATGCCAGGAAGTGCTGGCCAGCCATAGCTCTCCAATGCATGACTGTCTCCTCATCATCTCTTTTACAGAAGCACATTTCTCATTCTCCAGCATTCACAACGAGACATGCAACATACATACAGCAAATATGCCAGCCATGTAAAATGTCAAACAGTTCTCAAGAAGGCCCAGTCTTTGTACATGCCTTTTATAAAGGATCATTTCTGGAAAGTGATGTGGTATCGATTTGCAGCAAGTTTTCATCAGGTACAGAGGGGGAAAAAACCCTATTGACTTGCCTGGATTATGGTTGTCAGGATATCAACATAGTTGCTCTCTGTCTGATACAGCTCCTTTGCAACCTGCCATCTTGCAGACTGCTTTTGAAGAAAAGGAGTTGAGTTTTTGGATGGTTTTGCACATGATTTTGGAGTTTCTGTAAACGATGTAGACACAAGATGCAAAAAATGATATATATATATTTTTGACAAGCAAAGAAACTACTATGGATTCTTAATAGATTATACATTTTACAGTTAAAGAAGACTATTTCCATTAGAAGTATTAATCTGTTTTTTATGGAACGATTTGAGTACTATTCCATTTTTTAAAGTTGGGGAAAAAAACCCTGCTTGAATGGGGAATGCACTAAATAGGTTCTGCTTTTAGTGCCATTGTGCAACTTGCAATTGTCTACCACTTTCTCTCTGTACTACCATTATAAAATAACCAGTACCTATGATTTTAGTAAGATTAGGGAATATTGTTGGAGTATTTTGATGCTAACAGTGACATTTTTATATTTTATTGTAAGAGAGAATTAATTGCCAGGGATTTCAGGTACACAATGAAGTAGAAATCTGAATGGTATCTAACTAATGGTTACGTGTTGGCACCATTGCAACAGTGTAAGTGAAACTGGCGTCTGAATTTGATTCAGAGGTTGGTTCAGATCCTATTATCCAACTCTTATTAAGCGGTGTCCTGTGGCAAGAACTACACTCATCTTCATGGTCTTGTTGTTTGTTACTTCTTGCATAACTCACTTCCTGCACTTCAGCAATACTGTTTGTGCAAGCTGGAGCACCCTTATTTTCACCAGTATAGTGTCTGCAACTCTTCATTTGCTGGGGCAAATTTGGTTTGTTTTGCAAGTCAGGGTCCACAAACAGATCCAGTCTGTATTTTGAAATTGCCTTTTTAGTACATGATTCACACTGCAAGTTAAGTTCTGCATTACCTACATGGCCATTGGTATCTAAACATTTTAAGGAAGTTGTAATTTTAAGGAACACCTTGTGATGTTCTCCGTACATCTCTACCTGGATGATGTTCGCATAAGACAACATCTTTTGAAACTGGAACAGAACACAGCCTTACAGAAGTTTCCTTGCTTTCCATTGGGAAAAGAATATATTTTTGAAGATTTCTTGGAGGTGCTCCATTAACTAGGCTTTCAGATGGCTCACTGCTAGCTGCCTTCATGGTTTGCTGTAGATTCTTTAAAGAATTTATACAACATTTATGAGCAACGTTATCCAGAGGAATACAATTGGGAAGTCTGCATGATTTCCTTCTCATCCGACTAAGTCTATTGAAATGAGAGTTGCCCTTTTGTCTACCAATGTCCATGTTCCTCAATACTATCCTGTTCCCTGCATAGTATCGAGAAGGAAAAAGTCAGTTACTCATGTCAGGAGAATGATTCAGAAGTGTTTTGTTTTTGCCAGAACTATTAAAAGTATACAGAGCTGGTTTAGCCGTACCTCCATTAGTCATGCCTGATTCTGGTGTGTTGGAAATATCAAGTAAAGATCCTATAGAAAGGGAATGTTCAGCGGATGGCCGTTTCCGAGGTGGGAAGGGAGACATATCCGTCTCCCTGGTCAGCTGAGCAAGGGTCTCCCTTAAGCGACGTCTCTTCCGGTTGCTATTTGGAGTATTCAGAGAAAGTTGCGAGACCGACGTTTTCAATTCAGGACTGTCTAGCTGTAATGAAATATAAATGTTAAAATTTGTAACTCTACACCCAGTCTACAGCTTAGAAGCACAGGAAGCTGTAAGATACTGCTACTTAAATTAATTATTGGTTTCACTGTAAAACTTACTACGGGAACTCAAAAAGGCCTTAAAGACGTATGGGAGTATTCAACTAAATAATAGTGCTAGCGCAATGGAACTTTCCCCCCTCTCCTGCCCCCACGTGCACCCCATGGTATCCCCATGTCTGTTGGGGGTTAAGGGGTTGACAGAAAACCCAGAACTGATTTAGGGGATGCGCAGGGGGAGGGTGTTCTGTTGCACAAGAAGTCCTTGCCCTGATGGAATCAGCAATTTAACACTATGTTGAATACACCCCCCACTTATTTTCACTGGCTTATTTTTGAGTAATTCTTTTATGCTACATTTGAGTTCCTTTGCGTTTATGGTCTTATGAAAAAAATGTGTTTTCTTTTTGGGCTGGATGTGCATTTATTACTACTGGCTTTATAAAACTCAGAAGCTTTTACAGGAGGCTTTGTACTGTATTCTATGCTATTGTTAGAAATTGCATTTTATCTGTTATTGGCATAGTCTGCACATCCCATTGATCCATAGTTTAATACAAACTATGGTTTAATGTGAACAAGCACCATGATGGTGTACACTGCTCAAAAATTCCTGCAATGCTCTCTTTCTACTGCCGCCACAGGCTGAACAACCCAGAATTTGGCTTGCCAAGCTGTCCAAACACGGGTTCATGGTTTGGTTTTCTCCAACAAACCATAAGCAGTAACCAAAGTTCTTGGCTTATCGCTCATGTTTTGTTTAGGGAAACAAACCGCAAACTCTGGTTCTGACAACATGACAAGTGACACTCTGGCTTGTTTAGTCTATGGTGTCCCAGAGGGGAGGAGTGCCACGAGAGCTTTTGAGCAGCATACACAACCATGGTGCTCTTTCACATTTGTATTGAACTATGGTTTAATGTGATGAACCAGGCCACTGTTTAAGCTGCCTTGAGTTCATAAATATTTTACATGAGTAAATGGTACTATAGTAAATGTTTAAAAATCATACCAACGTGCCATTTTATATTTAATGGATAGGCCAAGAACAAGGATTTTCCCAGTTTAAAGATCTGTACATTGTTCTATATATTGTCTCCAAATAGTCTAGATTTCCTTCAGTAGCAGCTCACCTTTTCAAACAGGTACATAGACTCTCCAGCTCTGGCATCCATCTGAATGCTTCCCCAAAACCACTAAGGAGGGAGAAAAAACTTTTTCAGTTATTTGTTCAAGCCTATGCAACAATCTATCATTGCCAACAGCTACTGAAAAGCAAAAGCCAAGTGTTTTAGGTTTTGCTACGCATCTTAAGAACCCAAGATTTTCTGTTAAAATCTGACCTCCTGCTTTACAATGTAGAGGCTCTGAAATGGCTCAAATGGAAGGTCTTTTACTGTATTTTCTTCAACTATGAGATGAGTACACCTTTCATCACCAACAGGCAGATATTGTCCACCTGCAGACACAAAAGAGGAAAGCCAAGATTAATCTGTTCCTTTCTAAATTATACAGTTAATTTCAATCTAACATTGCAGCAGTGTGAAGAAAAACAAATCTTATTTCCTACTGGAAAATCTGCAGCTATTCTCAAAGTATCATTTGACACAGGGATGAGGAGCCTATCTCTTCTCGTCCAGGGGGTAATCTGTCAGAGGCCAGAGCCAAAAGGAAATGGGGTACCTCTTTCATCTCTTTTTGCCACTCTTCTTCCCTGGTTTCCCCTCCTTACCACATGTATGAAATTAGGCCCAGTGACAAGTAGCTGGAGATTTGAGAGGGAGGAGAAATTGGGGAAGAGCACCTCTAGGATCTGGTGTCACATACTGGCCAAGAGAGTCAGCTTGGATGCCATTACTTGAAATCTCATCACAACAATGGACTTACTACATGGTCTTAGTAACGTGCTTATTCTCAGCATTCCCAGCATTCTTCCTTCTGCCATTTAGGAATAATACTGACCTCTTTGAGGGTTGTTGTAAGGGTTATCAAAGTAACAAGAGTGCTCTAAGAACTCTAGAACACTATGTACAATGCTAACCATACTTGGTAGAGAAAAAGACAATGTTTAAAAGCAAGACCATAGATTTCTTACCTACTGCTTCCAATGTTGATTATTACACGATGCAAAGCTGACTCTCTACATTTTTTACAATTCCATTTTACATATATTTGACACACAGCTGAAGCATTTGACATCTTCTCTGTAACCAGTGCTCAGCATTTAGACTTGCTTTAGATGGTTCAGCCTCTTTTAAGTGCAAATCAGAAGGAAAGCATATGAATCCACAGATGGGTATAATCCACTGCGAGCTGACATCTCATACTCACAAACACGAACACTAAGACCAACGTGTTGTCAGTAAGACAGCACCATGGAAATCTGCAGTTTCAGTAATATAAAGACTTGCTGGGTATTTATATTGTGTGCCTCCCCCTTCAGCGCACGCACAAACAAATCTCTTTTAACACTGAAGGTGACATTTTTGTTGAAGGGAGGAGGAGAAGGATTGAAGCATTTTATTTTCGTAATTCTTTTATCGCAATACCTTTTCACATTTACCTTGCATTTCTGTCATTTCTTCCATGTTCTTCTTCTCTTCATCAGAGAATCCAAGAAAACTTAACACGCAGTCCTGAAATGGGGGAACTTTACATTCTTTCCAGAATTCCTCAGAAGCAGCACAGAAGTCACTAAAGGGAACGGGGTATTGGGGAAATTTAAACCAAGTTGCATCATGTTTCCCTACAGAGAATAGTCTCTGCTCACTATCCTGCCACAGGTTGTCTCAAACAGAGCAGATAACAAAGCAGCTACATAAAGTGCCACTTTGAAAAATGTATACATACATGTCATTTCTTCTCTCCCAGGCCTTATATATCCACTCTGCTTTCATGATTGGTGTGCCTAGACTCACAGCTGCCTGCAACCCAAGACAGAAATAGGTAACAGGAACATTCCTTTGCAATTCCTCCACTGAGTAAGTCTAGTTCCTCCTAGAGCATGTCCTTGCAAAGGTTTACCTAGTAAAGATCATAGCGTTTGACAAAGAGGACAAAAATTCATGCTTGATTTTTGAGATTGAAATTGATTTTTAAAAAATTATCTTTTTTATTTCAAGATTGGATGTTAGCAGAAGAGTGCTAAATAAGTCTACACACTTGCAAAACTGAATCTATAAGTCTCTTATTGAATCTTTGAGTCTCTTATTGAAACACAAAGTTAAAACAAACCAGGGACAAATCTGATCTTTACAGTCAAACATTATGATGGTCACATATACATTCACATATTCAGAAGTAACGCCAAACTATGGTTTGGCGCTATAACAAGCCACAGGCTTGCACCACCTACTCCCCCTCCCTTTTGTATGCAGACATTATAAACGTCCAACTGTTCATGTAGGCTACATGACCAGAGCCTTTGTTCTGAAGTAGTATAATGTATTTAACTGCAAACCAATGGGTGGTATTCAATGCTATTTCTAGTCAGAGTAGACTCATTAAAGTTACTAGACACAACTAACTTAGGTCATTAATTTCAGTGGGTCTACTCTGACCAGGGCTTAGCTGAACACAATACAATCTGTTTTAATTATAGAAATCAATTATTATTCATGCTCCTTCAGAAAATATTAAAACTACTGAATCTCTTCCTTGATTCAAATAACTGAGGGAAGAAGAAGGGGAGGCCAATTTTAATCAAGTTTTCAATCAATGTTTTAAGTCTATCTACCCTAGCATTTCAAAGTGAGCCATATCATAAATCTATCATATATTTGAATAAGGACAATTCCATTACTTTACTAGGACAGGAAAGGAGGGTCAACTGTATTTAAATGCAATTTAAATGAAATGCATGTTTATTCATGGAAGACTGCTAAACTAAAGTACATTGTGAATCAGTGGGAAACAAATGGATAAAGATTAGATTCCATTTTAGTGTGGCTAGATGCCACAAAATTAGAAAGAAATTGCATTTCGGTTATGAAACATCTCCTGCCGCTTGGTGATAAAGTAACTCCATAAGCATTACTACACTACTAGACCTCTAGTTCAGGGCATTAGGCTACAGGTATAATTTTTGGTGACAGAAGACAAAGGCTTGTCTTCATGAACTGTACTTTCAGCTATTTCAGAGTTAACATTTAATTGAAAACTTATACAACTTCAGAATGGTCATGTCAGTCTAATAAGCCTCCAAGGCATCTTCCAAAACAGTGAAAGACTTCTTAACAGTAAGATGCAGGAGCTTTAAAAGCAAAATCCATTTCTTCCTGCACAGTCAAGTATGTACTGAGTGGGACCACCTCTGGTTGCAGCTGAATGTACTAAGAGATAAGATATCAAAGTAGGGTTTTGTTTTGTTTTAAAAAAAAAGTTGAGTTACCAAAACTATTCCTCAACAAAAAATATATCCCTGTACACAGTCTTTCCTTGAGCGGGGAAGGTTCTGGTCAAAGCCCCAACACCTATTAAGGTGGTAGAACGCGTTCCGTGCCACCGAGGCCACTTGAGCCTCAAGAGACAAGGAAGGATCGAAAAGAATCCCCAAACTACGAACCTGTTCCTTCAAGGGGAGTGTAACCCCATCTAGAACAGGATAAACATCCACCATCTGGGCAGGGAAGGCACTCACCAACAGTGTCTCAGTCTTGTCTGGATTGAGTCTCAGTTTATTAGCTCTCATCCAGTTCGTTATCGCGGTCAGGCAACGGTTCAGCACATCAACAGCCTCACCTGAAGAAGATGAAAAGGAGAAATAGAGCTGCGTGTCATCAGCATACTGATGACAACGCACTCCAAAACTCCTGATGACCGCACCCAGAGGCTGCATGTAGATGTTAAAAAGCATGGGGGACAAAATCGACCCCTGAGGGACTCCACAATGGAGAGTCCAGGGTGTCGAGCAATGTTCCCCAAGTACTACCTTCTGGCGATAATCCGCCAAGTAGGAGCGGAGCTACCGCCAAGCAGTGCCCCCAACTCCCAACTCCGCGAGTCTCCCCAGAAGGATACCATGGTCGATGGTATCAAACGCCGCTGAGAGATCAAGGAGAATCAATAGAGTCACACTCCCTCTGTCCCTCTCCCGACAAAGGTCATCATACAGGGCGACCAAGGCTGTTTCAGTGCCAAAACCGGGCCTAAAACTGGATTGAAACGGATCCAGATAATCGGTTTCATCCAAGAGCACCTGGAGCTGGCCGGCAACCACCCGCTCCAAAACCTTGCCCAAAAAGGGGACATTCGCCACCGGTCTATAATTGTTCAAGTTATCTGGGTCCAAGGAAGGTTTCTTTAACAGAGGTCTCACTACTGCCTCCTTGAGGCTACTAGGGACTACTCCCTCCCTCAAGGAGGCATTTATCACTTCCTTGGTCCACCCGGTGGTACCAGCCCTGCTAGCCTTCACTAGCCAAGATGGACAAGGATCCAGAGCAGACATAGTCACCCGCACCATTCCAAGCACCTTGTCCACTTCCTCAAGCTGCACCAACTGAAACTCATCCAATAATGAAGGGCAAGACCGCGTTCTGGACACTTCAATGGATTCATCTGTCATAACATCAGAGTCTAAGTCCCTACGGATGCATGCGATTTTATTTTGGAAGTGCCCCGCAATGTCGTTGCAGCAGGCTTCAGATGTTTCTATGGTATCTTGAGGACCAGAATGTAAAAGCCCTCGTACAACCCTATCTGCACAGGGATGACCTCGCCTCAGTTGTTCATGCTCTGGTAACTTCTAGATTGGATTACTGTAATGCGCTCTACGTAGGGCTGCCCTTGAAGACAGTTCGGAAACTTCAGCTAGTGCAAAACGCAGCAGCCAGACTGTTGACGAGGACCAGCCAGTCCGCACATATAACACCTGTTCTGGCCTGTTTGCACTGGCTACCTATCTGTTTCCGGGCCAGATTCAAGGTGCTGGTTTTGACCTATAAAGCCTTATATGGCGTGGGACCGCAATACCTTGTGGAATGCCTCTCCCGCTACGAACCTACCCGGTCACTTCGCTCAGCATCTAAGGCCCTCCTCCGGGTACCAACTCACAAAGAAGCCCAGAGGACAGTTACTAGATCTAGGGCCTTTTCTGTAGTGGCCCCCGAATTGTGGAACAGCCTCCCCGAAGAGGTACGCCTGGCACCCACATTACTATCATTCCGGCGCCAGGTTAAGACCTGGCTATGCTCCCAGGCATTTTAATGTTTAATGTTCATAATTTTTAAACTTTTATATTTTGTTTAATATAGTATTTTGTTTTGTTGCTTGTGTTTATCGTTTGTAATCTGATTTTACTGTGTTATTTTTGTATTTTAACCTTTTTGTACACCGCCCAGAGAGCTATTTGCTATGGGCGGTTTATAAATGAAACAAATAAATAAATAAAATAAAGCAGAAGCGTCCATTAATTGTTGTAAACCGCCCAGAGAGCTTTGGCTGTGGGGCAGTATACAAATGCAATTAATTAATTAATTAATTGAGTCGTAGATACAAATTACAACAGCTCTTGCTGATCTTTGGATTAGGCCCATAGCAAAGCATTGAGTCCACTGGGTGTACATTCCAGCTATCAAGCCCCATTATTACTGGATCAACTATTGCTTTTAAACTACAGAAATGTGACAAAGATAAGATTTACTTTTATTAAATACCCACATGCTTATTCTTTTGCATCATACTTCTGGCATGCACAAAGAGAAATATCTTCTGCAACCAAGCTTTCAACTAGAAAGTGAAATTAGCATACCCTGAATTTGTCTCCTTGTGTAGAATTAGCCACTAGATGTGTGATTTTGGAACTGAAATCCCGTCGAATAATCCCTCCCATATGATGAACCAAAGTCACCAGCTGCACCTACGAACAAAGTTGGACTCCAGTTAATTTTCTAGTTATTTGGCAAAACTGTTACAAAGCTAATATGCCATCTGCAGTACAATATATGAAGGAATAGTACTTCCAGCCATTTTGTTTGTTTTTGGCTGCAAAACCTGGGTTATAGAATGGCTGCTTTTTACTTTAGAGGATCTCCTGAACAAGAGGACCAGAAGTTCAGAGCAAGATAACACAGGGAAGGGAAGCATTCCTCAGAAATGCTTTGCACAGAAGGGTCAAAAATTCAGACTATGAACCTGCAAACTAAGGAAAAACAGAAGCAGATGTCGACTCTCCTTCTGACTAGCTAATTGTGATGGTGAGTGCAAATGTTGTATACCAGCTAGAATATAGGGAAGAAAGATGAAGGCAAGAAAAGTAGTGAAAGCAGAGACCTGAAGATGTGAAGGTGAAGAGCTGCAAGACAGAGAAAGGGATGAAACACTGGAAAACACCGGATGAAACACGATTGGGACATTGCAGCATAAAGTAGCAAGGAAAAGCTAATAAAGGAACCCATAAGCTGAACTGAGAAATGCAAATAGATAAGTACTGGCCTGGCTATGAAAAACAGTCTAGCATAGGTATTGCTGTTTTTTCATTTCCTCTTAGAGCTATTCAAACCACAATGTTAGCTCTTTTCTAAAATTTTATTAAAAAGTTTCATTTGTTGCCTTGCTAAAATCATAAGTACAGCTTGTCGGGGACGGCCTGAGGCCTTGTTATTCACCCCAAACGCCTACCGTTCTACAGCACATAGGGAACAGGTTTGACCAATTAAAGTCCAAAGGTTTATAGGGCTTGTCTAGTGGAGGCAGCCAGAGGAATAAAGAGAAAATATCTACTTGATGTCCACAATGAAGTTCATGAGAAGGGATGGTTTGGCCAATTTACTTCCCTCTCATGGTGCCAGCTACAGTCTGTGTCATCACACAAGGCAATTTGATTTTTTTCCCTGTCAGTTAACCTAGATACCCTTTCAAGCTACACTGCTAATCAGCACTCACAGCATTACCCCACAAACTGTTACAAGCTTTTGAAAGTCATTACTAACTTGCGTCTCACATTTTGATTCCTTTCTTCCACAGCATGGCCCCATATGGTGATGTACATAGCATTTTGTCCACTTAATTTATTTCAGCTGTTCATATACCACTTAATTACCAACGTTTCTAAGTGATGTACATGAAAATCACAGGAAGCACAAAGTGGATAAAGTCAGTCATAAAAAACAGAAAACTTCCCTCAAATGCCTGCAGCAATTGCCACTCAACAAGCCTCCGAGTTGGACTAGCCACCATCTCACAACTCAGGCTCACCCAGTGAACTTCAAAACCAAGTGAACGTTTGAATCCAAGTATCCCTGATTCATGTCCATTACGTTATTTACAATGTGACTTTTTTTTTTACTCACTTGCACATTTATTACAAAAGGGAAGTGAAGAACCTATTGAAGTGCCAAAAAAAACCCCTCAATAGCTAAACGCTCAAGTTGTGCTGCTTTAGCAGTCAGGACGAAGCTCAGAGCAGATCTCCAAGTACTTTTTCTCCACTCAACATTACAACTTTTTCAATTATTGTTCAGAGTAGGTGAAACTAAGGGGTGTGGAATGAAGACAGTCTTACCAATTCTTCTTTCTTTCTGAATCCTGTGAAGCATAACACAAGATTCAGCATACTGGCACAGTACAGTGGGCGGCATGAGAAAGGCAGAGGCTGAAATAAAATCAAACTGGTTAGTTGTCACAGAAGATTCCCTGAGGCAATGAAGTAAGTAAGTAAGTGGAAACCATGTGCTTGAAGGATGACCATCACCCATTCAGGGAACCATAGGCCTGGTTTACTCATACCTAGAGTTCATTGTTTCTTCCTGCACAGCTCAGGTTAACATCTCAATAAAGAAACCATGTTTACAAGGCAAGGGACACTGTTTAAAACGAAAGGTTAAAGGTCTCACTTCCTAGGGACAGGGAGATATTTATGTAGGAAGGACAACACACATAGCTGCAGCGATATGAGCATGGGCCCATAGATTCAGATCTCCTGATTGAACCTCCTCCTGTGACAATGGACTTTATTTGTTTGAATTAAACAAATGTATTTTGCTTATTTGTTTGCTTAAAGTAAAAAGTGTTGGGCCTGTTTGAAATTGTAGCACAGTATGACTTGCTTGTGTGCTAAAATGCTGACAGTTAATTTACTTGTGTGTGTGTTAGAAGAAATGCTAATTTGCTAGCTTGCATTTTCATTGTTTAAAGCTGCGTTTGCAAAAATAAGGTCTCAGGCTTTAGTTGCAATGTCCAGCTGTATTGTAGAAAAGTATCAAATATTGTTGCAACATTCAAGGTGGAATAGTGTGAAAAGCAAGTTCCATATATGGATATGGAAGCGAGGGGACGTTACCAGAAGAAGATGGGCAGGGATTAAAGTGATGTAATTATGATCATAATGATGCATGAATAATTAGTAAAACAAAGTTGATAAAAGACTTGGTTGTGCCTAGCTGAGTCAGAATTAGCTTGCTATTTCTCCATGTGCACGTGTTAAGAAATAAATACACTCCTACTCCATTTTGTTTCATTCGTTCTTGAGCTCTATTGAGTGAGTATTTTGAAGCAAACCCAAGCCACTAGACCTCAAAAAGGGGCTAGGGCGTTTTGTTTATAACACTCCTTTAATTAACTGCTGTTTTAATTGTTTCATTTTTATGTTGTTTTAATGGACTTGCTTAGTGTACATTTTAATTATGGATGTGTATTTTAATGTTTTGCTTAAATCATTTTGTGTATTTTAATTTTGAATGGCCATATTTTTATAACTGGTCTCATACTTATAAACAGCTAAGAAGCCATTTTGGCAAAGCAGAGTTTATAAGCAAAAAAGGAAGTACAAATATGACAAGCAAGGAATACATAAGTTATGTGTTATTGAGAGCACTGGAGGGAGGCGGAGGGGGGAGAGGAGTAGGAAAATAGTTTTTTTGGATCTTCTTGACCACCATGATAATCAACCTTCAAGCACAATGAAATCCATCCATAATGCATTTGCAAGGCTGCTCTGAAATACTACCATTTGCTCCTAGAGTCAAGACTATTTTTATTCAGTTTCCAGAGAGATAACTCTGTTGGTCCACTGCAGCAAACATGATAAAGAGTATTGCGGCACCTTAAAAGACGTAACAAATTTATTATGCCATGACGTTTTGTGGACTACAGAAGTTCACAAAAGCGTACAACATAATAAATCTGTTAAGTCTTTCAAGGTGCCGCAATACTCTTTGTTATTTTTATTCTAGTATTAGATACTGTATGTTCAATATACGTGTCTCTTGTTCAAATGCTGCATTGCAGAAATTATTCTGAAATCCATATAATGTGTAAAGATGCAATGTAATGTGCAAATGGAGCTGTCAAGGGTTATGACTATGCACGTTTAATACAAACATGGATCAACACTTCAACATGCATCCCAAACCACAAGTAAACAAAACACATTTTTAAACAGGCCCCAGTTGCACAAGATACAGGGGAAGCCATGAGTGCATTCAAATATATACATAAGAATGTGTAAAAAAAAGCTAGCCATTTCAGGGTCTCTTATAATGTATTCTTACCTCGTCTTTTCTGGCACAACGCAATACTATTGGGGGCCCAAGGACTCTGCAGTCAGCTTTGTACAAAGTGTTGAAAATGGGATCTTGAAAGTCTGATATCACGAAGATTGTCTCAAATTCTGGTGACTCAGAATCCTTATACTCATCCACTGACTCAGTCTTTATGTAGGGCACTTTAATTTCCTTCAATTGTTTACAAAGAATTCAAGTATTACTTATAATATAAAAGTTAACAAAGTTTGTTTCTGCCCAGAAGTTGTATAACAGAATTTTTTTAAAAAATAAAAATTTAGTATTTGTTAGAAACAGTCCATTAAATTTGAAACTAGCTCAACAGAAACATGCCAGCTTTTCCCGGACAGAAACAAAGAGTTTTAGTAGTTAAACCTAGTTTGAGTTCCGTTTCATAGGTATGAGATCATCACCTTGATGATCACAGATGTACATAAATTCAGAATTGATACCAATATTCAAACAGTTTCAAAGCTGGCTGAAGCTTCCATTCAGCTAGCTCCATTGTGCACCATTCACTTCTATTGTGCTTTCATATTATAGCAAGTCATGAGAACGTTGGTTTCCCCCACTTCTATCCCAGGTAGTGCAACATACTGCATGCAGACATATACGCACAGTTGCCCCAACATACCATATGCATAATACTTTTAATTAGTTTTTCTTCCGATTTACCAGAACTAGCTTCCTTTATCTTTATAACTGGAACTTCCATTATCTTAATGGTCTGTAGAAGAGGAGAACTTTAGTATGAGAATGAGGTAATCCCAAGTCCCAACTACACATTTGTGGACACATTTGGAATTCTGAGAGAGCGCCAATTGCATTACCCCATCTGGTTACTTCTCTCCCACCTCCCTTGGGTCAGTTTTCCTCACTCCTGCTCAACAGACAGGATGGGAGGAAGTATACATGTGTGCATGGCTTTTCCAAGGACTCTAGGTAAGAATTGTATCCGCTAGAATTAAAACAGGTCCCCTTAAATTTGCATGATTTTACCCAGGACAAACACACACACATCAAATTAAAGCTTACAGTGCTAGACTGCACAAACCTAGCGCTCGACCAGCTCCACAATAACATCAATCCAAGGCAAAAATCCTCGTGATTTTTATGTAGGATGGCAACAAAACCAACAAATCACAGAACACTTATGGATATATGTCCATCAGTCCAGAGAAGACTGATGGTTTGGTGGTGATTTTCAGGGGATCCCTTGTAAAAACTATGAAGATCCATACTTTGGATCCTTATTTTTGTGCCATGGCAACATTGGAGAGCACTCTATTCATTAAATTGTATGTTTCAGTTAATGGAGACAGATGCAGTCTATGATTTAATGGAGGGAAATGTGTGAAAAAATTATGCATTCCAGAGGATCTGCTTTACTAGATCCAACCTGTGCACACATGTACTTTCTCTGTCACTCTATACCAGCGATTCCCAACGTGGGCGGTAGACCCCCCCTGGGGGGCATTACAGCCTTTCAGAGGGGTGTTGGCGTGACTACAAACTTTAGGGGGGCGTTTGGGTTCATTAGGGGAGAGTTGACATTTGGCGGTCTGATGCAACAGTTGAAGCATTTAAGTTTAATTTTATTTAATACACAAATCATTAATTCTTAAACTGTTTTGTCACCAGTTAGAATGTATTTAATAGTCTCAATTCATGGAAATAACACTATAAATAGTGAGTGCTCTTTAGTGAAGAAATTCTGAATAGCGGCCAGTGTCATATCAAGGAATGGGGATATTAGCCACGCCCCGGCACTAGGTAATGTTCCGATGCTGTCTTGAGGGATGTTGGAACCAATCACGAGAGAGTGTTTGATAAACTGGGTGTATTGGTGGAGGGCGCATTCTTCCAACGGAGAAGTGAGTGCCGTGTGCAAACAGGTGACGCAGACAGTCAGTTATTCGCTGGTTTTCTTCAGGAATGGGACACACTCGCTACCCGTTGTTTCTGTGATGTTTAATTTTCTATAACTATGTATGTATATTAATAAATCATACTAAGAATTCAATGTGTAATCTAAGTGCAATAAAAAGGCATGATAAAAACGATCAGTAATAACTGAAAATTTTATGCATTACTCATATTTTAAGGGAAGAATAGGAAGCATTGGCACATACTTAATCTGAGGGGGGCGTTGGGCACAAAAAGATTTTGCAAAGGGGTGCTGGGTCGAAAAAGGTTGGGTAATGCTGCTCTGTACTGTCACTCCATTCTCTCACTGAAGCACACTCCATTCTCCCTCTTGCACACACACCTGTGGCACCCTACTTTCTTCCTGCTCCATTCTGCCAACCAAAGGTTTCCGGATCGCTCCTACTATCTTGGCTGCTCCATTTAGTGCTGAGGTGCCGATTTAAGGTTTGAGAAACATAGAGCTGAAAGTGGAAGTGGGGAAGAATGTCACTCTCCAAACTTCCTCCTTCAGCAATATGTATTTTTTAAGTGGGAGGGAAGCAGAGCTTGGAAAAGTTACTTTTTTGAACTACAACTCCCATCAGCCCAATCCAGTGGCCATGCTGGCTGGGGATGATGGGAGTTGAAGTTCAAAAAAGTAACTTTTCCAAGCTCTGGAGGGAAGTAATTCATAAGTCATAGCAAACGGGTCAGTGAGCAGGGGAGGCACATGCTTAGAGGCACCAGAAATTCTTAAGGGCACCATGTGCACCATGTTGACAGCCTCAGAAATCCACTTACTTCCAAAGCTTTCAGCAGTTCTTCACATTTTGCAGCTTCTTGAAGCAGAACCACCCTCGTTTCAATCTGAGGCATTTCTTTTGTTGGGAGAGGGAGGAAAGAATGAACAATATCTAAATAAATGATTAGAGAATTAAACCAGTCTATCGTCCCTCTCAACAAGGGAACAGAGGCAGAAAAACTTGTCTTCCCATTTACATGCACTTTTATTTATTTAACAAAATTTATATACTGCTTGACTGTAGAAAGCTCTAAGCAGTTTACCAAGAAAATTAAAATTATCAATAGAACAGTTAAAAAACAAGTTTAAAACATTTTAGAAATTAAAATAGGCTAAAAAAAAATAAAACAAGTCAGCATCTGTGTGTCTGGATAGGCTTGTATAAACAAAACATTTGGTTTAAGCTGGCACCAGAGAGAATACAGTGGAGGCCTGATGTTAATAGGCAGGGAATTCCAAAGCATAGGCACTGCACACTTATAGAGTTGCTTTATTATGCTGAAAAGTCTAGAATTTCAAAAGTTACCCAACAGCAATTCTTATCTATTTTTCTAGACCTTGTGTCTGTATCCCCTTTACCTTTTGAGTATTTGCCCTGGTTTGCTGAGATACTAAACTAAACCATGGCTTAAAGCAAAAATACATGGAGATTCCTGAAGCAAAGACAGTGGTCACTGCATGTCTCCCCCAGTCCTGCTATTGCCTGGGACTCAGCAATGGTCTACCTTAGCATTAGTTCAAATCTTGGCTCATGGAGTCTCCTCCATGCAGGGCTGTGGAGTCGGAGTCGTGGAGTCAGAAGCAATTTTGGGTGGAGTCAGAGTTGGTAGAAATGTACCGACTCCGACTTCAAAATAAATTTTGATTGACATTTTTTTTAAAATATAAATTCAAAATGTCAAAGAAGCTTCCCATGAAGTCAACTGTAGTTGAGCATTTCACCATAACTCAAGATGGAAAACATTTTGTGTGTCAGTGTATGACACAGGACCCAGATGAAGACAAATGCTGTGATGCCAAGATCAGCGCATATTCAGGCAGCGATAAAAATGCTCCTATGAGAGCTTCCAGTTTAAAAATACATTTACAGCCCTTTCCAGGGCTGTGGAGTTGGAAGCAATTTTGGGTGGAGTCGGAGTCGGACAGAAGAAAAATAGAGGAGTCGGAGTCGAAGGTTTGACATACCAACTCCACAGCGCTGCCTCCATGAGCAGTAACCAAGAACAAAGCTGGGTTACAGCGCCTGATTTGTGTGGAGGGAGGCAAACCATGAGCCCAAGTTCAGATTTTATGCTCAGCTAAGTCCTGGGTTAGTGAGGCAGCAGGAATGGGAAAGGAATCCACACATTTGTTCATTCATGTTAAGCCATCATTTGGCTTAATGTTATGTGTAAACTGGGCCTTTATATGTTTAGAGAAGGACCTGTTATGTTCCTGTTTCCATCTTAGATGTGACTGGTGGGCACTAACGGAGAGCATGCTCTCAGTAGCAGAGTCCAGATTATGGAACACCTTGCCATAAAAAAATCCACTACCCATTCATTATACACCTTTAGGCAACAAGTGTTTTCTTGTGTTTGCTCCTTTTTCAATAATATACCCACAATTTATATCTGTAGCTTTGATACTTGCCTATTTTAACAATGTTATTGCAGCTGTTCTTTGTGCTTTGTTTTTATCGTTTTTACTGAACAAGGCAAGTCAGTTGCCTTGGGGCTCCATCATTGTAAAGCCAAAAGACAGAAATACTTTAATTAGTAAATAAAAATAAAGTTAGAAGCCTATGGGAACAGGGCCCACATTGGGCTTTTAGTTTTGTACAGCACCTACAACCGCAGAGTTGGAAGGGGCCTATACAGCCATCGAGTCCACCACCTGTTCAATGCAGGAATCCAAAGTATTATAGATATTAAATATTGCTACCAAAGCAGGCATTCAAATGCTCCCATCCAAAAGGCTAGAAGAATACACAGAAGTGCAACTAGCTTAGATATTGGTTTCAAAGATGATACAGTACTGTCATACTATATCATCTTTGAAACAATGTAATATAAAACTAAGTGCACTTCTCTGTGTTTTTACTGCAAGTGATTATTAGCCACATTCTGAAGTAAAAACAATTCACTTCATTACCTTCACCATCTGAAGCAGATCCAGTGAATATGTTCTCCTTGGAAGTTTCTGTAATTTTGGAGTCAAGAATGGAAGAATCTGCCAAGAGACTCCTTCCTGTATCAGACATGAGGGTACTGTTGTCAGCCATGGTCAAAAGGATATTTCCCGTCTACAGCTGCAAGGAAATCACCAATAAGGACTTTAAGGAAACACAGATTAGGAGATTTATTACAGTAATCTAGATAAGGTTACTAATCACACTCCAAAAGCAAATGAGTAATTTTAATACTCACACCTATAATCACTAAAGCTTGCTAAGGACTTTGTCAAAGCCTCCTTTTTCTTCTACCATCTATCCACTTACCCTGCTGCTGCTGCCTCCTTTTCTGTTCCTCCTTTAAGATATTTAGGGCTCAAGCACTGGCTGTGAAAGAGGTTTTATTTGGGTGGGGGTGGAGAATACCTGGGCTGTAAGCTAATTGCCACAATGGAAAAAATGAAGCTAAAAAACTGTAAGTCATACTTGAAGATGTTTGTGCAAAATTTATTATTTCTCTGCATCTATATAGGATGTCCAGAACTGGCAACATTCACTGGAGCCAAATGAGCAACTTTCTCAACAGATTATTATTTATATAATGTCATCTCTGTGTACATGGATTTGTGATGTCCAGGACTTCCTCAAGTACAGAGAAAGTATGCTTTTACAGATATCTTCAGGGCTTGTGTGCCACCCTATGTGATATGCTTACTCAAGAATTACAAGTCCCAGAGTCTCTGCTGGCATTTCCTATGCAAAGGCAGGAGAAGCGTGACGGTACATGAGACAAGATGGGTGGAAAAAGCATCGTAATAACTCAGGGCACTGACATTGCAGACACAGTGAAAATCGGTGCTGCTGAAAAGACTGACAGAATCCAGAACATGTGTGAGTAAATGAATTACACCTCTGGTCTCCATGTTGAAGAACTAACATTAGGGGACAGTGTCAAAAGGGCACTCATGTATAATTCAGACATACCATATTGCCATGAAAGGTAGGCAGACACAGATGTGGGGAGATTAAAGAACTAAGTAAACTAAAGGATATTAATCCTCTCATATTTCTTCCAAGCAATGCCTTTTTGTGGGGTGGGAAGGAAAAAGTGGCCTGTGCTTCAAGCCTGTACTGAATCCAGAGAAATTATGTTTCAGCACAGAAGATCTGACCCTTGATTTTGCACAATGCAGAAGACTGCAAACAACTATAAGACTGTCTTGTAGGCCTTCCTGTGTGTCTTACCCCTTTTTAATCACTTCAGACTAAAATCAGACTGCTAAAATCATCTCTCCCCATGTTTGACTTGAATAAAATCATCTTGATTTAAATCATGACTTAAATTGCTGTTCTGAAGGACTCAATTTTAATGATTTAAATCACTAGTGAGAGATTGTTTTATTATCATTTTAGTAGAAGTACATTATTGTTTAATATAACCTTAATACATATTCAGAAACGTAGGTTCATTAGAAGGTAGGTACACACTACACAATTATTCTGAATTGTTTTCAGATTAATTTTCATCAAAAAAATGAGATAATTAGGTCATTTTAGTAAAGCAGAAAGAACTTGTGAAGTCATTCAGGAGATGAACCAGCTCCAATTATTCATGATATTTTTGTCATGACGCGCCAAAATCACAACCACCAAACAGGCTTTTAAATTGTACTAATAAGATTGTTTATTCTTCTGGTTAGTTTTCTTCTTCAACAACAACATTAACAAAACATGCACAAGGATTTTTGAATGGTTAACTATTTCAGTTTTTAGATAAATGTAAAGTCCTTTAAAAATATTTAGGCAATTTCGACCAGGTCAACATGAGAAACTTAAAATATTGGGTGATACAGTTAAGTCAGTCTTTTTCTTCACCTTTGTCTTCCTTGCTCATTGTCTGAAAAAGAAATATAAGCTTCCCTGCTTTTTCAGTTCCCTACTTATTTCTCAATTTAGAATGAATTAGTCCAAAGGAAGAAAAAAATCCCTCTACACCTGTAGAAGAGGCTACTGCTGTTAAGAGCTGGATTACCACTTCAGTGGTCTCCTCCTTGTTCAGATCTACTCCATCTCCCCAAATTCTCTATTCATCAACCTTCTCTATCTTTGCACTTAGAGAGAGAATATGAGCGCACTTCATGTACATCACCTGCACAATAGGACTGATCAGGTTATCTCCCAACTCCATAAACTGCTGTTAGCATATTCATAGAATATAATTAGAAGTTGTATAATTAGTATTCATGATGATATCTTTGACCTAGGCTCATTTTTTACTAATTGCTTTAAGAAAATTTTGAAATCTGATTTAAATTTTTTTTAAAGATTTTTGATTTTTTTATTTAATCAATTTTTATCAACCCTGTCTCTCTCCATCACCTATTAAGCCTCTGAATAAACTTCAAGTTTCTCCATCTGAAGCAGCCCCCCACCCAGATCTCTGCTTACAGCCCTTTCTTCCTCTTTTTTACTTATAAACTTTGCTTAACTTACACCTTTGTCACATGCCACCTTTCATTATCCAACTACATGTGACTTCATAACATGCTGTGCAAGGGGTTTTGTGGCTTTTTTTTAAAAAAAGGACACTGTGGGAAGAGTGAATGGCAAAATATTTGTGGAAGCATGCAGCTAAAACAAGAAAGCAGATGGGATCCACTGCTATCGCAGAGTATAGTTTGACAACAGGTGGGGCATGGCCACTAGCAAATTTCCAGTAGACCACCTAGCTGGTTGCTGCAATTCTTATGTAAATGCTGGACCTTGATGTGAATCAGCAAGGCTCCTCAGTTTGGAGCAAGAATGCATACTCAGGATAGCTTAGCAGATAAGATAGGCCTTTAGTGTTCAGATGCCACAAGGATCCACACTTGTGATCTAAATTTAACACATAAGTGAACTACTGGGAGAAGGGGAAATACTTTATGCAAAATAAGTTAAGACCACCCAGACTTACATCCCTCTCTCAAACTGGTGCTCCAATCCTTTGTTAGCCCAGGGAAGCATCAAGAGATGACATCAGTCATTGTAAAACAAAAGTGGAAGCTGCCCTGTCCAGCACTCTCAATCTTAGCTGGATGGAAATGCTTTGATCAGCATTGTGATATATAGAGGTTTGCTAAATATGGAGTAAAACTGGGTACTGAAGTTAGTATAACCAGTCTAAGAGGAACAAGTGTACAATGAGCATAATTTCAAAGACACTGCATTAAAACAGTCCTTGAAGAGAAGTACAAGGCTCTTCAAAGTATCAGAAACCCAAACAATTGCCTAGGAAGAAGAAGCTGTGTCCACAAGCACCATATAGGCCCAATTCATTAATTACCCATGAAGTACAATAGCTGCCAAAAACAACTGCTTCTCTGTGACTCATATAGTTATTTCCCATAGTTGGGTCAGCAGCCTGCTGCACTCGCAGTGCTGGTATGGGAAGGAATCATGTGAGCTGGACAAGCACATGATTAGAGCAACCAAGCGTTATGGTTGCAAGGTGCAGCCTAATATGCAGATAATTTGTTTTGCCAGCAGTTACTAATGACATGCGAATTAGCCCTTATTCACAAGATCAGTAAGTAATGGAACAAAGAGGTGGGTATCCAACCTACAAGATCAGAACTTCATGCGGGCAGATGAAAATGCAATGATGAGCAATTATGTAATTCTGCTCATACACCCTGCCCACCACATTCCAAAGTTTCAGGCCATACAATGGCTTGTTTCATAGAAGACAGAATCAAGATTAAACAGTTCTGAAAGAAATTCCAACTGCAGTATCACATACAGACCTATGATTTTTCCAGATCAGAAGGGAGTAGAAAAAGAGGAAGACCAAACAAGAGATGGGTTGATTCCATAATGGAAGCCACAGACCTGAACTTACAAGATCTGAACAGGGTGGTTCATGACAGATCCTATTGGAGGTTGCCAATTCATAAGGTCACCATAAGTCATAATTGACTTGAAGGTACATAACAACTTCACTCAAAACAGAGCTGTAAGTCAATAGTGTGCCAGGGGTGAGTTTTGTTTTGTTTTGACAGAAGGTGGATTTTTTTTCTCCTTCTTCCATGACAAAGCAACAATACAAACACAGCTCTGCCAATCAAACCCTAATCTGACATGTTATTCATTAGAGTGACAACACCGACTCTTAGAGACACTTTCTCCCCACTACTACTATTTCCCCACTACTAATATTTCCACCTGTTATGTTACAAAACACCTATGCTGCCCTGGGCTCCTGCTGGGAGGAAGGGCGGGATATCAATCAATCAAGATGCATTGCTAACAAACTATAATTGGAGAACAGGGCATGATTGCCAGAAACCCCTTCAGGTGAAATGCAGAAACAGAGAGTAGGTTATTAGGTCCGACATTACAAAGCAGTGATTTAAGGACTGTCCCTCATTCCAGAACACCTTAGTCCTACAAAATGCAGTGAATCTCCTGTAAGAACATAAGATCATCACTTCTGGATCAGACCAAAGGCAGTCCCACATCCTGTTTGTCTGTAGCAACCTCAGAAAAGCCCACAAGTAGGATAGCCCTCTCCCACTGTTGTTGCCTACTGACTGGCATTCAGAGACATGGTGCCATTGATCCTGAAGATACCATATAGCCATCATGACCAGTAACCATAGGCTGCCTTCATATGTCATGGTAAGAGCAGATCACTCCTACCTTGCTCCTCCTGCTAGTGAGTAGGTGCAACAAACCACAATCCATGATTTGGAATCATGACGCAAAGAAATCACAATTGGTAAGTCAAGAACAAACTTTCATTTGAGACGATGGTTTGGAACTAAACATACTATCCCCATTTCAGCCAGAACACTAAGCCAAGGATCATGGTTTGTCCATTGTGCTTGTCAACAAGGATGAACAACAAAGGAGCTATCTGCACATTCACAGTAAACCATAGCTTACCATGACATGTGAACACACAGATTGGAAGCCATATATTCCATGAGTCGGTCTAACCCCTCTTAAAGTTTTCTTATCTGGCAGCCATCATATCTGGTGGAAGCAAATTCCACAGGTTAACTATGTACTGTGGAAGAAATACTGCCTTTGTCTTTTCATCATCTTCTACCCTTCACCTTCATCTGATGACTCTCAATTCTGTATTACAAGAGAAAAATGTCTCTGTTCACTTTCTCCACACCATGCATAATTTTATACACCTTTATGATGTCCCCCATTACTTGTCTTTTTTTCTGAACTAAATAGCCCCAATTTTCCTTATAAAGGGGCTGTTCCTGCTCCCTGATCATTTTTATTCTTTTTTTCTGCATGTTTTCCAGCTGTTTTCACCCTTCGCATTACAAAAGAGCACAAATTGAATCTGTTATTTCAGATCCCACAAGCACCAAAATATCCCTTATTTTAAGATGCTGTATCAGGCAACTAGCCACTTGCTCACAACAGCTCACCTCAGATAGCCTTTAAAAAAAACAATGGAGAATAGTTATCTGTATTCAGAGAGAATCTCTCTCCAGTTACCAGATGCTGGGGATAAACAGCATACATCGTGGTGACAAGCACCCCACAGATATCTTGAATGTACTATAAATAGGGCTGGATTACATAGATGGTTGGAATGACCTAGCAAAATAATATAAACATCACATTTTTAGGTATTCACCCAAGACATTTTAACCTTTCAACTAAAAATGTATGATGTGACTGCAACAGACACACATATCATACACTAATCAGGCAGAGCAACTGGCAGCAGCATCCTGCTGATCAGGCACTGAGGGGCAAACCAGAGTTTACCATTGTCTAACCTAAACTTGCAAGATCTGAACAGGGTGGTTCATGACAGATGCTATTGGAGATCGCTGATTCATAGGGTCACCATAAGTCACAATCGACTTGAAGGTACATAACAAAAATATTTAATTTATTTGTTTATGTAGCATCATCTATGAACATGTGGAGGTTTGACAGGTCCATAGCCAAAGTTCTTACAGTCCAAAAATAGAAACAAGGGAAAAAAGCAGGAAGAAGGGAGATAACAGGCAGGGGTAAACAAGTGAAGACCATCAGCCTATTTCAGTTCCACATACTTTGGCTCAGTTACAGTACAGTGCTGGACGTAATGGTGAAAGGAGGGGCACACATGAAATGGCTTTATGCTACACCTTAAGACAGGGGCAGCCAACATGGTGCCCTCCAGTTGTTGTGGGCTACAATTCTCATCAGCCCCAGCCATCACAGACAATGGCCAGGGATGATGGGGATTGTAGTCCACAACATCTAGAGGGCACGGCATTGGCTAACCCTGCCTTTATAAGTAGCTGCCAAGATTAAGTTTGTAAAAGACAACATATATATATGCTTTAGTTTTACTTAACCTCATTATTTTGACCCACACTGGGGCTCATCCAAGACCTGTTTTCATTCCCAGAGGTTAGGCTCTGAATGTAAAAAAAAAAAATGCAAATAGATGACACCTTTAAGCAAAGGTGCATTTCCTTCACAGTCTCCACATGCTAGGATTTGGAGGAACAGAGAGGGGGACTTCCAACTAGACCTTAACCCTGGCATCTTTTCACCTGTTTCTTTTCAATCACTGCCTCAAACCAGGCCCCTTTGCGTGTACCACGTTTTCTCACCCAGTTAACTTCTCCTCCCCTCACGTCACTTGCCTCCCTACCCACCTGCCCCCTCGCCCAGCCGCCCCCTTCACTAGCCGCCTGCACCCTCAGCGCCCTTCCATGGGCTTTCCCGCCCTCCACTTCTTCTCCTCCTGCTCACCATTCAGCGGTACCAAAGGCCTCTCTCCGCTCAAAGGAAAGCCGCCATTCCCAAGCCAACCTCGCACACACCAATTCAAAAAGCGAGCGTCCGCCCCCTGCGCGTCGCCCATTGGCTGCCCTGACCTACCACGGAGGGGGCGGGCAGATGCAAAGTTCAACTCCGAAATGCCGGCCTCCTATTGGTCTCAGGCTTCAGCAGGAGGCGAGGCGGGGCGACGGGATGACGTCAAGCATAGTTCTTGCTCCCTCCTCTCTTTTCTTCCATGTTGTTTCTATGGATACGGGCTTGTTTTGAACGCTTGGTTCAGCGGCTCTCGCTTATAAGGCTGTTTTCTGTTGGTCGCTCTGATCACCTCCGTTTTGTGACCGGGCAGGAGGGAGGCAGTGGCTTTTTTAAACTCGCACCGAAGTCAGTACCCCTCCGTTTCCCCCCCTCCCACTAGGTTGAGCTCAACAGAGGATTGGCTGAAATAGGGAAGGGTTGCCCCCCCCCCGTTCAAACGGTTGTTATAATGGCGGGTGAGGGTAGAGCGACCCGGATATTTCTTTACAGCAACTGGTTTTTCAGGATGTTTGTCTTCACGGTTCGTTCCTCCTTCCCCATACAAGACGTGAATGCGTCCGAAGTGAGCCTGCGCGGCATGTCCACAGACAACACTTTTAAAAACAATACTCCAAACCTTCCATATATTGCCATGACATCTTTCGCGAGGAATCCTGGGAGTTGTAGTTTTATCAGAAGGGTGCAAAGTGCAAGCTTTCGGATTCTTCCAGGTGTCCTCAAAAACTGAGGGGAAAATATGAGGGGAGGGGCTATAGGTCAATGGTTAGAGCATCGTATGCAGAAGGCCCAGACTCAATCTTTGGCATATCCAGGTAGGGCTGCGAGAGACCTTGGTCTGAAACGAGGGAGAGCCGCTGCCTGTCAGTACAGACAATTCTGAGCTAGACGGACCAATGGACTTAGTATTAGGCAGCTTCCTATATTCCTAACTGTGGCTGTAAACACACTAGTGGCCAGATCAAAGCGTTTCCATTAGCCGCACCCGGCGGGGGAAGGATCAGTTGAGAAATCTCTTAGAAGCGAATTTTTAAAAACGGAGTCAAGCTGCTCCCACTACGTTTTACAGGGAAAAGGGTGGAATTTGAGTACTGTGGTGTGCCCCAGTTTTCACAAGAGAGAGGTGGAGACGCACTTGGAACCGACAGAACAGTGAGTCGATTCTTCCCTGTGATTCCCAGGTTTCTTTGGGGAAAGGAAAAAATCAGTGGCCAACAAATTTCAACTTGTGATATATCTCAGAAATTAGGCTTTGAAGACCCACCGAAGTGTGTTTATTTTTTCTGTCTTTTATTTATTTTGTAGTGTCTGTGTTATTGCATATAAAAAAGCTTATGCTATAAATTAATTACTCCTTCACAAAATAGTTTCTGGAAAATTGTGGTGAAATGATGAGGCATCAGAATAGCAAAGCATCAAGGGATTTCAAAGCTTGATCCCCTTATTGTGGTTACTCACAATTTTAAGGCCCACTGAATTCAGTAGGGCTTACTTCCAAGTAAACACAATTGCAAGAAGTAGGTACCATTCAGTCCAGCAAGACTGTCTCCCTAGTAAACACAAATAGGATTGGTCGCAATTGTTAGCACAATGCCTTGAAAGCAAGTCTCATTGCACTACAGAACCAAACCTTTACTCAAAAATAAAGCCCATTGAATTTAGCAAGACTTCTTCCCAATGTAAACATGCTAGGAAATCATTTACTTATATTTATATGCAATATTTCCCCCAAGGATCTCAAGCGTGCAGAGTGTACTTGTTCCGTCCCCCCAATTATCCTGAAAATTAGGCTGAAAAATAGTAATTGGCCCAAGGTCAAGCACTGAGCTTCATGGCTGAGTGGGGATTTGAACCCTGATCTCCCCAGTCCTAGACCAACATTCTAATTCAGTGGTTCCCAACCTAGGGGCCGTGGCACCCATGGGGGCCACGAAGTAATCCAGAGGGGGCCACAAACAATAAAGAAATTGATTTTTTTTTAAAGTCTTCACTTCCTGGATGCTGTCTGCTCCCCACTGCTGCTGCAGATGATACCTCCTCCTTACTCCAAACGAGAGGGGAGGACTTTTGCTGAAGCACCAGAGCGTCCTTTAGGCATGCCAAGGGCAGGCATCTGCCTTTAAAATGTGACAGATGTCAAAGGAGGCTGAGGGCGGAGCTTCAAGGAAGAAGAGGGGATTACTATTGCTTACTCCCATCTCCTTGTGCTGCTGCTGCTGCCGCCACTGCTGCCCATACTCAGAACGAGAGGAAAGGGCTTTTCGTGAAGCAAAAAGAAGCAAGACTACAAGGAAAGGCTGCTTTCCCCCTTCCTTCCTGGCAGCTTGCCTGTCTGCATTTCTTGGCTCCTGCTTTTCTGCCACCTCCTTTTAAAATTATTCTTATTTGTGTTAGGTCCAAACCCAACACGCGAGTCGCCCTGTGAATCCCCAACTCGCTTACACCCGAGAAAAGTGCGGAGCTGAGTGCAAATGAACCCACTATCAGAGATCAAGTAACACAAGACAATTCCTTTGCAAAGGGGACCCAATACTCACAAGTCAAGACAGGTCAGCATGGGAACCTCGTTTATTGGTGTCTTAGGGTTTATATAGTCTCACCCCGAAGTTTACAATATCGGGCTCACGTCATAAATACAAAAGCAATTGCTAGATATTACAGCCTCAAGGCATATGTAAGGAGGTAAAGGGGTGCAGGGGAAGGACAAAGTGGAAACATTGAGACTATCTTTCAGACTCTATGTCTGCATACTTCGCATGTCCTTGAGATAAGCACTATGCAGCAACAGACAAAGGCAACTATTGAGGGGAGGCCCAGCTGCAACCGGGCGCCCCATAAGTTGGAGACAGACATGAAATTACTTTGCTTGCATATCAAAGGGTTTTACAAGTCAAGGTTTGTGGGGCAGCAGAACAACTTTTAACATTTCTATGCAAGGCACATTTGTAACAATAAGCAAGGTTATAGGCATAGATGTGATACAAGAAATACATAATAGTGAAGTTTCCAGCTTAAACCGGCTTTATTATTCGAGCCACTGGAATGTAGGTAAGGGTCAGGTCACCAGGAAATAAACCGACATTTTATATCAAAAGTCATCTAAAGGCCACTTTGGTTCTGTTTCCCATGATACCCAAGCTGGTTCAGGTAAAGCAAGTGAGTTATAGTTCTACAGGCAACTGGGCTTCAAATCCAATCCTAACAGTCCCCCCTTTCAGCCCTGAGAGAATAACTAGTCTCTCAGGCAGCTGTATTACCTTGCTTGGGTTGCCAGAGTGGTCTTAAAGCCATTTCCATGTAGGTTGGCTGCGGCTTTCGGGAAAATGACAGTATAAGTCTGTTCAGACAGGCTGAGGCCAATTGCATCAGATTTGGAATACATTGCAAACAACAGCAGACAGAGATCAATATGGCAATCACCAGGACAACGTAAAATACAATTTTATGCCAATCTGGCCATGCCGAAAACCAATCAGAAAACCCAGAGAACAGGGAGAAGTTTCCAATGCGCTCTACCTCGTGATAGATTTTCCCGATATCATTAATGTGTTTAATGACATCAGCTTTGCTGTCCGTAATGTGGGTACAACATTCGCTCCCTATTAACGAACAGACCCCCCCGTGAGAGCTTAATAAAAAATCCAAGGCTAACCGGTTTTGCAAGACTACAGTTCTAATTTGTCCCTGCTCATTTGTGAGGTCCGAAAAGGAAATAGCCGAATCATTCATAAAACGTTCAAAGGCTTGAGAAAGTTCTACGAGTTCCTGATATGTTTTGGCTGCCCCATACATTGGGAAAAAGCCTCTCAACACTGCCTCCCTTGTGCCTCTCTTGTTACGGCGGTGCAGGGTTGGTAGGGTGGGGGAAACCCAGAGCCCTGGTACCACCCTCCCTAAAGTACAGGTCCATGAACCCGATGTTGGTAGTTTCCTTACCGCTGAGTGCCCACAAAGCCACCAGAGTCCAGCTGGGGTTTGGTGATCCACTAAGTCCGTGAGGAAAGGCACTAAGTGATGATCTGCAAAAGTCAGCCGCAACAAATGCTGCCGGATGGATAACCATGTTAAGCCCGCTGCTCTGTGTGTCCCATTTAAAAATGTCCAATTACCCGGGCTTGTAGAGAAAATTAAGCCATCACACATCATTCCTCCCGTCGGCTGGCTTCCACTGCCTACACAGACTGACCTGGCGATGGGCCCGCTTAAGACCAGCCCCCCTTCCAATTCCTGTGAGCTGGAATGTGAAGCAAAAGAAAGATACTCCTTTAATGGCAGAGGGGCCCCGGTCAAGGGGACTCCAGCCTGACCATGTGGGGGTGTATGAGCACAGACATAACAAGTGCCTTTCTTAGGGGCTGTCTCTTCCATCAAGGCAACAAACGTGTTTCCATCCCACCCATCGCCTATTTTTGTGTTTCTTTGCCTGAATCCACCTATTGTTTTTATTTCACGTGTGGCATGTGTTACCTGATTTTGTGAGGGTTTCCGTGCCCTCAGCTTATCATTCAGCCATGCATAACAGGATGGTATACCAATACCTACACAAAACTTCTCTTTTTCTGTTGTCTGGATCTGAAAAGTAAGCATATTATACTCCGATCTTATAGTATTAACATCCAAATTAGAGGGACAACCATAGTTAGGCATAGGGTGATATTGTCTGCACCGAAGTGCGAGTCTGATGGGCCATTCAATTTCTATGCGGGTGCAATGAACTATCCAGCTGCCTGTGTAGTTATGTTGTAATATAACGGCCGTTTTGTAACATAAACGTCCCGCAATTTCAGCCTTCACCATTCCTTCCTTTATTTGGTCCACATCGTACAGAAAGGGGTCCGGGCAGTCCTGTGTTTTGGGTATTGTTCGTCCGAAATCTTTTAGGTAATAATAGTCATTGTCACTGCATATTTTCACATTTGGGGGGCAACAAAGGGGCCAGGCATGGTGGATCAAGACGCCTCCGACCCACAAACAGACAAGCATCCTCCATTCTTGTCGGGCCATTTCAGCGTTGGCGTGATACTATTGTTTACTCAATATCTGCGTCCTGAAAGGGAAGTTGAGCCGCTTGCCACTGGCCGGTTTCTTCGTTCCTCTGCAAGCGTATTTTGGGGACCCGGGGAGGTGGAGATGCTGCCACTACAGCAGGCTTTACGTGGGAATGATGTATCCACGACTTTCGCCCTTCCAGGAAGATGGCCGCTTGTTTTTTTTTTTTTTTTTTTTTTTCAATAATTTTTATTCAAATTTTCATAAAACATACAAGACAAAATCATAAAACATTCAAAGACAAAAAACAAAATCAAAAATAGTTAAACAAAAAGAAAAAAAGAAAAAAAAAAACAAAAATAAAAAATAAAGAGTAAAATATTGACTTCCCATTTGTCAAAGATCAAATCAGTTATAAGTCTATAATATATAACAATCCTGTCTCTTAAGTCATATTATAAAATCACTTTCCTCCAGTAGTTATCTTACTTAATCATCAAATCTCATAAACATTACTTTATTCTTTCCACAAAAAGTCAAAGAGAGGTTTCAATTCTTTAAGAAATATATCTATCAATTTTTTTTTCCAGATAAGCATATCGATTAATCCATCTCATTACTAATTATGATAATCTTATTGTCATAACCATAGTCAAAATAAACATTTCAATTAATCCATCACATCAGAATCTGTTAGGTTCAATAATTTCAGTAGCCATTGTTCTATTATCTCTATTAGTTCCATTTTCCATCTTCCATCTTCAGTAGTCTTGTTAAGTCCAGTAATTTCAATATCCAATCTTCCATTATCAGTATTCCATAATAATCTTGCTGTCAAAGCCATAGTCATATAGTAAGAGTCTGATGGGAATTACCTCTATCCCAAATATTTTCTTGCCATCCATTCTGAATAGGTTGCTGAAATACTGCTGTAAAATCATATCTCTGTTCTTTTTTTCAAAATGCACTGGGTCATCTCTTAAAAGTTTTTCCATTGTCACATGGCTGCAGTTAATTCCATAGATTTTCTCTATATTGGGCTCCATCACATCATTCCAGTCCAGAAGATTATCCATGCCATTGATAACTTTATCTCTAGAATCTTCATTCATTTCTTCAGAGATAACATTGAGTTCCAAACAATAGATTTTATTTCTAAAGTCCATAGACTCCAAATCTTGTTCCTGTTCCACGTTGGTTCCAATCTCCGGGATCTCCTCTCTCACAGGGACCCCTATTCCAGTCTCCAGGGTCTCCTCTCTCACAGGAACCCCTGTTCCAATCTCCGGGGTCTCCTCTCTCACAGGGACCCCTTCCAGGGTCACCTCTCTCACAGGGACCCTTATATCTTTAATCTCCTGCTTCATTTTACTCAATTCAATTTTCGTTATCTCAATCTCATCCATTATTTTCTGAAACATAGTTATTTCCAGATTTTCAGCCACTTTCTTAATTGCCATTTTAAAAGAAAAATATAGGAAAACCACTTCTTATTTCAGCAACAATTGGGTTAATACTCCAAACTTGGTGACATCACAGTATAAACAGTGCAGACAGCCTTATCTCTCCAATAGTTAAGTAAACAAAATGCAGTTCCCAGGATCGAAACAATTAATGGCAATCGTCAAGAAACAGATTCGTCAAAATAAAATAGACCAAAAAGAGAGTAGTCTCAAAACAGTATAATATTTTTCAAAATAAAAATCTGGAATAGAAATCCCTCTTCTGTGTATATCTTTAGAATGCAAATCCAGGACAGCTTTTTGCAACAAAAACAGAGATAAGCTATTAATTAGTGCGTAGCAGAGAGAAGTTATGGCTCCCCAGTGAGATGTCAAAAACTGATCAATCTGGCAAATCTCTTTTAAACAGCAACAATTTAAGTCAAATAAAAGAAAAATATAGAAAGAAGGGTGCTTGCCTGTTAGTGCGTTCTCTCTTAGAAGATAAGATGAACGTTCGCTTTAACAGATAGAGCTTGCTGTTGAAAATCCGTCCCACCTTCGTCGGCTGGACCTCGTCCCATAAATTAATGAGATCTGGTCGTCCCAACAAAAATAGGCTTTGAGGTTAATCTCTTCGTTTCTCCCTACCCGGGAGAAGTTTAATCAGTCAAAAAAAAAAGAAAAAACTGACTGATATATCTGAATAAGCTTCTTTTGAGGCAGGAGCCCGTCTCAAAAGCAGGCACAGGCTAAGTCACCCTTCCCGGAAGTCCGGAAGATGGCCGCTTGTGTAGATAAGAGGACTTGATGTGGTCCCGTGTATCGTGGCTGCAGAGAATCGCCCCTCACGAATTTCTTTGCCCAAACAAAGTCCCCTGGGCGGTATGGATGCACTTGGTCCTCAAGGGGCACCGTCTTGGTAAATCCAGCAGTTTTCCACAACTCGCGAATTCTATTCTGCAGAGAAAGATACTGGGATACAGTTATGTGATCCCCCCCCAATAGTGAAACATCCACATTTGGCAAGCTCCCCCCTTTTG
The DNA here is from genome assembly GCF_030035675.1 of Rhineura floridana. NCBI lineage: Eukaryota > Metazoa > Chordata > Lepidosauria > Squamata > Rhineuridae > Rhineura > Rhineura floridana. Next base: position 135,093,582 of record NC_084486.1, on the reverse strand, counting down.
TTGGAGGCCTGCCATACATTAATTCATACGGTGAGAGCCCTAAGGCTCGGGTAGGACGGGTACGCAAATGGAAAAGAACGAGAGGGAGTACCTGAGGCCACCTTAAACCTGTTTCCTGAGTATACTTAGCCAATGCAGTCTTAATCTCCCGGTTCTGTCTCTCCGTCGCTCCGGATGATTGTGGATGATAAACAGTGTGAAACAGATGTTTGATTCCCAGACCTTCTTCGACTTTTGCCAGAATCTGTCCTGTGAAGTGTGTTCCTCGATCTGAATCTATAACCTCTGGAACCCCGAACTGTGGTATTATCTCTTTTAGCAGTAATCTAGCCACTGTTGTAGCGGTGGCATTTGTGGTTGGGAATGCCTCTATCCATGCTGTTAAGGGACATACCATGACCAAGAGGTGTTTCTTTCCTTCAGCTTTTGGGAGATCAACAAAGTCAATTTGAATGTGTAAGAATGGTGCGGCCGGTACGGGTCTACCCCCTTGCGGGGCCCTGTTCGGTAAGGTGGGGCCGTTTGCTTGGCAAATGTGACATGCTTTCACTATTGCACCACATACTGGTTGAATTCCGGGGGCATACCAGAAACGCATGATCGAGTCCACTAATGCGTGTGTGCCATAATGACCCCCATGGTCATGGAACCATTTTGCTGCTGTTTGGTACAAGGATCTGGGAAGGCATGCTCGACCGTCAGGCATGGTCCATAATTGCTGCTTCAGGATTGCTCCTAGCTCAGTCCATCGCTTTAATTCCTGTGGGGGTACTGAAAGAGATACAGGTGGGACAAAAGCAGTGGTGACCAGTGCCAGAGTCGGCATGCTTATAGGAAATAATGCCGCCTGACGTGCAGTTTGATCTGCCAGGGCATTTCCTAGGGTTACAGGGTCTTGCTCCTTGGTGTGTGCTTTGCAGTGCACCACTGCTAGCTGTGAAGGTTCAAGAATAGTTTGTAACAACTTTTGCACAAGTTCCAGATGTTGGATGGGTTTGCCCCCGGCAGTTGTAAACCCCCTGTATTTCCACAAATGAATGTGACAATGTATAACTCCGAAAGCATACCTGCTATCTGTGAAGATGGTCACCTTTTTACCTGCCGATAACTGGCATGCTCTAGCCAGAGCGTAGATTTCTGCTGCTTGTGCTCCCCACCGTCCCGGGAGTGCTGCTGCCTCTATTACTTCCCACTGCGTTGTTATAGCAAAACCCGTGTATCTTACCCCATCCTGGTAGTAGGAGCTGCCGTCAGTGAAGAGAACGATATCTGAGTCTGGTAGCGGTTCATCAGACAGATCAGGTCTGATCTGTAAAGTAGATTGCAGAACTTGTACGCAGTCATGATCCGGAAAAGGCGGAGGCAGCTCAGGCAGAAGGGTAGCTGGGTTTAACGGCCCGCAACGTTCAAACCGCACATTAGGATCCTCCAGCAGCTCTGCTTCCAATTGTTGCTGTCTTTGTGCTGAAAAAACTTGCGTGGTTCCTTTTCGCAATAAAGCTGAAAGTGCGTGTGAAGTCCAGACAGTAGTGGAATGACCAAGGGTCAATTCTTTTACTTTAGTCAGGAGTAAAGCCGCCGCTGTAGCGTGCGTGTGCATGTGGGAGTCCCGCGAGCTACATTGTCAATTTGTTGTTAATAAAATGCCACTGGGAAGTGACTGGGACCATACAGTTGTGTCAAAACTCCGCTAGCTACCCCCGATCTTTCATGCACAAACAAATGAAAGGGTTTACCGTAATTCGGTGGTTTCAAAGACATAGAAGTAGCTACGCTTTGTTTTAATAATTCAAACGCCTTTTCATTGTCCCGGCTCCATTGTATCAGATCAGGAGCTTTATTTGCGGTAAGCGCATGTAGCGGTTTGCTCAATTCTCCACAGGATGGCAGCCACGGTCTGCAAAACCCAATCAGCCCCAGAAAACCTCTTAATTGTCTTTGGAAGCGGGCAATTCTGTATAGTCGAGACACGCCCGGGATCCATTTGTCGCCCCTCTGGCGTTAGGATAAACCCTAAATATTTAACTTTTTCTGATAGCCACTGGATTTTCTTCGGGTCGATCTTATGACCCCTTGAATGCAAGTATAACAGAAAAGCCTTACCGTCTTCTCGCAGCGCCCCCTGGTGTCCATTCGCGATCAAAATATCATCAACGTACAAAACAAGAACTGAACCCCCTTTTGGGGTGAACCCCTCAAGGTCGTCCCGCAGGCACTGGCTAAACACCCCGGGACTGTCGCAGTATCCCTGAGGAATTCGGGTCCAAACGAAAGAGCGCTGATCCCATTCGAACCCGAACAAATGCTGCGAATCTGGGTGGAGAGGAATGCTGAAAAAAGCATTTTTTAGATCAATGACGGTAAACCACTTCGCGTCCCATGGAATCTGGCTGATGATTGTCACTGGGTCTGGAACAACAGTGTGTAAAGGGATCACATACCTGTTCACCGCCCTCAAGTCCTGGCAAAATCTCCACTGGACTGGATCTCCAGGTTTCTTTGGGGGTTTCTTTATAGGTAGAATAGGCGTGTTGCAGGGGGTTCGCTGCGGCCGGATGACTCCTTTTGCAATAAAGCCTTCAATTATGGGGCGTATGCCTTCTCTTGCTTCCAGTGATAAAGGATACTGCGCAGCATTAGGTGGGGGAAGGAATGGCTTTACCTGGATTCTTACAGGGCTTACCGATCGCAGCAATCCCACATCCGTATCTTCTGTGCCCCATAGGTCAGGCGGTAAATCAGCAAGATCTTCTGGTAAGCTATGTCCTAAATGTTTGTGTTTAACTGCAGTTCCCACTGGAACCCCCAATACACTCATCAGTAAACCCACCCCATTAGGGGTGCAGGTTAAGGTAGCCTCCAGTTTACATAACATGTCACGGCCCATAAGAGAAATAGGGCATGAGGCAGAATAAAGAAAAACATGGTTAAACACTTTATCATTGTACTTTACTTGCAATGGTGACGTTATACACATAGGTGTGGGGTTTCCATCTACCCCCATTGTCATTTTTACTTCTTTACTTAACCAATTATTACAAGCAACATTTATCAAGGAGTATGTGGCTCCAGTATCCACCAGGAAAGTTACCTCCTGCCCCTGCACACTTAGGGACAGTCTGGGTTCTTGGGTTGGGAGAGAAAGGGAGAGAAAAAAACCTGCTAAAGACATAAGATTCATTAGCCCTGTTCCCAGCCCCTCCCTATCCATGTTTAGTCATTGCTGGTTCACTTGGCGACCGCCGTACTGGTCCCATGAAGCCGGTGTCTGTTGAACGGCAGGTGGAGGTGGGAGCAGAAACTCTGCATTCGTACCTGTAAAGTACTGAGAGCTATTCTGCTAAGGGCGGTATATAAATTGAAATAATAAATAAAAATAAATAATAAAGTCTGGGTAAGAAGGGTTATTAGGTGTATATTGTGTGTTCCCTGTCCTCCATGGACAGTCCTTCTTGAAATGAGAGTAATCTCCACACTGAAAACAAGCCCTGTCTCCCTGCCACGACTGCCTCATCTGTCCTCTTCCTCTCTGCTCTCCGGCTCTCGGCCCCCTCGGGAACCCTCTTCCCCTGCCTCAATATCCTCTATTTGGTGGCTGGCCTCTTATCGCAAGAGCCAGCATTTCAAAATCCTCCTTCTTCTCCTTCTTTCTGCTTTTCTCCTTGTCTTTATCCCACACAAAATCCGCCACTTCCAAGATCACAGTCACAGCCTCCCCCCCCATCCGGGTGTGAAATTTAAAAAATAATCCCTCACCGCTGGCTGCTCTTGATGAACAAAATTGGCAATGAGGGTCGGATGATCCAGCACGTTTTCTGGGTTCAAATTGGTATAGCTACGTGCTCCCTCTAACAAGCGTGACCAGAATTTCCTGGGAGGTTCGCTGGCTTCTTGTTTTATCGCCATAAATTTAGCTTGGTTGGGGGGTTTCTGTGACATCCGTTCCAAATGTGTCAGAATCCTATCCCTATCAGTCTGCAGCTGGGCGCAGCGAGGCTGTGTCCAGTCTCCCGCTACCCAAGCCGCAGCCGTTTGTGCTCGGTCCGACCAAGCTCTATTCACTGCCGCCTCCGCAGCCCATGCGGTCTCCAGTGTCCACAACCTGCTATGTTCCTCACCTGTCAGTACCCTTCTCAACAAATGTTCCACATCCGAGTACGTCGGATTGTGGCTCTCAAACAACCTGCCCAACAGTTCTCTTATCCTTCTTGGCTGTTCCCCGAAAGTCCCAGCCATCCTACTCCATTCCTTCAAATCCTATTCCAACCAACTCTTTAACTCAACCACCTCTGTCCGCTGAACAGCACCACGGCCATCCACATACGTCTGATCATGTACAATCAAAGGCAACTCTAACGCTTCTGCCTCTTTCCTTCTCCTTTTTTCGCTGGCGCGTGTCCATACCCCCTGAGGCCCCCTTCTCTTTCCCCTTTTCATCTGTCTCATCATCTGACACATATGAAAGGGTCCCAACCTCCGGATTGGGATCTCTGTTCCCGGGAGCTGGGAGCGGATCCGGAGCGGAGGGTATTATAGAACGATTCAAGACCGTTCTTTTACTTGACGTATCGTCATTAAAATAATGAGGAGGGGGTTCCTCAATGGACAAAGTTCTCACTGCCATCAAAGTGAGGCTATCCCATTTTTGAGATCCTATTTTCCATAGGAGCCAGAATTCCAATTGGTCCCGGTGGGTATCCCCAATCCATCTCCGTATTCCCAATAGCGGAGCGGTTTCAAAGGACCCACCCCTCGGCCACCGTTCACCCGGCACCGACACTGCAGTCATCCGCGGCCACTCCTCCTCACAGAGCTCTATCATCTTTCTCTTTTTCAGGCCTCTTTTGCGCACTGGCAATTCTTCCTCTTCCCACAACATGCACATTATTCCTAAAGGGCTGTCCTTTACCGGCACACTCCCTTTATTTCCCATGACGTCTGATAGAGGTTTTCCTCAACTGTGCTTTATCCCCGTAATGTCAAAGCAACCCGCTTTTATTGACAACCGAGAAAATTCTCTCATGGCGCCTGTTATCAAATTAAGGGGTGTAATGCCAAAAAGGGGGTCCGCACAAGGGATCCCGGACGAGCCCCCAATTTGTTAGGTCCAAACCCAACACGCGAGTCGCCCTGTCAACCCCAACTCGCTTACACCCGAGAAAAGTGCGGAGCTGAGTGCAAATGAACCCACTATCAGAGATCAAGTAACACAAGACAATTCCTTTGCAAAGGGGACCCAATACTCACAAGTCAAGACAGGTCAGCATGGGAACCTCGTTTATTGGTGTCTTAGGGTTTATATAGTCTCACCCCGAAGTTTACAATATCGGGCTCACGTCATAAATACAAAAGCAATTGCTAGATATTACAGCCTCAAGGCATATGTAAGGAGGTAAAGGGGTGCAGGGGAAGGACAAAGTGGAAACATTGAGACTACCTTTCAGACTCTATGTCTGCATACTTCGCATGTCCTTGAGATAAGCACTATGCAGCAACAGACAAAGGCAACTATTGAGGGGAGGCCCAGCTGCAACCGGGCGCCCCATAAGTTGGAGACAGACATGAAATTACTTTGCTTGCATATCAAAGGGTTTTACAAGTCAAGGTTTGTGGGGCAGCGGAACAACTTTTAACATTTCTATGCAAGGCACATTTGTAACAATAAGCAAGGTTATAGGCATAGATGTGATACAGGAAATACATAATAGTGAAGTTTCCAGCTTAAACCGGCTTTATTATTCGAGCCACTGGAATGTAGGTAAGGGTCAGGTCACCAGGAAATAAACCGACATTTTATATCAAAAGTCATCTAAAGGCCACTTTGGTTCTGTTTCCCATGATACCCAAGCTGGTTCAGGTAAAGCAAGTGAGTTATAGTTCTACAGGCAACTGGGCTTCAAATCCAATCCTAACATTTGCAAGGCCACCCAGATCTCACCTTCAGCCCAGACAGAGCTAAGGAGCAGTGAGGAAACTCAGGACTTGCTCGTCCCCCATCTCTGAGGCTAAGTGTGTGTGCCAGCATCCCCCCTTTCTTCCACCTACACTCCGCCCCTCCCAATCTCTCTCTCCAAGATGCTGCAGGAGTTGAGGGCTTCCCCCATCCCACGTGCCCAAATGCATGGCTGCCTGCAGATGCTTGCAGAAGGGGCAGGTGTGTTTGTGTGTGCACTGATCTGTCTTCTGCTCTATTCTCACTCCCCAAGTGCACACTAACCAAGCCATCAGTTCTTATGATCATTCCAAGGCCTACAAGCACTAACCCCTGTCCTTAGTCTATCTGCCCTTTTGTCTTCACAATCTAGCAACTCCACCACTACTACATTGCTGCTTCTTGATGATGATGATGATGATTTTAAAAATAGTCAGCAGGTTGGCTGAGGCTGGGGTCCACATACTTCAGCTAAAATGTATTTAATTATTGCATTTATATCCCACCTTTCCTCCAAGTTGCTCAAGGTGGTGCACATGGTTCCTCCCCTTTCTGTTTTATCCTTTCACCAACCCTGTGAGATAGGCTAGGCTGAGAGATTATGTCTGGTCCAAGGTCACCCAGTGGGCTTCCTGGTTGGATGGGGATTTGAACCTGAATCTTAGTCCAACACCAGTGTTGGGAGACAGGACTGTACAGATTGTGGGGGGTGGAGGAGGATACCAATTTGATTGGACCTTTGCATTTAGAAAAGAAAGCAATGCCTCCCTGTTTGCAGGGAGCTTTTTATGGAAAGGGATATTTGGAGATGTGATTTTGCCACGCACCATTTTTTCCATTAACAGAGTCTAAAATTACAATTAGCATGGGAGCGGGTCATGAAATGTTTTGAGCTTAGAAAGGGGGCCGCATACTCAAAGATTGGGAACCACTGTTCTAATTTTGACACCTCTCCCATTAGAGTCAGCACAGCTTATGTCTAAGTAAGCATACATGGGATCAAACTACACAGTAATCGTATGAAGAGTTACTTGGAAGTAAGCTCTATTGAACTCTGCCCAATTCTATGCATGTTCACTTCACATTAAGTACCACAGATTTCAGCCCCAAGTCACTGTGTTCAGGCTTGCAGACTCAGTAGGATTTAAGCCCAGTTCTCGTCAGCAGCAGGCGGGAGTATATGGACTGTACTTCAGATTGCAAATGCAGGCTCACACAATGGAATGGAGTGCTCCTCCATGCAAAATAAAGTCCCTGCGTAGAGAAAACTAGGCTAGAAGTTCAGGGCAAAGGCTAAAGTATGACATTTTCTTCTGACTTCTGATGTTCTGCGTGGATGGATTTTTGGGGGGGTTTTATAGAGAAGCAATCCATCATGTGACTCCGCAACAGCTGCCTGAGGTATAAGAACATAAGAAGATAAGATCCATGCTGGATGGGTATGGAAATGAAGAGGAATGGCACTCCCCTGCGACATCAGAAACTCTGGCCCAGTTGGAGGTCACTTAAGTAAGCGCACTCTGTGACTGTACACATTCAGGCAGCAAGTGCTGGAGAAGTGCATTCTCGGCACAAAACGGATTGCAGCCGTTTCAGCAAAAAGTGCTTTAGATCAGTGAATAGTGTGGGATAGGGACAACATGGGGATGATGTTCTGTGTCCAGCACCCCAAAAATGTGCCTGCATCCTGCACTGGATGCACATTAACACACAGTGTGTACACAGCCCTAGTTTGGAGATGGTAGAAACGAGTACTATATCCTGCTTCTGCTGTCCTTTTGACTTGGCCCCTTCCTAGTGGTCAGTCTTCTCACCTGTCCCCTCCTCAAATGACACAGAACCCCCTACTTGAAAACTAAGGCACTACTGAAGCCGGAAAGACATCCACAAAACAGAGTGGGTCTTCAGTCTGAGCAACATACATAGGATCACTATGTAAATTTTATCTGTATGCCAAATAATAGTTTTATATGCTCACAAACAGCATAAGCCTAACCATGTGTATTCAGAGGTAAGTCCTACTGAATTCAATGGAGCTTACTCCTAGGTATGTGGGGTTAGGGTTCCAAAAGGATTTACTTCTGAGTAGACATGGTTAGGACAGCACATTATAAATGATGCATTTCCTGTTGTTAGGAGTAAGGTGAGTTTACTTTTGATACAAAAGGAAGTATTGAATATTTTCCCCAAAGTTCCATTATTCCTAGAAGTTCAAAACTCAGTAACAGAAAATTTCCAGAAATTTTACATCATTAGAGCTGGACCAATATAGGAATCATTAGCCAGGTCGTCATACATTAGCCCTTCTGCACTGTACTAAACTTTGTGTTTTATGCATTTATTTATAAACTAGTTATACCACTTATATAATATAAATCTCCAGTGTTAAAAACAATAAAAATACAACAGCATTCAATAAAATTTCCTAAAAACTAAATAAAACAATGCATACCATGCCAGCTTTTTTCTCCAACCATGTAGAAAATATTTTTTATTTTTCACTGGCTTGAGATTTACCAACACAGATTTTGAGATGGAAGAATCAGGACATATGAGATCTACATCACTGGAGCTAGGAAGGAAGCCCAGAAAGAACCCTCAAATGACCTCCATGACAGGCCATATCCTCTCATCCCCATCTGAAGGAGACCCTAATGCTCTAGCCCTCCATCTTGCCAGCCACTTTCTGTTAATGATCTTACAGAATTAGACCTGTAAGGTAGTTTCAAAAACTGCAGAGTAAACATGATTAGCCCTAGATCAAAAGGTTCTGGGACAAATACCAGAAATTCTAGGATGATTCACACATTCCTGTTTACCACCTCATTTGCAATCACTGTATATTTGAGGCAGGAGGCTATGCATTTCAACCATCTCTGAATACCAGAGAGGACAAAACTACTATTGTCTGTGATCATCACTAAACCAATCCTATGAATGTTTACTTGGAGTAAATCCTTGAGTGCAGGACACAGAATAATGGGCTCAAGTTGCAGGAAGCCAGATTTCAAAACCTCCTAACTGTTAGAGCTATACGACAATGGAACCAATTAACTAGAGAGGTAGTGGGCGACCCTGGAGGCATTCAAGAGGCAGCTGGACAGCCATCTGTCGGAAATGCTTTGATTTGGATTCCTGCATTGAGCAGGGGGTTGGACTTTATGGCCTTGTAGGCCCCTTCCAGCTCCACTATTCTATGATTCTATGAAATAGGAGTCCCACTGGATTCCTATTAAGGTTGCAAGTCTGTGTGCACTTACTTGTGATTAAGCCTCCTTGGACTCAGTGCATCTAACTTCTGAGGAAACATGGTTAAAACTGGGCTCTTTTTACAGGGAAAATGCTCCACAAGAAGATATTTACTTCTCCAAATACATTGTGTAAACATAATTATTGCAGAATGAAAGGAAGTGAGTCAAAGAGTCCCTGATTTCACCAAGGCACTTCTTACATATTTCAGCATATTTTCACTCCCTTGAACATAAAACCAAATCAGAGTTTGAAATTTGGGCAAGCAAGACTTTGCATATTACTGCATGTGTAATGAAGTGCCAATTGCTGCTTTTTATTTATTTATTTATTTATTTATTGCACTTGTATACCGCTCCATAGCCGAAGCTCTCTGGGCGGTTTACAGCAATCAAAAACATTAAAACAAACATACAATTTAAAACACATATTTTTAAAAAAATTTAAAACACAATTTTAAAATTTAAAACAATATAAAAACAATTTAAAACACATGCTGAAATGCCTGGGAGAAGAGGAAAGTCTTGACCTGGCACCAAAAACATAACAGTGTTGGTGCCAGGCGCACCTCGTCAAACAAATAATTGCATAATTTGGGGGCCACCGCTGAGAAGGCCCTCTCCCTTGTTGCCGCCCTCCGAGCTTCCCTTGGAGTAGGCACCCGGAGGAGGGCCTTTGATCTTGAATGTAGTGTACAGGTGGGTTTGTATCGGGAGAGGCGTTCCATCAGGTATTGTGGTCCCAAGCCGTGTAAGGCTTTATAGCTCAAAACCAGCACCTTGAATTGAGCTCGGAAACATACAGGCAGCCAATGCAAGCGGGCCAGAATCGGTTTTATATGTTAGGACCGTCTGGTCCCTGTTACCAATCTGGCCGCTGCATTTTGCACAAGCTGCAGTTTCTGAACTGTCTTCAAAGGCAGCCCCACGTAGAGTGCATTGCAATAATCTAATTTGGAGGTTACCAGACCGTGGACAACTGAAGCCAGATTATCCCTGTTCAGATAGGGACGTAGTTGGGCCAACAACCGAAGTTGGTAGAAGGCACTCCATGCCACCGAGGCTACCTGAGCCTCAAGTGACAGAGATGGTTCTAGGAGAACCCCCAAGCTACGAATTTGCTCCTTCAGAGGGAGTGCGACACCAACCAGGTTGAACATCCACCATCCGGTCAGAAGAACCACCCACTAGCAGCATCTCAGTCTTTTCTGGGGCAGCTTGGGAAGGGGTGATTTTGGACAGCAAGGAGGAGAAGATGTGTAACCCTTTCTCTGCCATCTGTTTTTCCACTCTAACACAGCACAAGCCTATGCATATTTACTCAGAAGGAAGTCTCACTGATACCATTGGGACTTACTCCCAGTAAATAAGTATAAGACTGCAACCCAAATCATCCCCCCTATTACTTTTTCATCCCGCAAGATCCCTGGACGTGTACCACCGATTGAACTATAGTAATGCACTTTAAATGGGTCTGCCCTTGAAGACTGTTCAGAACTTGCAACTGATGAAGAATTTAGCAGCCGGGGTACTAACAAGTAATACTTAGCTGGACACATATTATGCCTGCCCTAAAAGACCCGCACTGCTTGCCAATATGCTTCTAAACCCAATTCAAGGTAGTTATGTTAACATATAAAGCCCTAACTAGATGGGCCCCAAATATCCAAAGGAGTGTCCTTGCATTTAGACCTATCTGAATATTAAGATGCTGGTAGTGGTGTGGCCGCCTGAAAGGCAAATGGGAAGGCCTCCTTTGTGGTCCTCACCCCCTCCTCCCAGATTATGGAACTCCCTCCCCTTGGAGGTGCATCTCATTCACACCTCTTCACCCAGAAATTTGTGAGGAAATTAGTTGTTTTAGATCAGGTTATCCTGTCCCCCTTTGGCAATGCAGTAATTGTGTTTTCATTATGGCTTTTATTTATTTATTAAAAATTATGCCAGTTAATACAATTAAAAACAAAACCTTTAGCAGTTTCCTTTAAAAACAATAAAAATACAACAACATTCAATGACATTTCCTAAAATGCAACAGTATATCACAAAAGTACAAAGCAAAATATATAATAAAACTCAGAGTCCAGGAAATCTTGGGTAACCATAAGGCTTTTTTGTGACAGTACTCACCACTGGTATGGAATACCAGCACCACTTTTTTTACTGCCTATGGCAGCCATTTTGTGCTGAAACCCACAGCACTTTTATTAAGATATCAGTACTAAAAAAGCACGGTACGCATTTAAGTTTTTAAGACAAGTTTAATGGTCATTACTGTCTCCACCTCATGAATTACCCCCAAAGAAGGGATTCCAGAGGGTGGGTGGTATCACTGAGAAGGCCCACTTCCATGTGATCACCCCAAGTGACATTACACAGGGTCTCCTTAGAACAGGAGTAGGGAAACTTTGGGCCTCCAGAAGTTGCTGTACTACAGCTCCCATCATCCCTGATCATTGGCCATGTTTGCTGAGGCCGATGGGAGTTGTAGTTCAGCAACACCTGGAGTGCCAACGTTCCCCACCCCTGCCTTAGAAGTTCTTAAAAGTTCACCTTGGTGTGTACCAGGGAAGGGAGTGCTATTTATTTATTCATTTTATTATTTATTTATTATTTAATTTGTATCCCGCCCTTCCTCCCAGGAGGAGCCCAGGGCTGCAAACAAAGCACTAAAAACACTAAAACATCATAAAAACAGATCTTAAAATACATTAAAATAGCGCTAAAAACATTTTTTTAAAAAAACAACTTAAAAAGGGGGTTAAAAACATTATTAAAAGACATATTAAGCAATTCTAAAACAGACGCAGACTGGGTAGGTCTCATCCTATAAGGCTTGTTGAAAGAGGAAAGTCTTCAAAAGGCACCAAAAAGATAGCAGAGATGGCGCCTGCCTAATATTCAAAGGGAGGGAATTCCACAGAGTACGTGCTGCCGCACTAAAGGTCTGTTTCCTATATTGTGCAGAACGAACCTCCTGATAAGATGGTATCTGCAGGAGGCCCTCACCTGCAGATCGCAGTGATCAACTGGGTATATAAGGGGTAAAACAGTATTTCAGGTATCCTAGTCCTGAGCTGTATAGGGCTGTGTACACCAAAACTAGAACCTTGAACGTGGCCCGGTAGCAAATGTGCAGCCAGTGCAATTCTTTCAGCAGCGGGGTGACATGTTGGCGATACCCTGCCCCAGTGAGCAGTCTCGCCACCACATTTTCACCAACTGCAGCTTCCGGACCAACCTCAAGGGCAGCCCCACATAGAGCGCATTACAGTAACCCAGCCTGGAAGTTACCAGTGCGTGGACAACTTGCTATGTACGTTTCAGTGATATTTGAATGCTATTTAATATGTTTTATTGCAGACCACACCTTGCAATAATATGAGACCTTATGGTGCAGGGTGGAGTACAAATTTAAGCAAATAAATGGATAATAAATGATGAAGGAGTTGTTATTCTGAGATGACCAATCATACAGACATACAATGAAATGGATGGGGAGTGGGGAAGAGAGCTGAAATATCTCCCACCACTTGCTGCTGCCTGTAAATATACATCAGTCCTGATTCCCATCCAAAGCTGGGAACAACCAGTGGTTGCTGTATGGGAGAGAAAGTCTAAACAGCTTCCTTATTCTTCAGGAACAATATAATACAACATACAGAATGGCAGCTTTTGGAGTCGGAGAAAGAGACTGAGTTGCTTCCAGATAACCTGGGGTTTGTTTAGCATTCATCTTAACTTGTTGCACAAAGTTTGAAAGATAGCATTGGCTATTTATTGAACATGCATTCGCAGAGAAGCTAAATGTTGCATCAAGCAAATGTTATTCCACACTTTCCAGTGCATTTTCCTGTCACTTTCCTCATAAGCAAAAAGTATGATGTGTGGAGGAGCAGATTTCTTACACCAGAATTCCAAATCAGCGTTGACTGTGCAAGTTGAATGGGATTAAATCCGACCCCAAAATAGAAAAAGTCTGGAAGTGTCCTGCATTTTAGACTCTGAAAATGAGGAGCATTTGATGGGGGCACTGGCTATGTCCCTCTACAGAGCTAATGCGAAGCAATAAACATCTGGACATCTGTTGGAGTCCAGCTTTGTCACCACTTTCTATGCTCACCTATATATTTGTAAATAAAAGCATATATCCCAAAACACCACAAGCCTCAGTGACCTCATTCCAAGGAGATAGAACTGGCAACCTGGAGTTCTCACTGTTTGGAGAATCAGGACCCACACACAACAGTTCATCCACACATCTACACCACACATTTAAAGCACATGGCTTCCCCCAAAGAATCCAAGAAACTGTAGTTTACCCCTCAGGTCCTCACAGAGCTATGATTCCCAGCACCCTTAACAAACTACCGTTCCCAGGTAACCATCTGCTTTAAATGTATGGTGTGAAAGTGACTGTACATATTAAGGGCATGAGGCAGTATCCAACAAAGTGGTTGCGTTAGCACAGGTGTGGGGAACCTTTGGCCCTCCGAATGTTGCTGAACTACAGCTCCCTTCAGCCCCAGCAAGCAGGGCCAATGGCCAGGGATGATGGGAGTTGTAATTCAGCAACATTCAGAGGACCAAAGGTTCCCCATACCTGTGTTAACACAAGATCTTCTGGCTGTGCAACAGAATTTCTCCTTTCGCTCATCTCCCACACACACACACCTTAAATCTGTTTAGGAGATTTCCCCCCAACCCTCCAGAGCAGATTTGGGGAGGATGTGGAGCATGCAGAGAGAGGGAGGGGAAGTTTAATCGCTGAAACTGAAATCCTTGTGCTAATGGAACTACTTCATCAGAAACTGCCTGTAGGTTTTGGTGGTTTTTTGCTATGTACCCTGATCCTTCCTTGAAATCAGTGGCAAAGAAGAAAGATGTTTTTTAAGGGACTTTGCAATAGCATCATAATATCACACACACACACACCGGTGTCAGGTCATGACTCTTGGTTGAAGAATAACTGCATAAATAACAGGAAATCTCCTTTCACCCTGCTATATAACCTCTGTATTTTGGCCGTCATTCGTGTTGCATCAGATTTAAAACTAGCAGGGAGCTCTTCTTGCTTAATCTGTCAAACACCTTTCAACATCCCCGAAAGGATTTTTAAACAAAAATATTTTTTGCATTAGACACTCAGGTAAAGTACCAAAACATAAAATTAACCAGCTTTCCCTTATATGGAAGGTGTCTTTCTGTTTTTTAGATGAGGAAGTTGATTGTGTGGATGATTAATCTTAAAGCAAAATAGAAAGGATATGAGAAGCCATGAATGAAATGTGAACACATTCCATTCCCCAAGTAAAGGCATAAAATTGACTGAACCTAATGATTTTACATTTCTTTTATTTCTCTTCTATACTCAGACCCTCTGATCTGGAAAGGACACTTTGCATTTACTGGGTCTTTTTATTGATAAATGCCCAAAAGTTGTTTTACACTTACAGCATAAACATAATAGGTGTCTGGTATAAAAAGAAATCTGGGACCAATTTCTCTTTATATGCTAAATTATTAGGAGTCTTCTTAGTATTATTTTGTTTTTGACCTGTTTAGACTACAAACTGTGAGCCAGCTGAATCTAAATACTTTGACTAGCTCAGTTACTGCAGTTTCCAAAATCTCTTCAGTTCTGAGGGTACAACTTGCTATAGTGCAGGAAATTTATGATCCTGATATTCCTTTTTTTTTTTTAATTAATAGCAGCCATGGCAAACCTGAATCTAATTGGGGCCATGGCACTGGTAGAGGTGGGAGTAATACCTGCCCCCCCCCGCTATTTTCCCTGATTACAACTAGGGATGTGTAGACACCATACGTATAAAGCACATGGCTCCCCCCCCCCCAGGAATCCCGAGAACTGTATTTTACCACTCACAGAGCGACAGGTCCCAGCACTCCTCACAAACTACACTTCCCAGGATTCTTTGTGGGAAATCATGTTTCTCCTGCTGGGAGGAAGGGCCAGAGCTTGGAAGATTACTTTTAAAAAGTAATGAGTTACAGTTACATGGCACAAAAAAGTAGCAATTACTGTTACAATTGCAACTGCTCTGAAAGTAACTGATTGCTTTTTCTCAAAAGTAATCACTACAGTTACATTTCAGTTACTTTAAAAAAATGCCTACAAGGTGCTGGCCTTGGCTGCTGCACATCTAAGTAGCCTAAAACAACATTAAAAATAAACACACACATACAGAGGTAGTAGAATAACTATTTTTATCCATAAGATAGCAATGGTGGTCTCTCTGCTGGTAAAGGAGGTGGGGAGGGAGGCAGAGGCCACTACTCAGATCTTTGCACATCAAACCAAGTGCAACCCCCCCCTCAGCCAGCAAGCATAATTTCTCTCACTTAACCACCTCCTGGACCCTGCCCTGCCACCAACTAAGGGATATGCACCCAAGCAAACACTTTCCCAAGATACAAAGAGGTTAAAATACTGCAAATGCGGCACAGTAGCCAGAGAGGGTCTTGGTGGAGGCAGAGCTTGGAAGATTACTTTTAAAAAGTAATAAATTACAGTTACAATTACATGGCCTTAAAAATGGAATTACCATTACAATCACAATTGCTCTGAAAGTAACGGATTACTTTTTCTCAAAAGTAATAACTACAATTAGATTTCAGCTACTTTTTTAAAAAAACGACTACAAGGTTGCGGCCTTGGCTGCTGCACATCTAAGTAGCCTAAATCAACATTAAAAATAAACACATACAGAGGTAGTAGAAAAATTCTTTTTATCCATAAGATAGCAATGGTGGTCTCTCCGCTGGCAAGGGAGGTGGGGAGGGAGGCAGAGGCCACTACTCAGATCTTTGCACGTCAAACCAAGCGCAATCCCCCCCCAGCCAGCAAGCATAATCTCTCTCACTTAACCACCTCCCAGACCCTGCCCTGCCACCAACTAAGGGACACTTGTGATGTTCCTGTATTAATGTATATATGGTATATGCTTATCAATAAATGCATAAAGCCCAATTTATAAGGACCAGCTGACAGTCCTAGAGTAGTAAGCTGTCCAATGATGTTGTGGTAGTTAGCGTTCTGGAGACCAGGATCAGCCAGGAATTTCACTGGGTGACCTTGGTCCTGTCAGTCCGACCGTAGTCTACCTGACAGGATTATTATGAGGATAAACTAGGGACCCATTGTGATGTTCCTATATTAATGTATATATGGTAAGTGTTGGTTGTTTAGAAGATACATGGTAAGTGGAGTGAAACAGGGGGAGTGAATGAGCAGTAGAATGCGAGATGATTGGCTGAGTGTTTAAAATGGCTGAATGTATAAAAGGAAGAGTGAGAGTGGAATCTGGGGGGGAGAAGAGAACTGAGTGGGTTGCTTGGTGGGGTTTAGAGAGTTGTTTACCAGGAGGGAGGTGGAGTTCGGATTAGTATTGAGTAAAACCATATGCTTATGTGCCTTAAGAAGAAATCTTGTTAATCTTGTTAGCTTTGTTATCTGTAATAAATACTTAATTTGGTTTACCAAAGGCCTGATCCTTGGCTGGGGTTTCACAGACCAGAAGGGAGGGTAAGGTAATGACCAAGGCTGAAGGGGGAACTGTAACAAATGGTGGCAGCAGTGAAGAGAATAACAATACCAGTATTCAGAGTCTCTGGGAATACTAGTATTGGGACGTTACTGGTGGTTGCCTAGCAGGGGGATCTGTTGAGATCTGTGCTAGAGCGGGGAGAGAAACCATAAGAGAGAGCGGTCCGGACTGGTGGAGTCCCTGGTGGTGCCTAGTGACAGGCAGTAACCACGAGCAGGTAGGAACCTGACAGGGAGAGCCAGAGAAGGACGCCTCACAACACTCACCCAAGCAAACATTTTCCCCTGAGATGCAAAAAAGTTAAAATACTGCAAATGCAGCACAATAGCCAGAGAGGGTGGTGGAGGCCACTTTGTGTGCCAAGTGCAAACACAGTATTCACACACACACACACACACACACACACACACACACACACACACACACACACACACACACACACACACATTGTTATGTTCCACCTCCACAGTTTATCTCCATTCTGCTGCTGCCGCCTCCTCATTTATCCATGTTCTTGCCTCCAGCTCCTTTTTCCCTCCACTCCATTCTTCACCACCACCACCCATTTTTTAAACAATTGTTTTCTCCACCCCATCTCACTCTCCACCTCCTCCCTCGTTGCCTCCTAACCACCCACAGAGCATGAGGGAAGAGCAATGCTGCACAGAAGCCCAGTTTGAGGCACATGATTTTCATCTACAAATCAGAGGAGCAGAAGACTTCCCCTGCTTCCTCCCCAAAAGTAATGCTGGAAACATTACAATTACTCCACAAAAGTAATAAAATTACTCCTAGTTCTATTACAATCAAAATGTAAAGGAATTACCCACTCGATCCTCAAAACAGTACTGTAATGAATTACTTCCAAGCTCTGGCTATCCCTCAGCACCACAGCCCTAGTGCTTCCCATGTGGCTGTCATTCATTTTTATAAAGACCATTGGCGATCTTAATCACTTACCTTCTCCTTCATGCTTAATTTGGCTCTCAGTAGTAGGAGTGCGCATTGGACTGAAACAAAACATGAACTGAAGCAGGGTTTGCCTGTACCAAAGTAGGCTTTCTGAAGCACCCTGAACAGAAGTGGATCTCCAATGCACCTTGGAAATGTAGATGCTTTTAAAAGACACCTCTGCAGTTTGTCTGCAAAAATTGAAATATTTCTCCCAAGCTTGCCCCAGGGTGTAGAGAGTGGAGAAGGGGAGCTCTTTTTTGATTAACAGGTCTACCTTCTAATCAGAAGGAATGATTCTACCAGGCTCTCCAGTCACAGGGTTTGGGGGAAAGGATGCTGAAGTCATGTATCACCTTGTTCTTGTTTGTTATTTGCTCTTTGCTAATTCTGCAAGTGATCCTTGCTTGGAAAATGGTGGACATTCAAGTATTTCTGCCTCTGTGCCACCTGTCCATTCATCTGTACGTAACCCAGAGTGGCTGGACAGCCAGCCAGATGGGCGACTAATAAATCTAATAAATAAATAAATAAATAAAAATCCACGTCTGTCCAATCAGCTTTGCA